>NC_059433.1:55397076-55703295 GCF_021028975.2 Sphaerodactylus townsendi
CACCAGCAACTCAGTTAGTCAAGACCCCATCTAGTCAATATCCTATCTTATAATTGTCTTAGCCCAGAACAGACAGTTGTTGAAGGTCTAGCAAGGTTCCTGAGACTTTGAAAGTTTCACTGGGCGATTCCGCACACGAGTAAAATAGGTTCGACCCAGTTCTCTGAGAAGGGTACTAACCTAGGTCGAAGCCATTGTTGTTCCCCACTGCAACCAGCTTGATCCCAGCTCGGAGGGTGGGATCATCCTGTGCCTCTTTGCCGCTCCGTTCCAATTGGCTACTGTTCTTCGGCCATGTTCCGTCCATCCCCACACACGTTATAAAAAAACTGCCACAGGAATGGAGGGACGAAGGTGGCGTTTTTTGATTGGCCGCTTACATTGGTACGTGGAAATTGTGCGCCGTTTGTGCGACCAGCCATCGCTTCGAACACAAGAAAGAAGAAGGGAAAAAATTAGGCGCAATTTTTGCCATGGCGGTTCTCCAGCTGTACGCATGCCTGAAACACTCAGCTGTAATTGGCTGAATGGGGGACTCCTGGCACCAGAGATTCCGCACTTTACTGTAATCGAGCTGAGTTCGAGTGTGGTTCCCTGAAAAAGTAGTAGTTCCCAACTAGAGTCAGAAATTTGACGGTTACACGGGGCGAAGCTGGTACAAAACCACGTCAATCCCAGTGGTTGTGCGGAGCACTTAGGTCGAATGCAGCTCGAACTTAGGTCGATAACGCAAGTGTGGAATCGACCACTGACACATCACAGAAGCACAGATGGAACAGTAGCAGAGGCAGTGCTACCAGTGGGGCGGGCGATGTGCGTTGCACTGGTCACGTGCTTGGGGGAAGAAAGTTGCCCCCGCCCTGCCCCACTGCGCCCCCTCCCAACTCCTGCGGTCCCCTCCCCCTCCTTGCCCATGCACCTCTCTGTGTCATCAGCAGGGAAGAGGAGTATGTATCTTTTCCACATTGAACTCTTGTGGAACAAGATAGGAATTGGCAGATGGTCCCTAACTTAAGTCTCTTTTCTGCAGCCAATAGCTTTTGCCTTTAACAATACTAGCTACAGTAATAGTCAAATAAAACCTTAAATAGCTTCCGCCCTTAAGAAAAATGGCTACAGTAACGGGGATGAGATCATGGCTTCATGCCCTAAGTTCTGAACATTGTGGAGATAGGTTTTAAAAGAAAAGAAGACCTCCTTCTTCTTTCAGTTTTCTGGAGGCTTCTGCCTCACAAGAGAGGGGGGTGGGGCTTGAAAATTGGTGAAAGGGCTGGGAGTGGGAATGAAACTTGAACAATTGAACCTGCAAAGTTTTAATTAGTAGTTTTTTAAAATATTATGCTATTAAATGGAGTTGCATAAGCCGTTTAGTTAAAACAATTATGCAGGTACATATATGTGATGTAAGTGTTGCATACTTGATTCTATTTGAAAAAGATCTATCTTTATGCCTTCCAGTCTTCCTCCTTGCTATTTGCCTGTGCCTATTTTGTTTTTGATATAGCTTTTGGCATATAATTTTACAATACTGTGTGTCTCAAAGTAAGTTCATAATGTGGTTTTTCACTATAGAGAGTAGAATGAATTTCAGAGACATAATAGATAGCTAAGGAGTGCATATGTTGTTCCAACCTCCAGGTGGTGGCTGGAGATCTCCTGGAATTACAAATGATTTCCAAGCACAGAGATCAGTTCACCAGTAGAAAATGGCAACGTTGTATGGTAGATTCTGCATAGTATAGGTATAGGTGTGGGAAAAGGTAGTATGGATCCCTCATGGAAGAAAAAGTGACAGTGAGTCTATTTTCAGGTAATTTACAAAATATTTCAGCTGACTTTTTATTTAAAAAAAGAAGTCAGTGACAAACATAAGAACAGCCCTCCAGGATTAGACCAGTAGTTCATCTAGTGTAGCATCTTGTCAAAACACAATGGACACTTTCACAGCAGTGATAAAACATTTTGAAAGCATTTTAAGTCATATGACACTTAAAACACTTTAAGGTGTTATAACAATGTTAAACATTTTGAAAGCACTCTGAAAATGTTTTCAAAAATTTATTTCTGATGTGTGGCATGGCTCATTGCTGTGTTCAGATTTGTGAGTGGGGGCATATTCTATAGTGTTATGGTGACTTTGAGATAACCTGGTGCAAACAATCATTCTTTGGTCATTGTGGGGGAGAATGGCTGAAAATATGGGGGGAGGGGAGGGTGCAAAACTCAGATTTGGCACCGGGCTCCATTTTCCCCAGCTACACCTCTGAACAGTAGTTACTGCCGCATGTGCATGTGAAGAAAAAGGTACAGGGGATTTTTTGGCAAGGACTGGACAAGTTCTAGGGACTTTATGAGTCTGTCCTATGTGTATGGAAACTGAGCCATATGTTTTTCCCCCTCTCCCAACAGACAAAAATGGCCATGGAAGCCTTACGGGACAAACATCAGAAAATACCAGGAAGCATAGCAAGAGCTCTTTGGGAGCGCTTTGAGAAACATCACAAAGAGAAATAGTGTGAATATGAACTACCCAGATGGAACTGAAGATAAATATGAAATTGTTGTCTTGCTTATCTTAAACTAACCTTAATCTCATCATTCCCAGCAATCCTCAGTACTTTCATTGAGCCTTTGTTATTTGTTCTAAATCCAACCTCCACTCTTGGAATTCCTACTTGAATGCACTTATTTCATCTTTCTGTTGCCTTTTCTTATGTCAGACAGTAGAGTAACTCTGTGGTCTCATATGTTCTGCACAAAAATTGCATCACTGAAAATAACAATCAGTAACACTAGAAGTATTTCTTCAGCTTATTCCTCTGAAAAAAATAATAAAAGACTTCATTTGTGATAAGCTGAAACAATAAGCTGGCAACATTTCTAACATTCATGTAAGACAGATGAATTGGATATAAGGAGAGCTTTGCTAGGTCAGACCACCAGTCCATCCACTCCGGAATCCTGTTTCACACAGTGGCTGAACAGTTCCCCTGGAGGACAACAAACAGGGCATAGAGGTCACATTTGTCTCCTGGAACTGTTCAGAGGCCTACTGAACTGGTTTTCCTTAAACATCATCTGTAGTAGTATTGGTGGACCTGTCCTGCATGAATCTGTCTAATCCATTTCTAATGCCATCTATGCTAGTGGTCACCATTACATCTACAGGCAGTAAACTGAATTCAACTTTCTACAGGCAGTAAACTGAATTCAACTTTACTGGGTGCTGTTGAGGTCTAGTATTATTGAAGAGGATGAAAATGTTCTATGTATCCACTTTCTTACACCCTATACATAATTTTATAACCCTACCAATTCCCCTCCTAAACTTAACCCAGATAAATAGGTGGTGTCACTAATAACCAACCTGTAGCCATGGGAGCTCTACAGGCAGCCCAACATAAATGTCAAAAACTGGGAGTTTATTCACAGGCTCCCACCTCCACCAGGACCAGGCGACACCCCCTAGTAGCCACAGTCATCTGTATGGGGGGCAGATCAGTTTTCAGTTGCCTGTGGCAGCCAGGACAGACCACTGGCAATACAGGATGTGGACAGGGCATCTCTACTAATCTGCTGGAGGCTGTAAATACTGAGATCAGGGATTGGGAGTCAGCAACCATATCCCTGAATGCCCTTGCCCATGGGAATGGGGCCACTCCATCCAAGCAGTGGACATACAGGAGCTTGACTGTTTTTTGAGAGAGTGGGCACTTTTAGGCAATGGAGGCAGGAGCCAGAACATCTGATAGGGAGGAGACACCCCTCAGAAGTTCACTTCCATCAGTCCTTCCTAGCCAGCTCTGTTGTCGAGTGGCTTCGCAACAGGACCACACCTTCTGTCAAAGGCTCCCATATAATGTAGAACCAGAATATTAACTGATGGTGGCTGTTCCAAACTCTGAAATGAACACAAACAGGTGTGCTGCGTGAAACTAATTAACCCAAGAAATTGCGCAGCACATCGGCTGGCTGGTAGTGAAAACATAAACAATTATGGTCAAATAAATAATCTACTATCGTCTCAAAAACTCAAATGTATCTTATTTACATAAGTTCTTAAACTATTGATACAATTGCATCACAATTCTTAAATATAAAGAGGTATAGTTCATAAGAAGCTAGATTCCTTATTCAGTGCTATGTATCAAAAACAGCAGAATGCAAACCACAAAAGTCCATAGCAGAATGTGGTGCCAGCAAATTCTTACCAAAGAGTTCGAGTGCTGCTCAGCTGTTGCGAAATTCAAGCGTCACTGTTTATAAGCTGCTCCGCTGTAGCAATGCAAGCCTCGATTAATGATGATATGAACAGTTCAATTCAAACGCAATCGCGTATTTGCGTTTTCAATCATCCATCTTCTTCAGGAACATGCAATTTATTATAAATTAATTAAGCCAACCGGCTGTAATATTAGACAAGATGTCTTAGACCTCAGCCTTTAGCTATCCATGTGTTATCTGTTCCAGAGTTCCAGAGTTCTAAACTCTGGACATTTAGTCCCCACATTAGGGACCACAGTCCACAATGAAGGACAAACATCACAGTGACCACAGATGGGGACATGCATGAGATTGGGGGGGGGGGTGTTAATGAGGGCAGAGGGCATACATGGAGCCAGAACCATAGGATGGCTGGCATTCCCTGATGACTGTGGACATGGGCCATAGGCAGGGAGGGGAAGGGGTGCCTGAGTGCCATTCCACGGTCTTCTGCAGCCAAAACAACTCTCGGCCATTGGGATCAAGCGTTTCTGTCAATGTCAGTTGAGAGCTCATGTCAAGCTGTCAAGCGGAAAGGCAATATAGGGGTTCTGTGACCACATCATGTTGTAAAACCCCTGGTGCCCGCAGTCTCCCAAGGTCTCTCTGTGAATTTGCCTATGGGAACCATTGCCTTCAAAGGGGCAATGATGACTATGCAAGAACAGTGGCTACCCAGACCAGTGACTGGGAACCCAAGGGAGCCCTTGTTTAGGGAAGGGGGAATTGAGGGAATGGAGCTATGGTATTTGACAAGGCTTTGGAAATCAATGATAATGCCATGCATGGAAATTGTGAGGCTCGACATGATTTGAGCTTGAAAAACCCACCCTCAAAGATGGGCCTTGAAGGGAATGGGAACAGCCATTTGATCATAAGGTACATTCCCATGTCCAGTCCTCCTGAAAGGAACCAGCCATTTGCTAAAGTTTGCTTGGGAGGGGCAAATGCTGTGGGCATCAGGTTCACCTTCAGCTGGATGCTCAGAGCATTTTCCTCTCCCACACACATTTTAGCAAATTTGGCTGGCTCTTTTCAGGAGACTCACACCAGCAGCCCTACAGGAAATAAGTGCCCCCACCCAGAGCAAGTCCCCTACCACAGTGCCTCCCATTGAAACCTCTATACCGATTGAATTCCGAATCATTTTCAAGGTGCTGGTGTTAACCTTTAAGGCCTTGCGGGGCCTGGGACCTCTGTACTTGCGGGACCGTCTTACCCCATATGTCCCAAATCGGTCCCTGCATTCAGCAGAGGCCAATCTACTGGTGATCCCTGGCCCCTCAATGATGAGGCTGGCCTCCACCCGGGCCAGAGCCTTTACAGCTCTGGCCCCGGCCTGGTGGAACGCTCTTCCATCAGCTGTCCAGGCCCTGCGGGACCTTAGTGAATTCCACAGGGCCTGTAAGACCGAGCTGTTCCGCCGGGCCTTTGTGGAGACCAGCCGCTGATGGGCCCCCCCCTCCTCCTCCTTATAACATCAAGCGGAGTCTACCGCCCCTTCCTTCTGGTTTTTAAGGGAATGGGTAGCAGTTGCCATCTTTTATGTTGAATTAATAATACTGCATTTTAAATGGGGTGGGGTTTATTCTATTAGAGCCTATTAACTGATATTTACTGAATTTTAATTTGATGTATGTGCTCTATTTTATATTTGTACACCGCCCTGAGCCCTTCGGGGGAGGGCGGTATAGAAACCCAACCAATAAATAAATAAATAAATATACCACAGAGCCAGCTGGGCATAACAGAAAGCCCCATAAAGTCTAAGATGGGAATAGTAATTTTTCCCACCCCAGAACTTGCTGAAGAGCCTGGCAGATTCTGGGGAATTTCTGAGTGTGTAAGCACTGGCTGCACATTTTTGAAGATAGAGGCTCCAGACTTTCAAGGTGGCTCCAAGAGGACTCCTGGTAATAGCATACAAGCTTGGTGAGCTTTGCTTTTAGGGGTGGGTGGGGGGCACGAGCTGAGAGAGTTCTGAGAGAACTCAGCCAGCAATCTTTATGTGCAGGAGCAGGGAAACAAAATAAGCCTTTTTTGGGGTGGGGGCATAACATTGAACCCCCAGAAGCAAAGGTCTCCAAGCCTGGATGCTATTGCAAGGAGGGCCTCCTGAGCCACCTTGAAAGTCTGATGCCTCTATCTTCAAAAATGTGCAGCCTGCTCACACACTCAGAAATTCCCCATTGGCTACAATGAAGCCAAGGCATTGCAAAACAAAAAATCTTGGGCAAATTTCTTGGGGTGCTTATCAGGGGTGTAATTTTACAGCTAGTGACACCAAACTTTCAGGGTATCATTTGTTAACTATTCTTATGATACCACCCAAGTTTGGTGAAGTTAGGTTCAGGGGGGCCAGAGTTATGGACTCTGAAATGGGTAGCCCCCATCTCCTGTTAGCTCCCATTGGAAACAATGGGGGATGGGGCACCCCCTTTAGGGGTTTATAAATTTGGTCTCCCTGAACCAAATCTCACAAAACTTGGGTGGTACCATCAGGACAGTCTCCGGGTGATACTCTGAAATTTCTATGCCTCTAGCTTATAAAAGCGCCCCCTGCAGGCCAAAATGTGAAAAACACAAAAAATGAAAAAAACATACACATGACCCTGAAATTTTGGCGCCCCCCCCCACGTAACTTAGTGCATATAATTCAGCCACCATTCACTCACAAGGCTTGTATCTCTCAGAGCATAAAACAAAGTGTATTAAAATGTGGTGGTGTTGTTACCTGTCATTTCATTGGTATGCTTTTGAACACGTTTCCTTCTGCTTTTTGTTTCCCTTTTCCTCTGCATATTCTTCCTTCAAATGTACTTTGAAAATGGCACATGTATGAAAACATACACTCATACAAAAGATCCACTGCAAGGTTATTATGCAACTAACTTAACAGGTTTATTCAGTGGGTGTTACTGCCAGGAAAGGGTTCTCAGGGTATTGCTTCATCCTTGGTATTGCTTCATCCTAGTAACACCTAAGAACATAAGAACATAAGAACAAGCCAGCTGGATCAGACCAAAGTCCATCTAGTCCAGCTCTCTGCTACTCGCAGTGGCCCACCAGGTGCCTTTGGGAGCTCACATGTAGGATGTGAAAGCAATGGCCTTCTGCGGCTGTTGTTCCCGATCACCTGGTCTGTTAAGGCATTTGCAATCTCAGATCAAAGAGGATCAAGATTGGTAGCCATAAATCAACTTCTCCTCCATAAATCTGTCCAAGCCCCTTTTAAAGCTATCCAGGTTAGTGGCCATCACCACCTCCTGTGGCAGCATATTCCAAACACCAATCACACATTGCGTGAAGAAGTGTTTCCTTTTATTAGTTCTAATTCTTCCCCCCAGCATTTTCAATGTATGCCCCCTGGTTCTAGTATTGTGAGAAAGAGAGAAAAATTTCTCTCTGTCAACATTTTCTACCCCATGCATAATTTTGTAGACTTCAATCATGTCCCCCCTCAGCCACCTCCTCTCCAAACTAAAGAGTCCCAAACACTGCAGCCTCTCCTCATAGGGAAGGTGCTCCAGTCCCTCAATCATCCTTGTTGCCCTTCTCTGCACTTTTTCTATCTCCTCAATATCCTTTTTGAGATGCGGCGACCAGAACTGGACACAGTACTCCAAGTGTGGTCACACCACTGCTTTATATAAGGGCATGACAATCTTTGCAGTTTTATTATCAATTCCTTTTCTAATGATCCCCAGCATAGAGTTTGCCTTTTTCACAGCTGCCATGCATTGAGTTGACATTCCCATGGAACTATCAACTAAGACGCCTAAATCCCTTTCCTGGTCTGTGACTGATAGCACTGACCCCTGTAGCGTGTATGTGAAGTTTGGTTTTTTGGCCCTATGTGCATCGCTTTACGTTTTGCTACATTGAACTGCATTTGCCATTTCTGAGCCCACTCACCTAATTTAATCAAGGTCCGCTTGGAGCTCTTTGCAATCCTTTGTGGTTCTCACCACCCTACATAATTTGGTATCATCTGCAAACTTGGCCACCACGCTAGCCACCCCTACTTCCAGGTCATTTATGAATAGGTTAAAGAGCACTGGTCCCAAAACGGATCCTTGGGGGACACCACTCCCGACATCTCTCCATTGTGAGAACTTCCCATTTACACCCACTCTTTGTTTCCTGTTTCTCAACCAGTTTTTAATCCATAGGAGGACTTCCCCTCTTATTCCTTCATTGCTGAGTTTTCTCAACAGTCTCTGGTGAGGAACTTTGTCAAAAGCCTTTTGGAAATCCAAGTAGACAATGTCCACCGGTTCACCCCTGTCCACATGCCTGTTTACACCCTCAAAGAACTCTAATAAGTACCTAACTGATAGACCTGATGTAGCCACTGTTTGGGTACTAATTTGAATGTCATTTATTATATGAGAGCCTACCTGCTTTTGGAGATAATCTTTGAGCATATTTCTTCAGGTAGCCTCAGCTTAAGAAATTAATAGTAAAGTGATTGTGGTGTGTTTTCTGGGCTGTGTGGCCATGGTCTGGTAGATCTTGTTCCTAACGTTTCATCTGCATCTGTGGCTGGCATCTTCAGAGGTGTATCACAGAGTCTGTTACAGACTTCTCTCTGTGATACACCTCTGAAGATGCCAGCCACAGATGCAGGCGAAACGTTAGGAACAGGATATACCAGACAACGACCACACAGCCTCAAAAACCCAGCACAACCAGTTGAATCCGACCGTGAAAGCCTTTGCCAATACATTAATAGTAAAGATTCACCTGTTAATTATTTTGCTGTTCTGATATGACCTCCTACAAGGCAGTATTAATGCAGGGCTATGCTCCTAAGCTTTCAGATACTTTGAGTCAAATTCACAGGCAGCTGTTTGGGAAGCAGAGCTTATATCATCATTTACACTTTCAATATTCACGCAGATACCAATACCCAGTTGAAATAAAGTCTGCTGATCTCTTCTCACAATTCAATTGTTTTTCCTTTTCTCCTGACTTGTGCTTGTACATGTTGGCTGACATTTGCTCTTCTTAAATCAGTAATAACTATTTTGGCTGGAACATTCAAGCACACGCGATCAAGGTTAATGCAAGACTGTATTGCTCAAGGAGGTGTAATAAAAGAGGAGGCAGCATGATGTCACAACCCTGACGTTGGTGCGCTATGGCCTACTATCTCCCCCTTCTAAGCGTGAGCATAAGCATAAGCATAAGCATTTTTATTGTCATTGTGCACGCACAACGAAATTTACAGCAGCATTCCTCAATGCACACTATTTCAGACTCATACCCCATCCTCACTTTCCCCTTCCTCCACCCATCCCTACACAGCCCCAAACACATCAACACGAAGCCACGGAGTTCAGCATAGCCACAGCTCTAGAGTAGAAGCTGTCTCTAAGCCTCTTTGTCCTAGTTTTTATAGACCTGTATCGTCTGCCAGATGGTAACAGTTCAAAAAGAGAGTGTGCTGGATGAGACGGGTCTCTCAGAATATTTTGGGCTTTCTTTAGGCTTCGGGAATTATAGAGTTCTTCCAAGGAGGGGAGAGGGCAGCCGATAATCCTCTGTGCAGTAGTGATCACCCTTTGGAGCGCCTTCCTATCTGCCACTGTGCAACTGGAGAACCATACACAGATGCAGTAGGTTAAGACACTCTCCATAGCACAGCGATAAAAGGACACCAGGCGTTTTCCATTTAATTGTTGTTTCCTTAAAAGTCTCAGATAGTACAGTCTTTGCTGGGCCTTCTTAACCACCGCGGCAGTCTGAACGCCCCAGGTCAAGTCCTCTTTAATCATAACGCCCAGAAATTTAAAACTAACCACCCGCTCTACTTAATCTCCATTTATAGTCAAGGGCTGAATTTCTGAGCTATTCCTTCTATTGTCCACTATAAGCTCCTTTGTCTTGTTAGTATTAAGAACCAGGTTATTTTCCCTGCACCATGAGAGCAATCGGTCCACCTCACTCCGATAGGCAGACTCATCGCCTCCAGAGATGAGCCCCACCACCGTTGTGTCATCGGCAAATTTGATAATGGTGTTACTATGATAGACAGGAGTACAATCATATGTATAAAGGGTGAACAATAAAGGACTCAACACACAGCCCTGTGGCATTCCCATATTTAGAGTAAGAACTGAGGAAACCCGATTTCCTAGTCTAACCCTCTGGGAACGTCCAGACAAGAAGCCCCTAATCCACAAACAGATTGAATGTGAGAGTCCAAGATCCACAAGTTTTGTCACCAGTCTTTGTGGTAAGATTGTATTAAACGCGGAACTAAAGTCCACATTCGCACATAACTAAAGAGCATTCGCACATAATTCCCCTGTTGTTCCAGAAGCGTCAAAGCAGTGTGGAGACTAATGGCAATGGCGTCCTCTGTAGATCTATTAGTCCGTGTCCGGGTGCGGGGGTAGCCCCGACCCCCTCCCCGGCCTCGGGCCCGCACCCCTCCCCGGCCACGGGCCCCGCAGATGGCTCCCCAGCGGCGCGGGAGGCGGCCGGGCACGAACAGCCCCGCCGCCGTGATGACAGATCGGGGGATCGCCCCACACCTCTTCCGGCTGGCGGAGCGTGCGGAGGCTCCGCCGGCGAAGAACGCGACGTTGGTCGGCTGGCAGGGAAGCCGGGCGACAAAGAGCCACGCCGCCGCAGCTGCAAGGCCAAAGCCGCACCAGGCGAGCGGGACCAGCTGAGCCCTCTTGGGCTAATTAGGGGATGTGGCCGGGAGCGCAGCTGCGGTGAGGCGGCGTCTTCAACCCATGCCCCAACGAGCGAGGGGATAAAAGGGAGGAAGTCCGGTAGGCAAAGGGGTGGTGGTTGAGGACGGGAAGGAGGGAAGGTGTGGGACTGTGTGCGTGGGAGGAGAGCTGGGAAGAGTTGGGGAAAGGCAGGGAAGTGTCCTGGGGGAGAAGCCCCTGGAGGTGGAGGAGGGACGGAGGCGAGAGTGCACGGTCCGGGGAAAGGAGAAGAGCGGCGGGCGGACAGAGCAGTCCGAAGCCAGGGGGGAGGGAAAGGCTACCAAGGCAAGGGCCGGCGGGGAGGCGTCCCTGCTTACCTTGCCTAGAGTTCTGCAGACCCTGGGACACCCGTGGGTGGCCGGGGCATCCTGTGGCTGAGACGGCTGTCTCAGTTAGTCCACTCCCTGGAGAATGGGAGTGGACTAATTTCTACAAAATTATGCATGGGGTAGAAAATGTTGACAGAGAGAAATTTTTCTCTCTTTCTCACAATACTAGAACCAGGGGGCATTCATTGAAAATGCTGGGGGGAAGAATTAGGACTAATAAAAGGAAACACTTCTTCACGCAACGTGTGATTGGTGTTTGGAATATGCTGCCACAGGAGGTGGTGATGGCCACTAACCTGGATAGCTTTAAAAGGGGCTTGGACAGATTTATGGAGGAGAAGTTGATTTATGGCTACCAATCTTGATCCTCTTTGATCTGAGATTGCAAATGCCTTAACAGACCAGGTGATCGGGAGCAACAGCCGCAGAAGGCCATTGCTTTCACATCCTACATGTGAGCTCCCAAAGGCACCTGGTGGGCCACTGCGAGTAGCAGAGAGCTGGACTAGATGGACTTTGGTCTGATCCAGCTGGCTTGTTCTTATGTTCTTATGTTCTTATGTTCTTATGTAGTGAGGCCGGCGGTTCCAGCAGCTGGGCAGGGGAAGGTGGGTTGGCAGAGGGGGTCCCGGAGGGGACCCCGCCCCGGGAGCAGGACAGTCCGATATGCAAACTGTTTATCAAATGTATCTGGAAGGCACGAACTAATATGCCCTATGGACCAGTGTTTCAAAATACTTTATGATGATGGGGGTGAGTGCCACTGGTCTATAATCCTGAAGATTGTCAGCAGGAAATCTCTTTGGTAGTGGAACAATGATGGAAGCCTTCAAACAAGATGGAATGGTGGACTGTGATAAAGATCGATTAAAGATCCCAGTAAAAACATCAGCCAGTTGGTTAGCGCAGTCCTTTAACACCTGACCGGGAATACCATCCGGTCCAGCAGCCCTCCTTGGATTCACAGCCCTCAAAACTTGCCTCACCTCATGTTCCTCCACAGTGAGGTGTGAGCTACAATCACCTAGTGGCTGTATGTCATCTCCTTCTGACAGACCTGTTTCAAAGCGGGCAAAAAAGTGATTTAGCTCCGCTGCCAGAGAAGCATCCCCATCTGCAGGAATGGCATTGTTTGGTTTATGGTTGGTAATTTGTTGAATCCCCTGCCACACCTGCCTCATGTTGTTATTATGAAAATAATACTCAATTTTCCTCTTATAACTCATCTTGGCTTGTCAAATACCTCTCTTGAGACTGGCTCTCGCTGCACTATACTTTGCCTCATCACCAGATCTGAAAGCAATATTCCTGTCATGCAAAAGTCACTGAACCTCCCTCGTAATCCAGGGTTTATGGTTGGAGTAAATCCGGATGCGTCTATCCACAGTAAGAGTGTCTGTGCAGTAGGTGATATAACTCAGAACAGCAGTGGTATACTCCTCCAGATCTGGGTGATAGAAAACATCCCAATTTGTTGTCTCAAAACAATCTTGAAGTAATGTAGAGGCATCATCAGGCCAGGATTTCACAGTCTTTATTACAGGTGACACCGGCCTCCCAAGCGGAACCTATGCTGGTGCCAGAAACAGTGACAAATGGTCTGACTGACCCGTGTGGTAATTGTATCACCTTGTAGGCATCCATTGGCTCCTCTAGTAGAGCACCTAACATGCTTGTAGAGTTTAGGGAGTACTGCTTTTAAATTAGTATGATTAAAGTCTCCTCCTATAATGAGCACAGCATCAGGATGCTTTTTCTGCTGGTTTTCAACAATGTTGTACAGAAAGCTCAAAGCTATGGTAGCATTAGGTGGAATGTATACCGCAATGATGATAACCACACTAAACTCCTGTGGCAGATATGTGGGTCTACATCTAACAGTCATACTTTCCAAATCCTTTGAGCAGTGACCCCCTGTGATGCTTGCATTAGTGCACCAGCTCTTGTTCACATAGGCCGTTTTCGCACACACTGTTTGTTGCAGATCTGGCATGTGAGGTCATTGCCGTTTCACACATTTGTTCGCACACACTTAAGCCGAAATGTGTCCCGACCCCCTTTCTGTGCCACATTCCAGCCGTTGTTCCACATTTTTCCTGTTGCTCGATACTTCTGCAACTTTCTTGGAAAACCCAGTTTCCCCCCACAATTTGGTGCCTAGTTGCGAAACAAAAGTGGAGCAAGCGGCAGCAAGGGTTTACGCCCACCGTGTGATGAGATTTGATCCATCCAATGGGAGTGTGACTGGGCGTTCTGGCTGCGTGCGCACATTCCTTTGTTCCGTTTGTGTCTCACTCGACTTCCTCCCCTCATCCCGTTCAGTCGTGTACGCCTGGTAGCTCGACCCACTGCGGCCTCGTGGCACCGGGATATTTGCGCAGCACGGTGACTCGTCAGCTCGTCTCCTGCCCCGTTACCGCGGTGCAACGATTTACCCTTCTCGGTAACGGGATGGGTGGAAACTTCGACGCGCACAAACAGTCGGCCGCCATTTTGGGGAAGGCTCCAGGTAGGGGCGTATCATGGTGGGCAGAGGAGATGAAGGACCTCGTTGCCGTGTGGGGGGAGGAGGAAGTTCAGCACTCGCTGAAGTCCACCTACCGCAACCTGGACGTGTTTGAGAGGGTGGCAGTGGAAATGTGCCAAAGGGGGCACAACAGGACATCCGTGGAGTGCAGGACGAAGGCAAAGACTTTGAAAAGGGACTTTAAGCGGATAAACCAGCACAACAAGACTTCAGGGAATGGGCCTTGGACAATGCCCTTCTATGAAGAGCTTGAGCATATGTTTGGGGGGACAGGACCATCAACCCCCCACATCAGCTCAGGGCAACAGAGTGCGTGGTGACCGCTTCTGCAGACGTGGCTGCGAGGGATTCCACCAGCGTGGGGAACAGAGACTTGGAGACCATAGACACGAGACCCCTGCAGGTTTCCACCCCATCCCCTACATCCCAGGGTGAGTTTTCTTATATTTCCACCTGATACCCCCGGATGCAGCGCTTGCTCTGTATCCCCTATCTTGTGCTGGAGCACTCCAAACTCCTCATGCAGCACTTTTGTGGTGGTCTGAGTGTGTTCCCCGCTCATGTCCTATGTCGCAGTGATGTGCGAAGGTGCGGGGGGGGGGGGATTTCAGCGCGATGCTGGCACTCCCGCAGTTGCTGGTGTTGCAAAGTTCTGTGGACTTCAAGGTGAAGCCTCCATTGTCCTTTTGCTCCTCTTTGCTCAACGTTTCTCCACGCGGCTTCTAAACTTTTTTGCTTTGCACCAACAGTGTCCACCTCTGAAATCAGCAATTCTCCGGAGGACGATGCCACACAGATTCCTATGTCGCAGATGAGTGGTGAGTTCATTGGCCGTTTCACCTGCTGGTGTAAGGCCGTGCTTTGTTGGGTTCCCACGCCATCCCTCCATCACAGTGCCCGAAAAGTGGAGATGGGTTAAGGACCACAGCTGCTCATCAGGGAATTAGCCCCCCAAAACCAGTGCCCTTTCAATGGTTTCCTTCCAGAAGGCCAATGCAGGGAACAATGGTCCCTCACGAGCTTGGCGGGCAGGGGCATCCTCAGCGCACTCAGAGTCATGCAGCCTCACCCATCACTGTGTACCAGGGGATGTGGGGCAGGTAAACCAGCCACAAAGAGCTTAACTGGAACTTTGCCAGTGCATCACTCTGCATGCTCGGTGTGAGCCGAGGTGATGGAGAGAGTAGTTTCACACAGTTATGTTCCTCGTAGCTCCAGCTGTGGTCTGCCATCAAAGCGAGGTTTTTGCTTATTGCCACCATTGCATGATGCCCAAACACGCCAATTTGGGGAGGGGGGGATCCAGATTTGAGTGGCTGACCTGGGTGGAAAAAACATCCATTTCTCCTGCAAATGCTGGCGTGGGAGCATGGTTTAAAGCAGCGGTCTTAAACCTATGGCCCACCATATGTTCATGGACTATGGTTCCAAGGAGCACGACCACTTGGCAATGCTTGCAGGGGCTTTTTGGATTCGTGTTCCATGAGCATCTGGATGGCCATTGTTTGAAGACCCCTGGTTTATATTCAACATGGGCAGTGTCGCATGGGTTATTTTCCCTAAAGCATGTGAGGCCATTACATTCAGATGCCTCTCAGCCATTGGTGATTAGTGCTGCGTGGCTGAGCCCTGCCAGGGTGGTGTGCATTGGAACGATTGCTCAGACTTCTACCCTGCAACAAGCAGCACTCACAGCACAATGCGCTAGTGCTTTTCCAAAAGGAACACAAGTAACGAGTGCGCCCTCATGTGCTTTCTCCCTCATGGCAGCTCTCTTTGCAGACACCTCTGGTGACATGAATGATGTCCTTGGCCATCCTATTGCTGGGAGTTCTGGTGGCAATGAAGGTGCGTTGAAACACAACACCCCCACCCCCCCACCCCCACCAAATCTGGTCATAGGCACTCTTAAGACATCGACCACCCACTCAATTGCACGCCCAGAAAAACCGTTTCCAATTGAACTAAGCTGCTCATTACTCGTGTGCGGGGAGCTCTCACTGCTTGAGTATCAATGGGAATGCCAGGGGTTCTGATTCTGTGCCAAACTAGGGATACCTCTGCAAATCTGCTTATGTTTTCAACAAGAGAGTGGGTTTTTCTCCATGCGATCCAAGCATAAATGACAGTCTATTCATAAAAGTTCTGCTATAACCTGGCTATTCAATTTGTTTCTCCACCCCGCAATGTCTTCTAACAGGCTCCATACCCATGCCCATGATGGAACTGACTTCACCAGAGCAGAGAATGACTGGTGAAAGGCGCTGTGTGCGCCGTGTTGGAGTTCTCGCTGACTTTGCACAGGCCATGGGGGAGCAGGGAGAGGCCGAGGCGATGGAGAGGAGGCGCTTCAAGGACAAGCGGGAAAGGGAAGTGGCGTCATTCATGCAGAGCCACGCAGAGCAAAACAGCGAGCTGTCATCTCTGAGGCTGGCCATCGACAGGGGGAATGACATAATGCAAACCCTTGTGACGGCTTTGCTGCAGCGCATGGGCTCCTCGGCTGGCAGGGGTGCTGCGGGTTCATGGGGCGCCTCTGCTCCTGAGGTCGCATCACACACCTTGCCTGCCCCAGCATTTGAACAGTGCCGGCCCACTTGTGCAATTGCTGGCCCAGCTGCATATCTTTGTGGAGATGCAGCAGAGGTAAATTACCCCACTCTGGCTGAGGACACAGAGTTGGATTCCTGTGTGGGCGCTACGGCGCCCCTTCCATCAGAGGTGGAGGACCTCATGATGGTTGGGGAGACCTCTGAGCTGTGCGGCACTCAGGTTGATTGCCTAGAATCACAGCCACTGGACATGCATGCATTGGGAGGGTCGAGTGATGGCACTTCCTCATGCCCAACTGTGACTGCCCCCACCAGGGGTTCTCAAGAGGCATCTTTGCCGGGAACTTCGTTTTCACGCAACGGGTCTGCCTGCTGCAACCCTCAAGGTGATGTGGTGGAGGCCAAGCGTCTGAGGAAGCCCAAAGCCAGAATGGACCTCTGAGGACCCAGTTTTCCCCCTCTTATTTCTCTGTTGGCTGCCACCACCGGCCCCCCTTTTTCCCCCCACGATTACCGATGTGCGGTTGCGCATCAACGTTAAAAGGTTTTCTTCTTTTTTAAACGTTAGACATGCCTGTCCTCTCTGGTGGGTTGCCAGGAGAGGATGGACATGGCAAGGCAACCATCCTCTGCTTTGCAGAGATGTAACCAGCAAGCAACAATAAATCATGCACCTGTGCATTTGTGAAAACTTTAATTGCCTTTATTTTGTGAGGTAAACAATGCATAACACAATCAGACAACTGAGGGGTGAGGGAGATGGGTTAGGAAAGTTTGGTGCTTGTTTCGCTGGCTCCTTCCCCATGTGGCTTGCCGGCTTTCTCTGCAGCCCTCCGCTTTGCCAAGAGCCTCTTTGTGGCCCCCTTCCTCTTGTTCATCCACTTCTCAACCACAGCCAGCCTGCGCTCCAGATCCTTGTCTGAAGTGTGTGGAAGATATAAGCCAGTGAAAACTTCCGATGAGGCAAGGCACGGGGTCAGGGTTTTGGGGCGTGGGTTCACATTTCCCCCTCCCCCCCCAATCAGAGCTTTGCAGCATTGCTAGCCAGCCCGCTCCACACAGGTCATTCTGCTGTCTCAGTCCGCTTATGCTACCACCACCCACGGGTTTTTAAACTCACAGTTGGCATCCAGCGATGGCTCAGTCTGAGTGTCAACTGCACGTGTCGTGGTGTTTGACGCAGAGTGCACGGCTGGTGTCAGTGCCCCCTGTGGGTCCCCAGACATGCCTTGCCAACATGGAGAAATGGCAGAGCTTGTTAGCAATGGAACATGCTGGACACAACTTTCTGTAACATGGGCAACACGGGAACCCCGCAACACGCCCGTTTCCCCAAAACATGACCTTTGGGGTGACAAGTAGGCTTACCCTCATCTTCACTGCACTCCAGTTGGGTGGCCTCCTCGCTCCTCTTCTCCTTGGTTTTGGTGGTGGGCGAAGTTGTTCCTGGCGGGAAGAGGGGTGAATGGCTTTAAGCTCCAGATTGCCACAGACAGCAAACATCTAAAATTACGCTCTGTCACGCCTTCACCAGTGCTCCAACTCTCAGTGTGGAAAGTGACAATGCACTTGCAAACAGCTGTCGATGCTGTTTGGAAATGCAATGAATGCTGCGTGTGTGTGGGGGGGGGGGGGACAGCAGGTGGCCACTGAAATTCCGCAACCTCTCCCTGTCCTATCCTCATTGAACTGCAGGCCAGCATGTTGGAGTTTTTCCAGCCTTGGGTGAGCATTGCAAACTCTAAGCAATGTCCCCAATTGTTCAACGAACGGGGAAAATGCCTCTCACAAAGGTTTGTAAGTTATCATCAACTTGCTCAATTGCAGGGCAACTTCAAAACTGGAAGGGGGGCGGGACTAGGGCGCGCTCTCCAATGTTTCGGCTTGTGGTTGAATTTCAAACGTATATGCACGTGGATGAAAACCCTCTGCCGTAATGCAAGCATCAGGGGAGCCAGAGGCACCTAACACCATCACGTGACAATGCACTCCCACTCAACTTTCAATGCACTTTGCAGCTGGACTCCAATGTTTGGAAGAGAAAAAAGCACTCGCAAAGAGTTAAGCAAGTGCAATGACAGTTAATTGGTGTGCATGCGCAGGAGGGGACTGGAAGGGTGCTCCAATGGTTGCCTCCTTGTGCATGAATTCAGTGGCAGTAGCAGAGAAAGCTCTGAGAAGCTGGGAGGAGCCCAAGGTAACCCAGCTGGTGTCTTTGGGAGTGTGCTTGCAAAACTAAATTCCCAGGGTAAGGCCTTAGAGCTCCAGTGGCACATTGGGGGAATAGAACTACTCCCCCACAGTAGGCTCGCAGGGGCTCTAAACCTCCAAAGCAACTGCTGCAGAAACTTCATGGAGCGCACCCGTGTGTTCCTGCACTCAATCATTCTGCAAATCTCCGTGCTAACAGAGACACATTGCGGCAGAGTGACCTGGAAAATGCAGTGGAAGTTGCACTTCTTTAAGCTAAGTTTTTTGTGAACAGACCTAACCTAACAATCTTATTTCCAATGCAACACATCTGTCACGTTGCATTGTTTAGAAAGCTCCAAATGTCCTTGAAACTAAGTTTGCATAATGAACGCAGGTGCAAGATTGGTTCACAGTGCTCAGATTAATGATAACAGTTGCATGAAGTGGAACATTGCATCTTGACTCTACTGTGCGGAAGAGCAAAACTCGCTTGCAAAGACATATGCAATTACATTGTAAGCGCATTGCTATGCATGTGCGTGAGGGGGACGAAAGGGTGCTCACATGCTGGGTTCCATGTGCATGAGTAGTGAAGCAGTAAGGGAAGAGCAAAAAGAGTGTGGCCTCCTGGCCCCCTTCCTCTCCTGCAGCATGCTCAAGGGGGATCACACTCTCCTCTCACCTGCCCACCATCAGAAGACGCAACTGGGCGCAGTGGGGTCAGAGAAAGCTCTGAGAAGCTGGGAGCAGCCAAGGGAAACCCAGCTGGATCTTTGGGATTGTGCATGAGAAACTGTATTCCCAAGGTAAGGCTTCACAGCTCCAGCGGCACACGGGGGGGGGGGGATGAAACTGCGACCCTAGAGTGGGCTCGCTGTGGCTTTTAACCTCCAAAGCCACTGCTCCAGAAACTTCATTGTTAGCAGCAATGTGCTCTTGCACACAATCATTCTGCAAAGCTTCGCACTCACTAAGACCCATTGCTGCAGAGTGCTCTGCAAAATGCATGTAAAAGTCGCACTCCTTTAAGCCAAGATCCTTGTGAACCAACATAACCTTACAATCTGACTCCACATGCCACACATCTGTTGCAGTGCATCGTTTGCAAAGCTCCAAATGTCCCTGAAGCTAAGTTTGCAAAATGAGTGCAGGTGCAAGATTGGTTCACAGTGCTCAGATTAAAGCTAGCAGGTGAATTTGTACCCAGAAACTTGTTTGTCTCTGCAAAAGCATGATGTGGAAAATTGTCAAACTCACCCCCCTTCATTTCCGATGTTCGCTCGGGACCACCAGCCTTCAGCCAAGCCTCCCGCATAAGGGAGTAGTGCTTTGGCCTCCCAGCGACGCTCGGTTCTCCACTGCAGGCCGCTCTCACCTTTAAGAATTCTTTTTTGAGCACCTTCCATTTGTTCTGTATTTGAGTTGAGCTCCTGTTGTGGCCTCTCCTTGCCATGGCCTTGCTGAGCCCAGAGTAAATTTTCCTGTTGGGAGCCTTCCTGCTTCCCATCAGGTTTGGCACCACCCCCCTGCTGATGACCGCCTGGATCATCGCCTCCACCTCCTCTTCAGACCAGTTCACACCTCAAGACGACGACATAACGATCATTAAGTGCTCACTGTTACTGAGGATGATAGAAGTGCGAGAGGGGGATGGGCCAACGAGCCCGCACAGGCGCCTTTGAAGGAAAGCCTAGTGAGCTAACGGGACAACGAGGTGACGTTGCATGGATAACCCCGGAACTTCCTGCCACTCATGCCTCCAGCGCACAAGCTGTGAAACTGCTGTTAGAGTGCTCCCAGCAAGCAGGCATCTGTGACGGAACAGGCATGCAGCCCGTGGCCTCTGACCTTCCAGTGCACAGCCTTTTCTTTATGCCTTACATTTCCCAAACATTTGCGCAGTGGAAGTAGCCATTGCTACATTGAATTTAATTGGCACATTTGCCTTTTTATCTCCTTGGTGGTGTGCCGGAAACTATGCGGAGGAGAATAGGGGACCAAACCATGGGTAATAATAACATGGTGTCAGCTGAGAGAAGCACAGTTCAGCTTGTGGTCCCCAGACACCCTCAAGGAGGATTTAGCTGCTTGAGATGACAGGACTGTCATGATCCCATTGCAGAGCTTGGGCAGGGAGCATGGAATTCCAGGAGAGATGGCTGTCCCCCACACCCCCACCGTATCTCTATGTCACGGCTCCCCAATGTTGCCCTGTGGCTACACAACGGCTGAGGAATTTCTTTTAAGAATTGAAAGGCCGCTCACCTGGATGCTTTCTCCCAGGGCGAGTGGAGTGGGAGGGAAACGCGTGGTAGAATTGAGAGAGCGCAGGCATGCAAGTTTGATTTTTCAGTAAAATAACTTTATTATGCCAAAACCAAGATACATTGTGCACAGTAGTGCGGACACGAGTAGAACGAAATATGAACTGATGCCCATGCATCGAGGAGACTGCTGCAGCCCTGGGCGATTGCAGTAGAGGTAGGTCGCCAGGGCATTCCTCACCGCCTTCCCCCTTGCCAGATGTTGATCTTCAGAGCAGGACCCCTCACCCTGTTCAATTATGATGGGCTGCTGCTCCTCCATTTGAGTTAGCAGGGGGCCAGCCCGCCCCTCACTTTCTGGAGAATCATGACCCTCCGCCTCACATAGGTTGTGGAGAACCACACAAGCAGCAACCAGAGAATTGACCCTCTCCACCCTTATTGGCAACTTGTGCCACAGGCACTTCCACCTTCCCTTTAATCGCCCAAAGGCACACTCCACGACACATCTGGCCTGGCTCATTCTTCTGTTGTAGAAGTGCTCTATCGGGTTGCGTGGATGAATGAATGGCTTTACAAGCCACCTTCGCATGGGGAATGCGCCATCCGCCAAAATGAGCGGAGGGACAGCCACGCCGTGAATGGACATCATGGGGTTAACTGGAAAGAAGGCACCCCTGTCCATGGCCTGCGTGAAATGGCAACCTCTGAAAATGTGTGCGTCGTGGCTTCTGCCAGGGTGACCAATGTCCACCTCAAAGAAGCGGCCTGTGTCATCACAAACAGCCATAAGAACAATGGAGGCCACCCTCTTCCTGTTGATGTAGTCCACAGGGGCGTCCGATGGGTTTAGTATCTGAATGTGGCACCCATCAATTGCTCCCACGCACTGTGGGAAGCCAAGGTTGGCAAATCCTCGCATAACCTGGTGGTTGTTTGGAAAAAAGGGAACAGTTAGTGTCATGGCGCCATTCTTCTGTGTCTCTGAACAGCAGCCGCGCGAGGCACATGAGTGTGATAAGGTACGACTTTGCAAAGATGCCCCTTGGGAGGGGCGCTAAGGCAACACACCTCTCCATTGTCCTCCCAAGCTTTAAGTAATCAGCATGCGAACGGCCATTTCTTGGTTGGCACAAAGGCTGGAGGCGTGGAGTCCTAACCCACACACCTCTCCTGCATGGAAACTGAAGAGGGCTCACAAAGTCCCCCCCCCACAAATGACACCCTGAGAGATAATGGGGACAGAGAGAGGTCAGAGAGAAAGATGGCCAATGCAAGGTCACCGAACAGGAATGCATCAGTGCGGTGGAGTGCAGGACTTGGGTGAGAAGCACCCAGGCACCCTAACAGTCATAATTTGCCCAACTCGCAGCACGATCAAACAAACTTTGAACCAACCTTTTCCACTAGATCTGCAAACTGAACAACCCTCTTGAACAGGATGTTCCTCACGGCTTCACAGAATTCATGGACAGCCTCAAAAGCGGTGGTGGTGCCCACTCCGAACTGCTGCCACACCTCCCTGAAGGAGTTTGGGCTGGCCAGATACCAAACGGCCATCCCCACTCGTATCTCCACGGGCAGCGCCGCCCGCATGCGTGTGTCTTGGTGCCACAATGCTGGTGCCAGGCTGTTCACGATCCTCTGGAATGTTCCTCTGCTCATGCGGAAGTTCTTGATCCATTCCTCATCGTTCCATGATGACCACACACAGTTATACCACCAGTCCCTGCTACGGTGCGGGTACACCCAGAAGTGGCATTGGGGCGGCAGCCAAGGCAAGCCACCAGCGAGATGCGCGCGCCCTGCGCCCACTGTCAAATGCTGGTGCAGAAGCCTGTGGCAAACTTTCATGCACAGCCATGGCGCGCATGGAGGCTTGTGCCCCAGACACAACCCTCGTCCAGTGGCACACCTTCGCATGGGGAATGCGCCATCCGCCAAAATGAGCGGAGGGACAGCCACGCAAGAAGAAGAAGCAGCTCTGTCTCCTCTGTGTCAAGAGGCATGGCGACATGATGGCTTTCCATCTGATATTATGCCCACAAAGCAATTATATAGCCAAAGCAGGGCACAACTGGTGAGGGAAACTGCCTTACCAGGAAGGAAACGATACCTCGGTCCCTCGGTAATGTGAGAACTTGGCGCGACGAGATAAAATGGCGACAAGATCATGTCTCAATCAACGCGAGATGTATCGAGCTAACGGCAGCCAATCAGGGTTGCCTTCCGCCCATGCCATGTTCTCACGTGACAACGAGGCAACGTCACGGTTGACACAAGGCACGTTGAGCCCACCCCCGGACTGCCCCAGGACTGCACACCAGCCAATCAGAGTCGTCGTTTGCGCCGCATTCCTGAGGGATGCAGAAACCCGGGAGTTGTGAAGCAAGCAGAAGATGCGTGACTACCTGGCCATGTGTGAATGCCATCGAGTGACGAAACTACATCAAATATGTAAGGAATCAATGCGGTTCGCTTTTATTCTAGAATAAAAAGTGTGTGCAAAAACGCCCGCAATGATGATAACCACACTAAACTCCTGTGGCAGATATGTGGGTCTACATCTAACAGTCATACTTTCCAAATCCTTTGAGCAGTGACCCCCTGTGATGCTTGCATTAGTGCACCAGCTCTTGTTCACATAGAGACTTAATCCTCCTCCTTTCTGCTTGCCAGAATCTTTACTGCTTCTGTCCTGCCGGAAAGAAGTGAAACCAGGTAGTTCAACTGCTGCATCGGGAATGTGTGAGTGAAGCCAGGTTTCTGTAATTAATAAAACACAATTTAACAGTTTTTGGCTATAAAGCTTGTTGGAGGGCAGGAAGATGGCATCCCGTTCTGCATCCTCAGTCTGTGAGCTCTAAATTTTAACTTACTTTCTGTTTTAATACAAGCAGCTGGTTCGCAGCAGCAGCTTTCTTCTGCGTTTTTTGGCTTCCCTCTCCTGGCAAAATTTATTTGGCTGACTGCCACTGTTTTAATTGTCTAAACAACGAAGGAAATGACTTTGAGGAAATGCCGCCGTTCAAATCTGAGCTCTAATACCTCAAACCAAAGACCTCCCAAACAAAGTAAAATAGATGATTTTACCACCAATTATTCTCAGCAATCTCTTCGTAATGGGCTTGGGCTTTCAAACAGGTTTGAGGTTTTGGAGGCTTCTGTTTCGGAGGCTTTTGCCGCTCCCGCTGACTCCTTTTCACACGAGGTGCCCTTGCGAGTGGACGAAGTTGTGAATGGCAGCACACATGAGGAGGAAAGTGTTTGTCCTTCGCCCCTACTCCCACTCTCAACAACTGGGTGTTTGCCAGGGGTGGGGAGTTCCCCTGTGTTTAATCATCATAAGCTCTTATCGGACAGCTCAGAAGTAAAGTACTTGACTGATTTACTTTCAAAGGAGGCTTTTCTTATTTCTAAGACCTTTGAGAAATTGCTTGGTTGCCTTGCTTCTTTAAGTGAGAGAGTGGGTTCTCTTGCTTTTTCCATCTCAGAAAAATCCAGGGCTCCCAACAACCCGGATTCACCTATTTTATACAATTCTAAACACTCATCCTCCAATTATTTACTTTTTAATCCAGATAAACTCTCCACCATACTTGTGCTGCAGCACCACCAAGTGTCGGTTAATACAGGGGACTCTGCTCTTAACAATGGTCGGTGGTCAACCTTTTACAGGATATGTATATCCCTCAGTAAACTTCTCAACTGCCAACCAAAGAAGACCCACCTGAAATCCTTTAAAAGATTTCCATATCGTAATAAATATACAAGACTGGTACTAAGCTTTGAGTCCCCTGACACCACTTCCTATCTACTCAAGCACAAAACCTTTTTTGCTAATAGCTATGACATCTGGGTAAATAGGGTTTTTTACAACACCAAAATCAACAAATTGGTGGATATTCCCAGCAACAAGGAGTTACCCAATAAAGTAATCTCTCCTAAGGAACCCTCAACTTTTTCATCCTGTACTCTCCCAGAGACTCTCAACAGAAATACCGAAAGGATGAATGAGATTAACTCCATCCTGACAGCCAGATGGAGACTGTCTAAAGACTCTTATTGAGGGGATGGCGAGTCAACAACGTTCACCCAAGAACCCAGGTGAAATCCCTTCAGCTAAGCAGGTGGCGGAAACTATTAAACAACCCCAGACAGACCCAGCTCTCCACTCACAACTTCTAGATTTCTCCACCCATCAACAGCTGATACAACATCAACCACTAACAGAGAGAATCTTAAAAGTCTGTTAAAACCACTGAATCAAAGAAATTGACATTGATATTGATCTCTGCGTTCAGAAGAGTACTCAATTACAAAAAGACTTCACAGTAGCTCAGGAGGAAAATCCCTGGGCAGTTGAGCTGGAGGAATTGCAGCTATGTTCTATCAATCCCAGTCCTGGAAGTACCACCTGGGACTACTATAACTCATAATGGAACAGATGGGACCCTAGCCATGTATTGGTTCAAAGAGTCCCCTAATCGAACCCGAATTCACAATCAATGAAGGAAAGAATAAAGAGGGATTTTGTGATCTTTCTATTGGCCCTCAAGAAGATCTAGTTGATATCTCAGCCTCCCCAGTACCTGCACTTGTTCAAAGAAATTTCATTAAGTCAACAGCTCAAGTCCTCCGTGAGGAGGAATCGCAGCCCCTGTCAAGTGGAGACAACAAAGAGGCGAATTCAACTACAATTCACGAGAGGCAAGATCCCCAAAGAACAGAGGACTTTGATCTGGATCTTAGATCATCCAGAGTACCCCAAACTGACCCAGGCTCAGTGACCTTTGGAAAGTCCTGGATGGAGGAACTGGCAGAGTTGACAACAACCTCGTATCAAACTACCAAAACAAATCTTATCCAGGACTTGGATCCACTTAATTTGGTTGCAATTTGTTTGCCTGCCTCAATTCAACTTCATCCTATGCACCAAGCATATGATTCATTACACACTGACACCCAGCGATACGAGGTGCGTCTACCGCGTTAGACCAACCACTGAGGGAACTCAATGGGAATTGCGAATAGGGGCCCTATGAATGGTTGCATCCAGTATGACATGCCTGCCATCGAAGAAATCACTCCCTGCGGACTGACGCCAGGGAAGGGAAGGAGCCTCCCTTATCTCCTGGAACATCGCAGGATGGAACAACAAAAGCAAGAACCGTGATTTTACCGCTTACTTAAGTAGATTTAAGTTTATAGCTCTGCAAGAAACCTGGTCTAACACAGATTTATTCTTAAAAGGCTACCATCAATATTCCCTTCCAGCTACCAGAGTATCCAAATTTGGCCGCTATGCGGGTGGTCTTGCACTGTTTGTTACCAACGGTATTAAATCCACTTCTCTGGGCTCCTGTCCACCTCTTGCCCATGTGGTTTTGATAGAGGGGGAAGATCTGACTATGATCATAGCAAACCTCTATATCTCTCCTGGTCTATCACGAGTCTCCTTATCCAATACTTGGAGCAGTTTATCATCATTTATTGAGAACCTGGAAAATAATCACCCACTTATGAAGATAATATTTTCAGGAGACTTTAATGCCAGGGTTGGTGCGGAACTATCCACAACTTTGGCCCAGCTCAACCTTGAGGATGACTCTGCACAGCTTCTTCTATGTCCTGCCCGCCGGACTTCTAAAGATCCACATGTGAACTCCGCTGGAATCCAGCTAATAAAATTTGCCATAAAATTTAATAAACTATGGTTGAATGGGCTTAAACACCATAGAAACGCAGATAGTTTTACCCTGGTTAATTCCATGGGTTTGAGTGTGATTGATTATATTTTAATGTCACCCTATTTATATCAGTTCGTTACTTCTTTTAGTATTGGGGACCTATTACTCAGTGATCATCTACCACTAACTCTAACCTTTTCAAATAAGGTTGGGGCTGGTGAGGACCCTTCTTTGACACCCAAGCCCTATAAGTTAACATGGTCACCACAGGTAGCAGCCGCCTCAGAGGCTCTGCTTGGCTCTCCTATGATAACCAAATTAAAAGAGGATATAACAAAGGCTGCTTTCCCAGAACTGGGAATAGGTCAATTTGAACAACTAATTATTGTTTTAGTCGCTTGAAATTTTACAATCGAATTTCCCTGTGTCAAACCAAGACCTCAAAACTACAATACAACATGGTTTGACCATTATTGCATCGAAACATAATAATATAATTCGGTACACTTTTATAGAAGATACACGCAGCACCGGCGGGGATGAGGAGCTACTCAACAACATCACTCAATTAAAAGAAAGTTCCAACTTGTAGTTCAACTGAAACACATGAACTACATTTGAATATCAATGGAATCAATTATACCAGGCCACTATAACTAATAACATGTCCAACAATTCTGGCAGTTAGTAAAATGAGAAGTACCTCTCAACCTATGAAAGCGCATATGCCTCACATATCTCTCTGGCTCACTGGCACAGATATGTTTTCCAACCTTTTTCAATGTGGGTACTACTATAGAACCCTGTTCTTGCCTAGCTTCAGCTGAGCTACCTGAATGGCCTGTGGTTAAAACCTCAGGGTAGTGATCAATTTAATTAATGGTTTAAAGAGGGCCAAAGGCCCTGGCCGACCAAATAATACCTGGAAATATTTAAATCTTCTCTCCAGAATGGTGGGCTACGCTTTTGGCCTCACTATTCACTTATGTTAATAACAACACAGGCCTTGTACCAAGCGAGTGGTTAACAGCTATAGTGGTAATCCCCCATATACAAAGGGGAGACACTACTAATCCTTCAAATTACTGCGCCCTATCAGTCTCCTTTCAGTCACTGGCAAATTATCAAGCCAAATTTCTATACTTGAAACTTGAGGAGTTGGATCAGACAAACAGAATTAATTAGTCCAGAGACAAATTGGCTTCTCTAAAAATAAATCAACACTTGATCATTTATCTGTTTATCACACCTAGCCAATAAATATACAATTCATGCCAACCATAAACTTTGTTGCTTTTTTTAAATTTAAAAGGAGCATTT
Source organism: Sphaerodactylus townsendi (assembly GCF_021028975.2). NCBI lineage: Eukaryota > Metazoa > Chordata > Lepidosauria > Squamata > Sphaerodactylidae > Sphaerodactylus > Sphaerodactylus townsendi. The sequence continues at coordinate 55,424,943 of NC_059433.1, forward strand.
GACTCAGTTTCAAGAGAACTACTCTGGAGGAATTAAACTCTCTGTCCTGAACATTGACCCTAGATTATTGTTTTTAATAAAACAATTTGTACACTGACTTACTAGCATGTAAAATCAACAGAGTTGCCGAATGGACATTTACCCATCTAGCATCCCTACTACTAGGGGAATCAAACAAGGCTGCATACTGGCCCCTGTTTTGTTTAACATCTTTCTCAGCGATTTAGTGCTATTCTTTCAACGGTCAACGGACACGCACCGAAACTGTGCTCTAAACATGTACGACCCTGCTTTATCGCGGGCGAGACGCTGACTCCTTCTCTCATGCACAAAGGTTGGCCTCACCCACCTTCATGAATGGATTTAATCTGCCGAGAATACTGTAAGTCAAATGAACTGGAAATCAACTATGAGAAATCTAAAATATTGAGTATTAGCCAAGAGCGATTCTCTAGACAGGTATGGACTATCCAACAAGGGAAACCTATAGAGCAAGTCAAACAGTTTAAATATCTGGAGCATTACTCTTATGAGCAATCTTAATTGGAGCAGTACACAGGACACTAGCACTTGACTGCAGCCAATAACAGCAGCTTCAGCAATTCTGCGCTTTTTCCACAAATCGGACCATCAATATATACGCATCAGCGGCGTTGAAAGTTTTCAATGCCAAATGTGGAACAAAGCTCCTTTATGGAACACCTATCTGGATTGAAAGCTGACAAAGCGAAATCTTAAATAGATCTCAATCCGTTTTTTTTTACAAAATCATGGGACTACCAACTGTGCCTATCATGTCGCGGCCCTAAGCTTAGAGCTTGGGCAGAATATCCCATGTCACAATGAGCTTGGCTGAGAACCATCAAATATTAGCTGCACATCCATTTTTTTACAAGATCATTCTCACAGCTTAATCTACTCGATGCTCTCCGATTCGGTAGTTCCCAGATGGACTGACGTTGGTGGAAGAAAAAATTAGCTCTGCTCGGCCTCCCCACTAGAGTCACTTTACTCTTCCACTCTACGGAGGCCTATAATTGCCACGAAAATCAGGCTGCTGGAACATGAGTATTGCAACATGATAGCTGAAGCGAGGAAAACATGCTCTCCTCTAAATTTGCTTATCCCTTTTGAACAAGGACGTACAGCCAACTATCTTTTCTGGCTTACCAATCCAAGGCACAGAAGAGCAATATCCTTGGCCCATTTCAATTTAATGCCCTCTATGCTCGTTAAAGGCAGATACCAACGCATAGATAAACAAAAGAGGCTATGCCCATGCAACTCAGGCCAAGTAGAGACACTGGAGCACACTCTGTTTCATTGTGCAAGATTTGCCAAGATCAGAATGACTCAACCCATCATTGCTTCACTTCTATACAATCATTTAACTGATGCTCTTAGGATTCCTTTAATTTTAGATAATCTTGATCCTTACTTCTGCAAAAGCGTAGCAAAATATCTTTTAAAGATTATAGACGCAATGCTAGATGGATACTAAGCATTAGATTGCTATCATCATAACAACAACAATGCTGCTTACATTAACTATTTGCTACTGGTACACAGTGCCTACCTCTGCCAGCAATCTTTGGGGTCACGGTCATGGTCACCCAAAGTCAAATGTGGGTGATTCATTGAGGGATGTCGTAGTTTTGTTATTGATTGCTAGATGGAGTGAGTGACAACTGAAGGCTGTGGCAACCTATGGGAGTCAAATCAATTGTTTGCCCATTTCCTCTCCCCCTATCCCTTGTTCTGTGTTAGGTGCCACTCTAACAAACTCTGTGTTTTATAGTGGAGTGTTGATACTGTATGCTGTTGTGATGCCTGGGCTCTGTTGGTGGGTTTTCAGTCAGGTCTGTGGAGAGGTGTATAGGAATGGCACTTTTGATGAGTCCATTTGGACTAAACTATTGATAAGACTCTGAATGGCTGCTGTATCTATCAGTCTTTTATGGACAATTGTTTTATTGTTTTATTGTATTTATTGTATTTTGGAATGCCAATAAAGGCTATCGTGTACACTAAAAAAATTAATAAAACACAGCTGTTCTTGCCAAACCTGCTCTTCACAGTCTGTAGCCTTAATTCATCCATTTTGTTGCTAAGAGATCGTGCATTAATAAGAAATCTTAGTAAGATCGGGCATTAGTAAGAAATCTCTCCATTGACTCAAAACCTCAGTTGACTAGGAGTCAATAAACCTCACTTGACTTGGAGTCAGAATTTATACACATGTACCTGTATTGCTAAAGTGCACAGTGCAAAGTATCTTTATTTTGTATCTTACAGTGCAAAGTATCTTTAACCACTGCAACCCCAGAGCGCTGGTAACAGTGCCTCAGCAAAAAGATAAAAATGATGGGGCGCTAGCAGTGGTGGGATTCAAATAATTTAACAACCGCTTCTGGTGGAGGGATTCAAATAATTCAACAACTGGTTGTTTACAAGCACCATTTTAACAACCGGTTCTGCGAAGTGGTGGGAACCTACTGAATCCCACCAATTAACTCTAATCCCTGAGGAGCACTAGGCTTTAGCCTAGTCAGCTTTAGGAATAATATGGCCCTGCTTTTTAGGAAATCTCTACTTACCATTTTAGCTAGTAAGATAAATATACAGAGAAAGGACTTGTTAAATTGCCCATTTCAATTCCTTTTGTTAAGATGTTGTTAGTCATTCGTTGCTCACCTGTATGGTTCGTCTCTTTGTAAAGAGTGAATGATCATACAATTAAATATTTTTTCTTTTTTTGAAATTTGGGTTATTTGGTCTGATTGCCCACATGAACTTGATTCACACACAGAAAGATACAAAGGGAAGACAGAAAAATACGTGCTTAGCTGGGATATCTTTAACAAGTGATATTTCCAAGATTTCTCCCTTTCTCCATTGTAGTAAAACGATGATTCATAAATGGAAAAAAAATCTCCCTAAGGTTTAAGTGGAGATCTGGAAAATCAGAGTACATTTTATGCCCCCTTCCCCTGTCAGTGGGTCTCATTTTACTACTACATGAAAAACAGTGAGTTCAGATGCTCATAGATAACAATATATGATTATTAAATCAGAGTGAGCATTCAGTGCAGCGGAATGCAAAGCAGAAGAAACTGTACTCTTAACAGCATCGACATTTTAGTAACATGATGGCAGAAAAAAAGGAAGGAAGGTGATGGTACATTTACAAATTGTAGCTCTAGGTAAAAATATTGCTATATCGTGCAAACAACATACTGGATTATTTCAGCTGATACTACAAGGAGTAGGTCACACCCCTCCATCCCCACACATATACATATATACAAATCCTAAGTTACTATTGGCCCACACAGAGAGAACCTGCCCTGATGCCTGGAAGCTGATCTATGGGGGCGGCCTGGAAGTGAGTGACTCATTTTGAATTTTTGTTCTGCAAACTTTCATCATATTAATCTTTATGTAGCCAAATTTTCAAAGAAATCTACCATCAGATTATGCTCAGCCAGAAACCACTCTGCTCTCCTGCATCTGATATACTTGGATGTTGCAAAAGCTAATGATTCCTTAGCTATGTCAGAAATGCATTTTCATAACTGGGTGTCCAGGCAAATGTCTGAGGGTGGCAGTAGAAGATATTAAAAACTGAAATCATAGAGTCATAGCTTAGAGTCATAGCTTCTACAGTAGCTGCAGCAGGAAAGAGGTAATGGCATGGGGATTTGAGAAGGGGTTGGGAGTCGCATTTTCTTTGGGCCTGGAAATAATTCTCTGATAAGCATGATCAGGTTATTAATTCTGCAGGTTTTCAAATGTTTCTGATGAAAGAAGAGTTAGCTACAAAATGCTAGAAGCTGAATATTGTGACTATGGTTAAATAGTTGTATTGGTTTCTCTAAATGTATTCTTATATTTTCAGCTACATATTTACAATAGATGGCTATAAATGGCTGAACCAACTGTGTCTTCAAGCAGGTCACCTATGACCTCCAAAGATAATTTCTGATTCCACAGTTGTTTAGGGAGGGATGAAATAGCAGATCCCCCCTAAATCCATTGTCTTAAATGGGTTTAGAAATATGTAAATCTGATTAGGATTGTGCAGTTATTCCACAAATATTTGTTTAGGGCCAATGGTCTGTAACTCATAATCAGTGTGGTGGGATCATTTTGTAAATCTATTAGAGCTGCCTGCAGCTGGGAAGAAGACAAAGTTGTGGGTTAGGAAGGTACTGGCCACTGGCTTTCTCACTTTCAATAGTAGTGGTCAAAAGGGAAGCAAGCCAGTTCATCTCACCTTCTTTCTGGGTGGTATGGGTTGTAGAGAAAACAGGTATCAATTGCTTCCTTACTGCTGGTCACTGTAAGAAACAACACCTGTAACTGGGCAAAGAGCACTGCTTTTTCTAATGTGCAATCGTATTTGTCACTATTTCCTCCCTCCCTGTTACCTGGGAAACCAGCTAATGGAGTATACAAGGTTGTTTGGCTCCACATTTGAAGCCTACCACCTCTATGAGGGTTGACTTTATCTGACAGACTGTCTCCTGTAATCTTGCTCTTTGCCTAATCACACCTGAAAATGGTTATCACCAGTTTTAGGGATGGAAGGGGCAGCTTGTCCTTGAGTGGAGTAACTGATTTTTTAAGACAACTGGGAAGTAAGGGAGGAAGTCTGTGTTTTAACAGAGAGAGGGTTGGGGGTTTTTTTGTTCCTCCCTAAGCCTTTGTGGTTGGGAGAGTTACTAAAGAATATCCATCCCTCCCCCCCCCCGGGCAACACTTGCTCTGGGTGCCTCCTCGCTCCCCGCCCGCCCTCACTTACCTTTCCAGGAGCCAACATACAGGGAGGTGGGGGGGCAGGTGGCTTGGGAGAGCACCATAGTGGTGGGCCAGCTCCTGCCTGAGGGCCAACCTCCCACTCAGCAGAGGTCAGGAACTAGCCCCAGGTGCCCACCTGAGCTGCTTGCTGCTGAGCTGCTCACAGCTCTGGCATGCGCCCGAAGCCAACTCCTGCCTCCCCAGTCTCCCTATTGACAGGGAAGCCAGCTCTTGAGCAGGAGCTGGTCTGCGGCCTAGGCACCCACCAAAGCCATATGTCCCCCCCCCCCAGCCTCCCTGCATGCCAACTCCTGCAAAGGTAAATCACGCCGGGGCCAAAAGAGCATCCTGGTGGGGCGGGGCCAAGGGGTTTGGGGGTGATTCTCTGCAACCCATGTGACCAGATGGCTTGTGCTTGGGGACCTGTGAGTGCTCATGTCCCCATGAGCCTTCCGCCCCTGCCGCTCTGCACCACTGCACCACCCTCGCATTCCAGAGACTTGCAATTGAGATGCCCTGGGATGCAGCATAGAAATTAATGGGGGAGGAAGTATCAAAATATATTTCATAATTATAAGTCACTCCTTGCAACGAATGGGAGCCACACCTGCTCTGTCAGAACAACGGGATTTTACTTTTCTCCACCATACTTATTCATTTATATGGTATAAAATTAGGATTATTGATGAACTGAAGGATAAATCTGCCTAAGTGCTTTCTGTGTCTAGAGTGAGAAACACCTTTTGACCTACTTGAAATATTTCTGATCACAGCCAGTTTATAAGTTGCAACATCTGTGAGAAAGAGGTCTTAAGCTCCTGCTCCATGCTCCGCAGTTGTGATTTTGCTTGGGAAACCACACACCTGTGCAACTAATTTTCAGAAATGTGAACTTTTTGTAAATGTAATTGGATTTCAAGTAAAAGTTCCATGGGATTCAGTGAATCACAGGGAACCAAATCAGCACCTTTCTGCAATCTCCTGCCCTAGGGTTTTTAAAGTCATTTTGTAGCATGCTGGGATATTTGGAAATGGCTTGAATAACAACACATGTAGCTTCAGTTTTTTCCTCCTGTAAAGAACACCACAGCAAGGAGTATACTGGCCTGGCCCCACACATAGGTCAGAAAGGAACAGCCACTGAGAGCTTGTTTCCCTCCCTTTTCTGACAGAAAAACTATGTTCCAAACTGGCAGTTGCCTAGTTCATGTTGTAGCAAGAAGAAGGTCTATTGATAGTGTATTCTCTCTTTTTCTAGGACAGAAGTGAAGTGCCTGTATGAACAAAACTGTACTACATATGTACCATTTACCCCAAAGATGATACAAATCACAAACTGTACTTTTGGTCAAGAATTTACAACTTGCCTGATTCATACTTTGGAAGGCTATCAAGACTGTCGGACATATATTTTGGTGTTGTTAGTAACTGCATTCATATTAAATTATGCCAACTGTTTTGCACTGTTCCTATTCTATTTTAATTTCTCTTTCTATGCCATTTATAAAAAACTGTATAACCTGCCAGAAGATGTTTCTAGAAAAGAATGGGACAGGCCAAGATATTTGATGGCATCTATTATGACTTTGCTGGGGAAAGTGTTGCACGGTAAGCACTTCCTTTATTCTGTTATCTAGTTTGGCTGTTAAGAATTCCATGACAAGAGCTTATGATCATGTTTTTAATTGACAAATGCCATCTGCCAGATTGCCAACTCCTGGATGGGGATTCCTCTAGATTTGGTGGTGGAACCTGGTAAGCTTCAGTTCTTTCCTCCTGGGAAGAACACCACAGCAAGGAGTAGACTGGCCTGGTTTAGAAAGGGAAAGGACCTCACTGGGGAATAGTACTATACCGGCCACTTCCAACACAGCCATTTTCATTTGGGGAACTGATCTATGTCATTTGGAGATAATTTGTGAAGTTAGCAACCTTAGTCTAGGTTAGGTGTAAAGAGCAGGCACTTCAGCCAAAAAGAACCGTACCACCTGGAGATTGGGTTAGGCCTGAGTCATGGAATGAAGAGGCCCCTTACCATAATTTTATTCTCCCACCCTTCAATGGAGTCTGTTGGATCCAGACAAATTTTTCCACTAATGGAAAGAGTTGGGAAATCTCCATCAATTTCCTTCTTGGACTGTAGAAGTGGTGGGGGAGGCAGCACAGCTGAATACAGAGGTTGGCTCAATCAATCCCTGCATTCAGCTTTTCCCGGTCACCTCCAAAGCTTACTGAACTGAATGCTGGGATCAGCTCAGCCAAGCCCTGCATTCAGCACTGCCATTTTTGGGATCTAATTTTCAGCTCCTTTAAATTGCCACCATTTTTCCAGGCTTTTTTCCAGATTCTCAGCCCTATGCAGACTAGCTTTCACCCTGGCTCATCTCAATATTATTGATGACCCTAAGTATATAGTTATGATACCTGTCCTCCAAAAATTTCAAGGAAGATAGGAAAATATGACAATATGACACTAAATGACATTAGTGAAGTTATTATGTTGTACCATTTCAGGATAATGAAATTTTATAGTGATAAAAAAATTTTATCCTTGTTTTGAATGTGAATAAAGATTTTGATTGTGAAGAAAAATTATCACTGACAGGTTATGAGCTCTGTGGAACTGAAAATCTACCAGAAGGCCCAGGACTTGTGATCTATTACCATGGAGCCCTGCCTATGGACTGTGCCTTTTTTTCCCACAAACTCTACATCATCAAAAGAAGAGTCTGTGTCATTGTGGTAGATCATTTTGTTGAAAATTTCCCATGTGAGAAAATGTTCTAAATCTTTAATTAAGCATACTTTAATGATAATTGCAATCAGATTTACTGATTTTGCTTCCAGATAAAAACTTCCTTTTTTGAAATTCCAGAGGGGCAAACACATTTGATTATTGTAGCAGAATTAAACAGGAGTCGGCCGGTACCTTAAAGATGAACACAATTATGAGTCAGGGTTCACTACTGCAAATGCTTAATAGTATCCGTACAAAGCAGCGAAATTTATTTTTAGAGTATGAGATAACATGCAACCTTTAACTCTGATAGTGTAACAGGGTGGGGAATAAGGTTCAGTTCGACTATTAATTGGCAAAGCAGACTAAATATGTGTATAAACTTTTATCTTTTATTGAGAACAGAAGATATACTTTTTATGGAACAAAATAGGAAAAAAGGTGTGGAAAAGTTAATTCTATAATCACTGTGAAAATGAATGCTAAAAGTGGTTATGGGGGGGAAAAGTTACTGAAAAATCTCACCCTGACATCTCACATATTTGTCTTCTGAAACACCCAATCAGAGAAAGATATTTTGCTTATCCCGAAAGTACATGCATATAGGAAAAGATCAGACTTATTTTTCTTTCAATCTCATCCATTATTGTCATTTAGCTTTATCTAAATATCTTACTTGTAATGAAATCTGAGATAAGCAACACAAACCCTTTATCAGGTGCATAGGAGACACATTTGACATAGCAAAATAAGAAGACTGATTTCAAAAGCAACTTTTTTCTGTAGTTGTTTCAACAAGCTGCTCAAGATGAAGCTGCAGAATTCAGCAGCAATTGAAAAGTATGTGAACTCTTAGTGAAATAGCAAACCAACCAAGAAAAGAGGAGGAATCTCATAGCTACCACTACAGGGTGATTGGTGGATAGGAGAACGAGAAGCAGGGAAAGTTGAGAATATGGAGGAAGAGAAGAATAAGTACTGAGGGGAGGGGGATACAGGGGTAAGTGGGGTACCTCCCATAAGTCTTTGTAGGAAGAAAGGTGGGATATAAATAAACTAAACGAATAAATAGTTTTGACTTCTGTTCCTTGTTTGTTACCACTGAGGAAAATTAATGTAAAGGATTGGGGGGGGGGAACCTTTTAATACTTTGACAAATTATGGGGAAATATAAACTCCCGTAGTCTTTTCATGAATATTAAAAGTTTGCTCTTATATTGCTATGAAATGCTTTCTTTTTATTGTACACTCCTTTCCCTGTGTCCCTACCGGCTGCTGTCAAAACCAAATTAGAAAAAGGGATATATATGGGTTGAAGCTGAGGAATTGCTGCTCTAAGGTAGATTTAATGTGTTATTAAAAATACGTAATATGAAAGAAAACAATGTGCCAGGACAGAAGAATAATGAAACATATGGTCCCAAAGGCCAGGATACATATTAGAAAACATCCCTGATCAAAGACAAAAACCAAATCCCATTCATAAAAAAATAAGACTTCCCATGCTCCTCTGTGATAGGTCCATTTTTTTCTGAAACAGCCAACTAGAGTAAGTTCAGATGGTGCTATCAGAAACCACTGGTATACCAAATGAAGCAAAAATGATTATATTTGTAAAAGAAATGTCCAAATGGAAAACATTGTTTAACATTATTGAAAGAATAAGGATATTTGAAGAGGTCAGACTAACATTCAGTGGGAGGTTGGGGCTTAAACCAAACCTTTTGTGCCAGTTCCATGTCCAAGACCTTTCTTGGCCAACTGGAGTCATTTACCTTCTAGGAGTCAAGATGGCGGGGGGGGGGGGATGAGCAGAGAAGTGGGGAACTATCAGAGAAGAAAATGGTATCATGCTCATTCTGATGCTTTCCTCATTAAAACTTATGGGGGAAATGTGTGCATGATATGTATTCTACCTATTTCACAATTCTTTAAAAATAGAGATATAATTAATGCACAATTTGCCATTTTTCTCTGGATCCCATGTTTGCAGGTTCAGAATTGTTCCAAAGGGTCTATGGTGTGTGTAAGACAAGGGAAGAATGTGTTGAAATGCTAAAGAAAGGTCATCTAGTATCTATTGCACCAGGTGGACTTCGAGAGCAAAACTATGGAGATAACACTTATAGACTTATCTGGGGGAATCGTAAAGGGTTTGCTCGAGCAGCCATAGATGCAAAAGTGGTGAGTGATTACTCCATAACTGTCCCTTTTTATATTAACTGCCTAGATATCATTACATATCATGTAATGATTTCATTGTTACATGGCTAGATATCATTACATATCATGTGAACTAGATTTGGTCTAATTTACATGGTATCAGAAGGAATTGAATTCAAGTTGTACTTAAACATGAACATCTAAATCAAATTAATCTTAATTTTCACCTAATTGTTATACAGTCTAAAAAGATACTGTACTATCTATATCCAACTATCTATCTATATCCAACCTACTATCTATATCCAACTTAAATTTATGGAAGACTTTTAAAAAGAGCTTTTTGGTGAAACACTGTCAGTTCCAAACTATGTATCTCTGAATATGTTCGGAGTGGTATTGTGATTTTTAAATCCACTTCAGAACACACATGACTACATGGGAAGCTTCAATGAGTACAATGTGGCCAGGCATATTTTGACACTTTCCAGTTTTTCTATTTTTACAGTTGCTGGGAAAGATGATAGATTCTCCTCAAAATGGCAATGATAGCCAAAGATGGAGGCCCAGGTACACAGTCAGGCTGAGGTGCATAAGATTCAGCAGATTTGTCAGTCTCCTGATCATAAACAGTCCAGCAGGGCTCCAGCCTGAAGTAGTACATGACATGGTACATTATGCACTTTTCTGCATGGGTTTTCTTTGTCAGTTCTGGCCCCAGACTGCTTTAGTATCCCCCGATTTCCACACATATGTTTCTCTGCCTTTAGTGTTCACTTCTTTTTTGTTTGTTTTTCCATGGGATTCTTCCTGTTTTTGCTGACCATTTTTACTGCCATCTTTTTGTGAAAACCTCTATTGGGTTGACTTTTTTTTCTTGTGTGTAATGTTGCCATTGGTTTTCTTTGTCCTGCCCACTCCTACCCGCCTCCAGCCCATTTGTTGGCGATTGAACTGCCATAGTCAAAATATCCCCCCTCCTTAAAAAGATTATTAGTTTCTTTTTCTTTTTTAAAAACAGCACTAAAATATCAATATATTGCTAGACATACATCGCTGGGATATGACTTTTCCCTTATAGCTCCATGAGGAAAGGGGCTACCCACATACAATTCTGTGCTGTATGCTAAAATTCAGCAATAAATATGGAAACACTTATTTCTAATGTGTAGAAATGGAGAATACCCTGTGCTACCTTAGGGGGCTATTGTGAGAATGCCATGTGCTATCCCAGGGGTTACTGTCAATGGCTCATTCCACACATGCAGAATAATGCATTTTCAAACTGCTTTCAGTGCTCTTTGAAGCCTTGCAGAATAGCAAAATCCACTTGCAAACAGTTGTGAAAGTGGTTTGAAAACACATTATTTTGCATGTGCGGAAGGGGCCTTTGATAGTCCTCATAAGGAGTATTAACAATTGAGTTGGTGATAGCCTGGGTGACTGTTGCCAACTCTGTGTGGGGAAATGCCTGGAGATTTGGGGGAGATTGTGGAGGGAAGGGATATCAATAGGATTTAATGTCCTAGTGGCCAACCTGAAAAGCAGCAGAAGTCAGTACAACACTGAATATGACTTATGGTGAAATCCTAGACAGGTCCTACTTACAGGAGTTGCATTTTAATGACTTACGACAAGACTGAGCCTCCCTTCCTGTTTGTCTAAATAATGTTGTAATATTTCAATAAAGTATGTATTTGAAGTTTTCCCCCAAAAACATGTTGTCCAGTTAAACAGAGGACTATGAACAGTTCTAGAATAATTTGAAATTAGATGTTCTCTCCTTGCTTCAAAGTCCAAAGTGTCTTGATTTAAAGCTGCAGTGGTTTGAGACAAGATTAAGAATTGCACAATTAAGTAGTATTACAAGCCCAGAAGTAACACCTGTTTCAAAACACTGTTGACATTGGGAGTTCAGGTTTATAATTGGTTCAGTGATTGTCAAGGGTGTGGCAAGTGAGGCTTTTTTCACTGGGCACCAATTGCCTAACAGCACAGTGGCTGCCACCCCTGTGGTTGCTTTGAAATTCAGATTAATTTACTTCTAGGACAGCAGTGCTGTGACTAGGGCTCCTTCCGCCATGCAGAACAATGCACTTTCAATCCACTTCACAACTGGAATCCACTTGCAAACAATTGTGAAAGTGGATTGAAAGTGCATTATTTTGCATGCGCGGAAAGGGTCTGAGAGGCGACTGGGGGCAGGGTGACACACACTACTTTCTTTCTCTTTCCCCCTCTTCTCTCTAGATGGAGCATACACTACTGATTAGTAGTGTGTAAGAACAGGATCTTGGATGGATATTAACTTAAATATAAGCAGTCAATGTGACACAGCAACAAAAAAAGGCTATTGGAACCTTGGAGTGTATCAATAGGGGATTAACATCCAGATTGCAAAAGCTGGGGAGCAGCGGGAGGTTGCAGTTTGAGAGCTTGCCCCTGGCAGCATTTTCTGTAGCTACACCCCCTGGCAATTGTACAGGGGAAGGGATCAGCAACAGAAAATCCCTGGGACAAATCTGTACGTCAGAGAATTATTATCATCTGCCTCATAGTTTCCAAGACCAAAAGCAAATGAGACCAAAAGTAGTTTCCAAGACCAAAAGCAAATGAGACCAAAAGTAGTTTCCAAGACCAAAAGCAAATGAGAGGATTTCATGTTGTATCTTCAGCAGTGAGCCTAACCCCCTGGTTTACTGTCCTTAACTGGGGGCGTTTCCCCACTTCAGAATTAAAGTGGAGGCAGACCGGGCTCGTAAGAACCAGGTGTTTTTGAGCGCAGGTTAATGTTCCCCACTGCAGTTTTTCCATTAGGGGAACTCACCTTTCTTCTGCGGTTTTTTAGATGCAGCACTCCCCACGGCCCCGCTGTCTGCAGCAATTGGCAGGGCGGGTCTCTGCTACAATTGGCTAGAGTCCCGTTTTGGAGGCTGAACCTTTATTTATTTTATTTATTTCTCCTTCCTGGAATCAATGTTGAACTGTCCCCACATGCACATGTCATCACAAAGCTGCCAAATCCGAGTTCCCTGCATCTGGTGCTGGCTTTTGATTGGCCAGCACGTTGTGGTGCAAAAATTTGCTGAACTTCCTGGTTTTTCGCTTGTGGCTTCATGATGACGCTGGGGACAGAAACTGTGGGGATTCATTGTGCTGTGACCAGTGTTTCAGAATCCCGCTGCTTTCAGCCCAAACAGAAAAAAATTGTCCTGGTCAAAAATTAGCCCTAATTCCTTCATAGACGCTTTTCTTCTTTAAAAAAAGATAAGTCGTCCCTGGCGGGACTAGAACTAGCAACCTTTCACAGTGCATCAACAAGCAGACAGAATGCTGCATTAGTACGTTAAGCTACAGAAGCTCATGGCAGATACAGCTAAATAATAGGCTTTCAGTGAGTACTCCCATGCATTGCTATGTAAATGACCCTACATTGCAACGTAGGGTCAAATACTAGTTGATCTCTGTTCCCCGAAATAAAAAAAAAGGCTGTGCACTTGTGCACAGCCCACTGCTTCCTTATTGGGCAAAGGACTATACGTCACTGCCAGGGGTGGGAAACTCAAATGCAGAGCCCCCCCCCCCCCCCGGGCTTCCCTACTGCCCCAAAAGGCGCTGTTCGATCCAGGAACAGATATGACATGCGCTGAGGGGGTGGGAGAGTGGCGGATTCGGAGCTGCTTCATTGTCGCCGCTGCTGTAGTGGGGAGTGCCGCTGTACCCCGCGTTACTTGCCACGAGTAGCGCGTGTCAAAAGGTGAGTGGGGAAATGACCTGGTTCTCACTACCTTCTTTGCAGTATTTCCTATTAAGGACTTTTCCCCTGACATGCCATCATCATATATCACAACGTAAAGTACAAATAAGTCTTCATAATTTTATTTATTTCATTTTTTAGCCAATCATACCGATGTTTACACAAAATATCCGGGAAGGATACAGAACATATGGAAATATATGTAAGTTATATGCCATATAGACTCAGTAATGTGTTATGTATGCTGCAGTTCATGCACACATAAATTGTTGATATTCTCTATAGGATTCAGTTGGACTTTTTCACACACAAAACTTATTATAAGGTTGCCAAGCACTGGCTGGCAACTGATAAGAGTTTTTTGGTTGCAGCGGGGGAGAGGACATGGGGAGACACCATTTGTGATGGTGCAGTGTCACTCCCAGGGAAATACATAGAATTTCCAGTGATTCTTTGAGAGGACTGATACCACTTCTGGATTTTCCCTGGGACTGACATGACACTGTTGCCAGCATCTTTTTTATTCCATTATTTTTCTCTGACCAGACACAAGAGCAGCAATAAGAAACCAGAGCTGGGGGCAAGGGATCACCCACCCCCAGCAGGAAACTGGCAGCCCTGCATGTAGTAATAAATATCAGTTTTGCATAGAGATGTTCTGTTAGACTATACCAGCAGAATTTCCTGTTACATTTATGCAGACCTTTCAGTAACTTGAAATAAACCCATCAGGTTCTTAAAAACCTGGAGATGTGTCTCTTTTACCATAACTCTTTTGGGTTATTATTATATGGGCAATCGTAAGCTAACCTTTGCAAGACATTTTACCCACTAATATTTAGTTGAAGTATTATGCTATAGTTTTCAGATATAAGTTTGTAAAGAATGACTGGCTTGGTATGTTTCAATATATTACAGCAAAGATCTACATCTATCTATTTAGATATTTATACCCTCCTTTTCTTCTTGCTGGGGACTCAGACTAGCTCTGAATGTGGTTCTTCCCTTCTTCATTTTGTTTTATCTTCACAAATGACATTGTATGATAGATTAGATGGAAAAAGCCTGACCCAATGTCATCCAGCAAACCTGCACGGAAGATTAGGAATTTAAACATGGTTTTTCCTAAATTACTGACACTCTAATAGAGACAGGATGCTTTATTAAGACATATTAATCTACTCAAAGTGATATGCATCCGGTAGCTTGCTCTTCTTGTTTCTCCATTTCTAAATGTTAGTTATTCAACTGGAGGTGGAAGAAGCAAACTATCAGATGCCTATAGTATTTCTGTTGGCTCCTTGCTAATATGTATTCCAAGGGTTTTGACCCACTTTTTATTTTTAATGTTTCTATTTTCACTATATCAATGTGATTCCAATCTTATGTCGACTTCATATTACAGGGCCAATGAGATGGCTTTATGAAAGGGTACGATATATATTCTTTCCATCATATGGGTTCATTCCAGTTAAACTTCGAACCCATATTGGAGAGCCCATTCCATATGATCCAAATATAACTGTTGAAGAACTGGTTGAAAAAGTAAGTATTTCTACATTAAAAGTTAATGCAACCATCCAATTCCCTGTTTTCTTACATTTGACACTGCTTTGTATTGGTAATTTTGTACAGGAATAAATGTGTGCCATGCACATTTGCTTCCATGCCATTTAGGTTTGAATGTTTAGGAAAAGCGAGTTGTCAGTCCAGTAGGGCGAAAGACAAATAGAAGGAATCAGGGCAGGCCAGGGGAGTAACGAGGCAAACTGTAGCCCTGGGCAAAACCTGAGTTGGATGCCCCCCCCCCCCCAATGGGTGGCCACTCCACCATGACCAAATTTTTTTTTGCACCAGGACATTGGTGCACCAGGACATTGGTGCATTTTAGACATATCAGCACCAGAATTTCAGCATATCATCAGGAGATTGTCCTTATGCTACCCCCAAAGTTTGGTGAGGTTTGGTTCAAGGAGTCCAAAGTTATGGACTCCCAAAGGGGGTGCCCCATCCCCCATTGTTTCCAATGGGAGCTAATAGGAGATGGGGGCTACAGTTTTGAGGGTCCATAACTTTGGCCCCCCTGAACCAAACTGCACCAAAACTGGGGGGTATAATCAGGGCAGTCCCCTGATGAGATACTGAAAGCTTTGAGACTGTGCCTTCAGAAATGTGCCCGCCCCAGCCTGCAACCCCCATTGACAGCAATGCAGAAAACTCAATGCAGAACAAAGATTCTTGGGCAAATTTCTGGGATGTTCCTTCAGGGGGCACATTTTTGGATGTATCGACACCAAAATTTCAGGGTATCATCTGGAGAATGTCCTTATGTGACTCCCCCAACTTTGGTGCAGTTTGTAGGGGGTCCAAAGCTATGGACCCTCAAAGGAGGAGATGGGGGCTACCTTTTGAGGGTCCAATAACTTGGAACCCTCTGAACCAAACTGCACCAAACTTAGGGGGTCCCATAAGGACAGTTTCCAGATGATACCCTGAAATTTTGGTGCATATAAGTCCAAAAATGCATCCCCTGAAGGAACATCCCAGAAATTTGACCAAGAATCTTTGTTCTGCATTGAGTTTTCTGCATTGTGTCAATGGGGGTTGCAGGCTTGGGGGGGGGCACATTTCTGAAGGCAAAATCTCAAAGCTTTCAGTATCTCATCAGGAGACTGCCCTGATTATACCCCCCAGGTTTGGTGCAGTTTGGTTCAGGGGGGGCAAAGTTATGGACCCTCAAAACTGTAGCCCCCGTCTCCTATTAGCTCCCATTGGAAACAATGGGGAATGGGGGCACCCCCTTTGGGAGTCCATAACTTAGGACTCCCTGAACCAAACCTCACCAAACCTGGGGGGTAGCATAAGGACAGTCTCCTGATGATACGCCAAAAATTTGGTGCCCCCTGCAGGCCAAAAAATGGAAAACCACTAAAAATACTCAAAAACGAACCCTGCATTTTGATGCCCCTCACAAGGTGATGCCCTGGGCAGCTGCCCACCTTGCCCAATGGGCATTACGCCCCTGGGGCAGGCAAGAGTTTACAATATGACTGACACCCAGAAGTCAGAAGGACCAGTCCAGGTAACTGTGTCCAAGATGGACAGGTGCCAAATATCCAGAAGACAAGAGATAATCTTCACCACACATACAGTTTGTTCAGACTGTTGAGCAGGCTCTGAGGCTTGGACGTCATAATGCCCAATATACAGACATTAGTCCTTGAGGTCAGCTGAACAAAAGCTGAATAAGATGTCAGGGCCAGTAGATGGCAGGTGTGCTCAATGCTAAGATCTCATTTTGCAAGGGTACTGCTATGTTTAGATTTTTAAAATGAAATTAATTTAAATTACCTTAACAAGAAAGAAAGAAAAAATATATAACCCAGTGTACCAATACTGGGTGGCAGTCTACATATAAGCAGTTATTAAAAAATTCCAATTATCTAAAACATGTCCCATGCCCAGTGGTCATCTCTGTGTTATACATTTAAATGTTAATGAGGCTATAAGGTCCTGAATCCACTGGATAATTGGACACTTAACTTTCTAATGTAAAAATATATATTTTTTAACAGTAAAGGCATAATTTAAAAGTGCACAAGAATTCTTTAAGGTCAATCAATATTTAGATACAAAATTTATATCAGTGATTAGTTCCTCCCAAAAAAACCAAATAACTGGACAGACCCAAATAGTATGTCTAAGAGATGGGTCTTGTAAGTTACAGCACCAACAATTAGACACTTTACTAAAAAGACACTGTGGTGCCCAGTATGTCCTTAATATGTTCAGATGACCTTTTTATTAGAATTGTGATTTATATGTGTGTATTTATATTTTAATTAATTATTTCGTAAGCCACTTTGAACCTTGCATGAATGTGGGATGCATTGGAAAACGGATGGGAAGAATAGTGGATATAGTTGGAAAAGGGCCCTTCCTAGATGTTATATCACATATATGGGGAGGCCACCAACTGCATGTAAATTCTCCAATACAAACATTTGCCATCTTGTCTGAGCAGGAGGAAACACGTGCATTTTACATGCACATGCAGCTCTGGTATGCTCTAATATACATTCTGGTTCACACATTCCAAAGCTACATGCACACATACACACATGCAAAATAGGACAACATGGTGAACACTTCAGAAGCATCATGGATAGCTGAAACTATCCATATGTGCACTGATGGGCATCCACTGTGCTTGTGCAAAGTGTGTGAAAGCCTGCTGCTGAGGCCCAGTTTTCAGGATCTCAAACTGCTTGAATAAGGTTGGCTTTGCCTTATCCCCTTTCCTCACATTATTGTAAGACCACATGACTTTTTGCCTATTTCCCTAATCCTTGCTTCTTCTTAGAAAACCTGATCTCATACATTCTGATTTTTCCCCATTGGGAAAACTTGGGTCCATTCTCCACTGAGGATTAGATGCGTGCTCGTCACACAAAATATCCAGGTTTCCAGCAGAACTCCCCACTGCACCAGTGCCGAACACGCTTTCATCCCATTTCTCGTGCCCCCCGCCCCTCTTCAGCACGTGTTATTTTAGAACCTGGAAGAAAGTAGACCTTTTCCAAAAAAGGCGTGGGCAATCTGGAGCAGTGGGGAAGTTGTGGGGGTGAATCCAGATTCGTTTTTCCCACTG
This sequence comes from Sphaerodactylus townsendi, assembly GCF_021028975.2. Taxonomy (NCBI): domain Eukaryota; kingdom Metazoa; phylum Chordata; class Lepidosauria; order Squamata; family Sphaerodactylidae; genus Sphaerodactylus; species Sphaerodactylus townsendi. The sequence goes on from NC_059433.1 coordinate 55,443,051, forward strand.
CAGGTAGTGACGTGGAGCCTCCCATCCAATAAGAACACAGTGGGCTGTGTGCGATGCGCGCGCAGCCTTTTTTTTATTTTGTGGACCAGAGATCCACATGGATACAAAGCAACATGGGGCCGGTTTTGACTGATTGACTGAGTAGAAGGCAATACAAAGCAGTGCTACACATCGTATCCACATGGATCTGACAACATAGAGGTGTGCAGCAACAGGACTTTGCTTTAATCACTCGTGTCTTCGTCTCCACGTAGAGTCATTCTGCGCATGCTCGCGCAGACGTGGATCCACAAGGTTAAAAATAAAAAATTCCCGCCCCAATACAATGCAGCAGCCAATCAGGATAGCCCCTGAGCGGATCGCGTGTTCAATCCGCCTCAGTGGGGAATCCTTTGTTGCTGCTGCATTTCTGGGAACAAGGATCGTTTGTGGGGCAGAAGCTGCAATTGGGACACCGTGCTAAAAAGGTCTCAGTTTTTCCCAAACCGGTTAGTATCTACATTCATTTTTTTGGTGGAGAATCGACCTTAGAAAAGTGTGGGTTTTTCTTTTTGTCCACCTGTTGTAAGCATTTCAGTACTAACAGTTAATGCTCCCATCAGATTCCCTTTCTGTCACTTCCAATATAGAGAAGTTAGAGATCCAGAAAGTCTCATAGGAGGATGGCAGTGGCATCAACAATGTAGAGTTTCTCTTGCCTCTATAATGCAAGACACTGAGTGAGAAACAGATTAGTGGGTTACTGAGCACTGAACCTTGACAAAGCAGTGATTTACAGCAATTGCATTTCAAGGCTGATTTCTGGGATTTTGACTAGGCGAGTAGTACATTACTCATATACATTTCACACCCTTAAGGATGCTATTAAGTGCCAGTTGTTTTAAACATCTTGTGCCTCCTGAAGGTCAATGAGAACCCTCAATCTTTATCCTGTGATTTTTTTCTTCTGCATCTTTTTGTACAATTTGTTTTGTACAATTTGTAAAAGTATCACTGACCACAGCACACCAGCAACATAGTTAGTCAAGATGCCATCTAGTCAATATCCTAACTTGTAATTGTCTTGGCCCAGAAGAGACAGCTGGTGAAGGTCTAGCAAGGTTCCTGAGACTTTGAAAGTTGCACTATCGCAGAAGCACAGATAAAACGGTAGTTACTGCTGCATTTAAATGTGAAGGAGAAGGTACAGTGCATTTTTTGGCAAGGACTTGACTAGTTCTAGGGACTTTATGAGTCTGTCCTACATGTCTGGAAACTGAGCCATATGTTTTTCCCCCTCTCCCAACAGACAAAAATGGCCATAGAAGCCTTACGGGACAAACATCAGAAAATACCAGGAAGCATAGCAAGAGCTCTTTGGGAGCGCTTTGAGAAACATCACAAAGAGAAATAGTGTGAATATGAACTACCCAGATGGAACTGAAGATAAATATGAAATTGTTGTCTTGCATATCTTATACTAACCTTCACCTTACCATTCCCAGCACTCCCATTCCAGTCTCAGTACTTTCATTGAGCCTTTGTTATTTGTTCTAAATCCAACCTCCACTCTTGGAATTCCTACTTGAATGCACTTATTTCATCTTTCCGTTGCCTCTTCTTATATCAGACAGTAGAGTAACCCTGTCGTCTCATATGTTCTGCACAAAAATTGCATCACTGAAAACAGCAATCAGTAACAGTAGAACTAGCGGTATTTCTTCAGCTTATTCCTCTGAAAAAATAATAATAAAAGACTTCATTTGTGACGAGCTGAAACAATAAGCTGGCAACATTTCTAACATTCATGTAAGACAGATGGATATAAGGAGAGCTTTGCTAGGTCAGACCACCAGTCCATCCACTCCGGAATCCTGTTTCACACAGTGGCTGAACAGTTCCCCTGGAGGACAACAAACAGGGCATAGAGGTCACGTTTGTCTCCTGGAACTGTTCAGAGGCCTACTGAATTGGTTTTCCTTAAACATCATCTGTAGTAGTATTGGTGGACCTGTCCTGCATGAATCTGTCTAATCCATTTCTAATGCTATCTATGCTAGTGGTCACCATTACATCTACAGGCAGTAAACTGTACAATTTAATTGCTCATTACATGAAAAAGTCCTTTTGTCCATTCTGAATTCAACTTTACTGGGTTCTTTTGAGGTCTAGTATTATGGGAGAGAATGAAAATGTTCTATGTATCCACTTTCTTACACCCTATACATAATTTTATAACACTACCAATTCCTCTCCTAAACTGAAACCAGTTTTTCAGCAGCAGGGTGGGAATGACATTACCCTGATCCAGCACAGTGGCAGTACCCACCAGGAGAAATAGGTTGTGTCATTAAAAAAACAATCTGTAGCCATGGGAGCTCTACAGGCATCCCAACACAACTGGGAGTTCATCCACAGGTTCCCACCTCCACCAGGGCCAAGCTGCCTCTTCCCAGCAGCAGCCATCCGTATGTGGGGTGGGACAGTCCTCAATTGCCTGTGGCAGCCAGGAAAGTTCCACTGGCACTACAGGATGTAGACAGGACATCTCTACAAATCTGCTGGGGGCTGTAAACACTGAGATCAGGGGTTGGGAGTCAGCAACCATACCACGGGATGCCCTTGCTCTTGTGAATGGAGACACTCCATTCAAGCATCTTAATGCATGGGCATTCTGGGCAGTTACCCGAGGGCCCCAGAAGCATAGGGGTTTATTTATTTATATTTGTATTTATATCCCGTTCACCCCAACGGGCTCAGGGCGACAACAACACAAAATCCAGAACAATAAAAAAGTAATCAACAATACAGCAATTGAAACAGCAAAACCAACCATAGATGGCGAAAAATCCCCCCCCCCCCCTTACTGCACCCATGGGAGGCCAGGAACTGTTTTCTGAGAGCTTTCTCTCTGCAGATTTTTATTCTTTGGTTTTTATTTTTTGTTGCAATTGTTCTTTTTCTGTTCAATTTAGTATCATCCTTCTCTTATCATGGAGAACCAACCCTTGAAGATGGCTCCTATTATATGAGTTCTGCAAGGTCTAGTTCAACATAAGCTCTACAGAAGGTAGAGGCTCTGGTTCCCAGATGCCGATAAAATTTCCCCTGGACCCAACAGCCTGCAGGTCTTTGCAGATGACACTAAGCAGTCCAAAAAACACAATGCCACCAGACAAACTGAAGGACAGCCAGATCTGAGGAAAGTGTTAAGACTATCTTGCCTGTTTTAGCACTTGACAAGGCACCGGGGATGGGGAGGGTAGACCAATTACTTGGTCTTGTACAAGTCAGGGCCTGGCCTCGAACTGTAGTCTTCTTATTTATTAATTCAAAGGTTCTGGCTTCTCCAAAAAAAAAAAAGGGGGGGGGAACCTATCTAAAGGCAGCTTACAAGATAAAGGCCTTTTCCACACACACAGCTTGCCACAGATTTTCCTAGCAGTGAAACCTTGTTTCATGGAAATGTTTTCTGTGAAATCATTCTGCCCATCTCCATTTCTCCCATCGTTTTACCCTTTTTCTCTTCAGTGGCATTTATTCCACACACTTCTGTTGAAAATGTATTGTTTCTGGGATGTCATTCGTGATGCAGTAGAACAGCCCTCTTCCTTTTTTCAGTTTTTGCGCAGACACTGTAGCATTACTGTAAAGTGCATCAGCATTTCAAAAGATATCTCAGCCTTCATTGCTACCATTGAGAACTACCTGCACAAAATGGAAGCCAAAACACCCAAAACTACTGTAGCAGACACCATTACCTGAAAAAAAACAGAAAAATGTAACTCACCCACCCTTACAAAAACATATTTTTCCAGGTAAATTATAGTTGCAGTAATGCTCAATCACTACTATGGCCATCCCTTGTCAGTTTTTCTCCTTGTCAGTTTCCTTGTCAATTTCATTTGCTCCTAATTGTGGACACTGCCTCTCTTAGTTGCATGGCTAATTCAAGATAAAATTGACAAAACTGATTCAATTGATCTAGTTTTTGGCCATGCCCTGACATTACATTACTAATGGGATATCACAAACAGAAAAAATTGAAATCCTTTCGAAAATGGATGAAGTGAGAGGAGAAAATATCTGAAATGGAGGTTGGTTGACTACACAAGTGTGTGTATAAGGGCCATGTGTTTAGTGGGACAGAGAAATAATAACCATTTCAACATGATCACACACTCAAGAGAAGCTGGATTGAAAATGGATCAAAAAACATTGTGGTAAAAATGCTTGGGAAAACAATGGAGGAAAAATGAAAGAAAACTTTTTGGGGAAAAACTTGTGCATTTGGCGGCAAGATATGTTCTAAACAATTCTTGCAGAAAAGGCCAAAGCATAAAATACAACATCTCAGGAATAAGTGAATACAAGCACGATTTTTGCATGTCTTTCCGGTCATGCTTATCCCTATGCAGAATAAGAATAGAATGGAATTGATGGAATAGAAGGCATGCTAATCAAATGTGCAGATGACACTAAAATAGGAGAGGTAGCTAATACCCCAGAGGACAGAACAGGGTCAGAGCAAGGGGGAATGGCGTCCGGGGCACACGTCTGCCCAGCACTCCTGCCATGCCCATGCCACGCCCCCACACTAGCACTTGCCTAGTGCATCGCGCACGCACACACCATTGGTGCTACGCCACTGGGATTCAAAAAGACAATTTAAAAAGACCTGGACAGATTAGAGAGCTGGGCCAAAACATCAAAATGAATTTCAGCAGAGATAAATGTAAGATATTACACTTAGGTAGAAAAAATGAAATGTACAGATATAGGATGGGTGACAACTGGCTTGACAAAACTACATGCAAAACTATTTGGGAGTCTTAGTAGATTACAAACTGAACATGACTCAGCAGTGTGATGCAGCGGCCAAGAACGTAAATGCGATTCTGGGCTGTATCAACCTGAGTATAGTGTCTAGATTGAGGGATGTAACTGTATCTCTCTATTCTGCATTGATTAGACCTCACCTGGAATATTGTGTGCAATTCTGGGCACCACAAATCAGGAAGGATATTGACAAGCTGGAATGAGTCCAGACCTCACCTGGAATATTGTGTGCAATTCTGGGCACCGCAAATCAGGAAGGATATTAACAAGCTGGAACGGGTCCAAAATGGTAAAAGGTCTGCAATCCATGATCTACAAGGAGAGACTTATGGAGCTGGGTATGTTTAGTTTGGTGAAAATAAGATTAAGAGATGACATGATAGCCATGTTTAGATATTTGAAACACCAACACAATCAAAGCACTTATGATAGATGACCATCTAAAAAACATTCAAAGAAGGAGACTCCACCACACTCTTGAGGCAGTGTATTCCACTGTCAAACAGCCCTTACTGACAGGAAGTTCTTCTAAATGTTTAGATGGAATCTCTTTTTCTGTTTCTTGAATCTGTTACGCCTTGTTCTAGTCTCTGGAGCAGCAGAAAAAAAGCTTGCTCCCTCTTCAACATGACATCTTTTCAATTATTTAAACATGGTTATCATGTCATCCCTTAATCTTCTCTTCTCAAGATTAAACATATCCAGATGCCCAAACCTCTCTTCATAGGACATGGATTCCACACCTTATACCATTTTGGTTGCCTTCCCTTGGATCTATTGTGGCTTGTCACTATCCTTCTTGAACTGTAGTGGCCAGAACTGGATACAATATTTCAGGTGATGTGTGATCAGTACAGAATAGAAAGGTACTATTAAATCCCTTTATCTAGACCAGGGGTCCCCAAACTACGGCCCGGGGGCCAAATGTGGCCCCCTGAAGGCATTTATCCGGCCCGCCAGGCATGGCGGCAATGGCTCCATTCATGTGCAGTGGAGGCTCGAGGGAGAGGAGGAACCGGCCCCAACGGCTGTTGATTGCAGTTACATGATGGCACCCCCAAATCTATATGAATTTTCTGACCCAGAGTTGGAAACCTTACATGTGGCAACGCCTGCTCCGCCCTTCCCTCTCAGCTACTTCATGTGTTGCTCTCAGGCTTTCTGTTCCGCTTCACTCCCATTGGCATCCATCAGCCAGGCTGGCGAATGTCGGCTTCGCTGGCTGCTAGGAAAGGAAAGAACCCAGGAAGATACTCTGATCCTGGGTTAGATGGAATGTTTCATTGGGAAAGTTCTGCTTTTTTTTTTACAGGGAAAGGTATTCCACAGCCTCCCCAACAATATTTGGAGCCCACCCTGTACTTGACATACTTTGGTCACTGTTCTAAAAATAGACCATGACAGAAAGGCTGAAAGGTGAAATCAAACATTTTACAATCATTTGTGCATAGGAATTTGTTCATAGTTTTTTTTAGTCCGGCCCTCCAACAGTCTGAGGGACAGTGAACTGGCCCCTTGTTTAAAAAGTTTGGGGACCCTTGATCTAGACTCTACTCCTATTAATACAACTCAGAATTAAATCCCTTTATCTAGACTCTACTCCTATTAATACAACTCAGAATTACATTGGCTTTCTTGTCTGCCACATCACACTGCTGACTCATGTTCACTTTATTGTCTCCCTTCCACATTTTCTGTTGCCAAATATGTCAACAGTCTTATATCTGTGCATTTCATTTTTTCTGCCTATGTGCAGTACCTTATCTTTATCGCTGTTGAAATTCATTTTGTTTGTTTTGGTACAGTTCTCTAAACTTTTTGAATTCTGACTCTGTCCCCTGGAATATTAGCTACCCCTCTTAAATTTGGTATCATATTCAAATTTTAGCATGTCATCTATTCCTTAAGCCAAGTCATTGAAAAAAATATTGAATAGCACTGGGCGCAGGACAGAACCCTGTGACACCCCACTAGTCACTTGTCTCCAGGATAAAGATGGGAGCCATTGGTGTGCACCCTTTGTGTTCATTCAGTCAACCAATTCCAAATCCATCCAACAGTAGCGTTTTCTAGCCCACATTTTACTAGAATATCATGGGGCATCTGGTCAAAGTTCTTACTAAGATCAGGGATGCTACATTCGCAGCATTCCCTTTGTCTACCAAAATTGTCACTTTTATTAAAAAAAGAGATATAATTATTCTGGCATGACTTGTTTTTGAGAAAGTCATGTTGATTTTAGTGATCACAGTATTCCCTTATAAGTGCTTACAGACTGTCCATTTAATGATCTACTTTAGAATCTTTCCTGGTAATGATGTCAAGCTGACTGGGTAGTAATTGTTGGGGTTCCTTCTCCTCGCTTTTGAAGATGGAGACAACATTAGCCCTCCTCCAGACTGCTGGGACTTCTCTAATTCTCCAGGAATTCTCAACATTTATAGCAAGTGGTTCTAGGATTACTTCTGCCAGTTTGTTTAATATTCTGCAATGTAGTTCGTCAGGGTCTTGAGATTTGAATTCATTTAAAGAGGCCAGGTATTCCTGCACTACTGCTTTATTTATTCTGTGCTGAATTTTCCCTACTGTATCTTCTGTTCCATTTCCCGCTGGCTGAGAACTGTTTCCTTTTAGGACAAAACCAAGCCAAAGAGGATGCTAAGTAATTCTCCTTTTTCTCCATTCCCTGTAAGCATTTTGCCATGTACTCCACACAGTGACCCTATCATATCCTTTTTCTTCCTTTTGCTATAGAGATAACCAAAAAAGCCTTTTTTATTGCTTTTAACATGCTTGGCAAGCCTGAGCTCATTTCAAACTTTAACGTTTTAATTTTCTCCCTACACATCGTGGCTATTTGTTTGACTGGTGATTTCCCCCTTTTTCGATTTCTTGCACATATCCCTTTCAAATTTCAGCTCACTTGAAAGTTCTTTAGATGTCCATCCTGGTTTCCTTAGACACCTCCCATTTTTCTTCCTCATTGGAACTGTGTAAAATTGTACCTTCAAGATATCACTTTTAAGAAACTTCCATCCATCATAAACTCCCTTCTCTTTTAGTATTCTTAACCATGGGATCACATCCAGTGGTTTCCTAAGTTTACTGAAATCATCTTTCTTAAAGTCTAGAATGTTTGTCTAACTACTTTTGGCATTCCCTTTCCATTGTAAAACCAACTCCAGGAGAACACGGTCACTCCCACCTAAGAGTCCTATCACTTCCACTCCATTAACTAGGTCATCATTGTTGGTTAGGAGCAGATCTAAAATAGTTGGTCCCCTGGTTGCCTCTTCCCCTGTCTGGACCATAAAATTGTCTGCAAGGTAAGTAAGGAATCTGTTGTACCTTATAGTTTGGCAGAGTTGGCTCCCAACAAATATCAGGGTAATTGAAATCTCCCATTACTACTATTATTTTCCTTTGTGAAAGTTTGATCATCAGTTCCAGGAAGGCAACTTCAGCTCTTCAGTCAGGCTTGTGGGTCTGTTACAATGAGATCACTGTTGTTTCTCTACCCTTTAATTTTTACCCAGATGCTCTCATTTTACCCAGATTATTTACTGCATACTTATTTCCAACCCATCATCAAAGTCCCTGGGTGGGGTACAATCATAAAACACCATAAAAGACAATAATAAAAGCATAATTTGTAACACTTATCAGCTTGATCTGGGCTGATCTGCCAACTTGCAACTACCAGCTACAGTTTGCAAGTGATAACTCCCACACTAGTAATTTAGTAAACTGCGGATGCCTGAGAACAATACTGAATCCATTTTCCTGCCAAACAAAATCATCCTGATTTATGTATCTATATACATTTCCATTTCCTACTCATTGTTGCATCATTTCCCAAGCATTTAAGAAATTTTCTGATTTTTAAAAAAGTAGATTTTGCATTTCTAAAGATCCTGCCTGCTGGAGAGAAGCAAAGGCAACCACCCAGTAAAATGTGTGGTATAGTTTCAGCACCAGTGGATTTATGGTGGAGAGATCCAAAATACCTATATCTCTGGTATGTAAACATTTATTCTTCTTCAAATCACTACTACAGGGTGAAGAAAAAGTGAAAATCTATAGCCCATAATATACATTTAACAAAATAATCTAGCTGTTTGCAAGGGACAGAGACTATGATCAGCAACCCAACAATCCCTAGGCCTCTTTGTAACTGAAGTTACATCAAAATTTGCTATTTGGGAAGTAGCAGCTAAAAGAGGACACTAAATGACATTGTTCTTTGGATCAAAACTCAGGCTAACCCTGAAAGTGAGGTTGTGAAAGTGAGGTTGTCCCGTACAAAGTTTTTCTGGAGATGCTGAAAGAAGGATTTGAGACAGAGTATCTCTCATTCCACATCAATCCTATGTAAATGTGTCCATTTGGCTGTATGCAAATGCTGCTTTAGGAAGCAGACTAATGTGGTAGCAGAAAGAAGGGGTTATATGTATATAAGTTCCTCTCTGTCATGGCCAAAATATGGCTTTGTCTCCTGACAGGCAGCCATTTCTTCCTATAAATTGAATCTGAGGGCAAATAATCTTCTGAAACTTGACCTCTAGCTTTATTATTCTGGTAGTTAAGTTACAGATAGGATCTTAAATCTTACTAAAGAATTTGCAGCTCACTAGAATGCAATTGCATACCTAGGGGGGCATGAGAAGGCTTGGGCCTGGATCACATGGGGGTGCATTTGGCCGCCTGCCACTTGCTTGCTGCCCCTGCCCACCCACTGCTGATCCACTTGCCAGCTGACCTCAGGACAATTTCAGTGGAAGCTGTTTTTCTCCTTCAGCCATAAAAAAAAACACCCCAAAGTGAGCAAACTAATTTCCCAAAGCATCACACACTTCTCAGCACATTCCACTGTTCCACCCTTGTTTCTTCACTTACAAAGTATTCATAACCTCCCTTCCCATAAGATTCCATAATCTGGAATAATGTTTGGCTGCAGGTGGATTTATTTCAAACAATAATCACTACAAGGTCCTAGGCCAAGAGGACAGTAAAACAAACTGATAGAAAGACTGTTAGGTAAGATACAAGAATACTCCCCACATCTTGAAGTAATACAATTAAAAGTAGTATTGTGGTTTTTTAGAGCTAATTAAAAAGATTAAAAGTTTAAAAGGGAGCAATCTTACAGGGCTGCAGCACCAGTCACCATCTTTTTTCTGTGAGCGGATTTGTTTCACATTCATATAGTGTCATTTTGCATGTGTCATTTTTCTTTACTTTTTTTGTTTTGAGGGGACTGTCTGAAAAGCCACAGTGACATTAGAGAAGCTGCAATATGTTCATATTTGTGTTGCTGTAGCTTTGGAAAAAGTCCCATCAAAACAAAAAAAAGAAAAATGACATTACATCCAATGTCACTAAACTGATAACTTGAATTCAATGATTGAATTGAAAAGTTATGACACTTACCTGTTTGTAGCTTAGAAAGATAGTTCGCTCGGTCACTTTGACCTGATTAGTGAAAGAAGTGTTGTGTTTTGCAGCTGTAAAGTAAAATTGACCCATCGAAGGGAGGACAGCTACCCCCATTCCATCTGAAAATAGTTGGGCTATTATATGTTTCCTGAAGGTCTTGGCTCTCTCAGTACACAAGGTCCATTCGGGGCTACCAGCTGTCTCTAGTTGCAAGGGTTCACTTGAAGGTCTCAAGAGTCTGCTGAAATATAACCTGAACAAGCTTCCATGAGTCCCCTGAGATATCTGATGCCCCAGGTAAAGGCAGATACTGGTTGCCTCAGGTACATGTGGAAGTGGTCTGACTCCCAGTTTTAAGGTTTAGACATTATGGGAGAGAAGCCAACAAAGTGCTGTAACTTGCTATTCTGACAATCGACCAAGATGTGACAGGCAGTTGGTTTCCTTTGTCTAGTAAAGACATCTAAGACAATACTCCCTTTTAGTTTCTCTGCAAAACCTTAATGAGCACCTGTGCCTTGATTAATTTCCTATAAACTTACAATGCTGAAGGCTTTGGCACAATAAGTAATATGATGTTATATGACTCCCATATACTCAGAAATGCTCACCCAAATATGGTACAGAGGGCTGGACGGGAAGGGGGGGGTTGGATGTTATAGAAATGCCTGCAACAATATGTTATAAAAATGCATGTACAACTGTAATCAAAGGTCTCTGAACCCACATTTCAGACACCCGAATGGCAATTTGTATTCTGCTTTTTTGGATTTAATAAATAATTTCGCTGATCAAGAAACAGTTGTCTATTTTTGCTGGCTGATCTGGTTTTGAGTAGCTGTGCCTTACGGACAACTGTACTCTTAACAGCATTGAAATTTTAGTAACATGATGGCAGGAAGATGATGGGACATATACAAATTGTAGCTCTAGTTAAAATATTGCTAAATCATAGAAATAACATATTGAATTATTTCAACTGGCACAACAAGGAGTAGGTCACACCCCTTCACCACCACCACTACCCTCCACACATATATACACAATCCTGATTGTCTTGCTCATGGCTAGTCCAAATCATGAGCCAAGTACAGGTGGACTAAGTTACTATTGTCTAACACAGAGAGAACCTGCCCTGATGCCTGGGGGGGAGGGCTGGAGGTGAGTGCTTCATTTTGAATTTTCTATACTTCAAACTTTCATTATATTAATCTATGTGTAACCAAATTTTCAAAGAAATAAAATCTGTCATCAGATTATTGGTCAGTCTCAGAACATCCCGTTCTCTTGCATTTGATTTACTGGAATGTTGCAAAAGATTCCTCAGCTATGACAGAAATACATTTATGAGTAACAGATCATAAATATGTGTCCAGGCAAACATCTGAGGGTGGCAAGTGTAAGATATTAAAGACTGTAATGACAGTCAAAGCATACACAATAGCTGCAGCAGGAAAGAGGTAATGGCATGGGGATATGAGAAGGGGTTAGGAGTCCTGTTTTCATTGGGAATGGAAATAATTCTCTGATAAGCATGATCAGGTTATTAATTCTGCAGGTTTTCAAATGTTTCTGATGAAAGAAGAGTTAGCTACAAAATGCTAGAAGCTGAATATTGTGACTATGGTTAAATAGTTGTATTGGTTTCTCTAAATGTATTCTTATATTTTCAGCTACATATTTACAGTAGATGGCTATAAATGGCTGAACCAACTGTGTCTTCAAGCAGGTCACCTATGACCTCCAAAGATAATTTCTGATTCCACAGTTGTTTAGGGAGGGATGAAATAGCAGATCCCCCCTAAATCCATTGTCTTAAATGGGTTTAGAAATATGTAAATCTGATTAGGATTGTGCAGTTATTCCACAAATATTTGTTTAGGGCCAATGGTCTGTAACTCATAATCAGTGTGGTGGGATCATTTTGTAAATCTATTAGAGCTGCCTGCAGCTGGGAAGAAGACAAAGTTGTGGGTTAGGAAGGTACTGGCCACTGGCTTTCTCACTTTCAATAGTTGTGGTCAAAAGGGAAGCAAGCCAGTTCATCTCACCTTCTTTCTGGGTGGTATGGGTTGTAGAGAAAACAGGTATCAATTGCTTCCTTACTGCTGGTCACTGTAAGGAACAACACCTGTAACTGGGCAAAGTGAGGGTTGTTGTTTTTTGTTCCTCCCCAAGCCTTTGTGGTTGGGGGAGTTATTTTTGTTTTAGTTAAATTTTTTTAAATTTGATATATTATGTGGAGAGCTGATGATTTAACCTTGACAAATTTTGCTAATAAATCTGTGAACTTCATTTGGACACTTATGTCTGGAGTTGTGGTTGTATTTGCAGAAGTCCCTGTTTATGAACCCCTTTGATGAAGAGGATTGGAGGGGGAGAGACCTTCAACTTCTCAGTAATTGAACTGCTTTGCCCCCTGACTGAGTTTCTTGGTGTGTCGGGAACACATGAGAAGAGGGTGAACAAACAAGCAGTTCCTTACACCACTCTGTAAAACAATAGCTATCATTAAACAAACAATGCAGTTCTGCCTAATGTGTTCTCCTATTTTCCTGTGAGAAATACCTTGCACCCCTCCCTCCTGTTTTCCTGGAAAACAGGTCAAAAGCAGGAAAAGGCCATACAGCAGCAGTAGAGCCCTTTAAATGTTGCTATTTGGCATTCCAGAATAATCCCAAATAAACCCAAATGTCTTGGGATTGGAATAATTGCCTAGCATAAGAAATTCTCTAATATGTATCCATCTGAAAAATTTGCAGTATACCAAAGAGGCATCCCTATTTCAATCAGAGAAGATTTTAGGTGAGATATCTCTTGAGAGGTCTTCAAAACTTTGCATAGCTGTCTCAGCTGTTGAGAGAGAGAGAGAGACTGCTCTAGAAGAAAAGCTTAAGAATAGAATATTCTACACAGACAGAAAAACCCCTTTAGAAAGATGGCACTTTCTCTACAGCTCTGTAGACTGTACAGCTTAAACATAACCTACCTAATAAGATTGTTGTAAAGATAATACAGAGCAGGTGTATTGGTGGAAAGGAAGGAAAAAAATTTAATTAACAAATTAATGGATATTTAGCCAGCATATTAATGGTTGAATATAGCTATGTTCCCCCTTTTCTCCTTGCTTTTTATATATGCCAACATATCTAAATTGGAGTGTGTGATGGCTATGTGGTGAAGGGGAAGGCTCTAAGACAGCTGCCTTTTGTACTGAAGGATATCCATCCCTCACTCCTGACTTATCTCATAGGCATCCTTGCCCTACAGGATCTTTCTACATTCCATAGGACATATAAGATAGAGTTTTCTCCAGATGTGTCATTGAGGATAGTTGAGGCCACTTTTCTACTACCTATTAGTAGTGTCCAAAGCAGTCTGAAATATTGGTTGTCAAGGGCCAAATGATCATGTTTTATTCTGAAGCCTAAACTAGAATGTTATATCAAAATTCTGTATGTTTATCTCTATTGATAGATTGTTTATTGTATGTTGTGAACCTCCCCAAATTTTGTGATCCAGAGGAATGTTAGGGTATAAGTATACAATAATTTAAAAAAATATTTAGACAGAGCACAATCAAATAAAAACAGGAGCTCCAACTTTGAATAAAGGATTGGTTGCATTTAAGCTGTGGTACCTTTTGTGGGACACTAAAATACCCATTGTGGTGGATTTTGTATAGATCCCACCCCCAAAATAAGTCTGCCTCATGTTATTTTCCCCAACCTGGTTTTTTTGAAAATCGATAATCAAGCGAGTCTTTTCAAAAATCCTGGTTGCAGCTGATCATGAGGAATTGTCAGGCAGGAGGTGCTTTATTTGTCTACCTTTTCCCTTTTAAAAAATTTTGTAGCTTGCATCTGCATACCTAGGAAGGTGTGGAGGGAGAGGGAGAAGACAGAGGGGGAGGGGTGGCATGCAAGGGAAGGGGAGTGAAAGAGTGAGGGGTGGCATGCAAGGGAAGGGGAGGGAGGGAGGGGGAAGGGGCTCAGCATCTGTACATGGCCCACCCTCCCAAGCAGATGGTGGGGGAGGGGTGATATGCAAGGGCAGGGAAGTGAGAGAAGGGAGGGGAGGGAGTGTGGGTGGGTGGGTGGGTGACATGCAAGGGAAGGGGAGGGAGGGGAAATGAGAGGGAGGGAGGGGTGGCATGCAAGGGGGGAGGGGGACCAGCATCTGGACATGGCCCACCCACCATAGTGGAGGGCGAGCAAGGGAAGGGAGGTGGAAGTGATGGCATGCAAGAGAAGGGGATGGAGGGGAGTGGATGGAATGAGGGGTAGCATGCAAGGTAGAGGAGAAGGGGCAGCCATCTGGACATGGCCCACCCACTCTAGTGGAGGGAGGGGGTGGGAGAGTGAGGGGTGGCATGCAAGGGAAAGGGAGGGAGGGAGGGAGGGGGAAGGGGCTCAGCATCTGTACATGGCCCACCCACCCAAGCAGATGGTGGGGGAGGGGTGATATGCAAAGGCAGGGAAGTGAGAGAAGGGAGGGGAGGGAGCGTGGGTTGGTGGGTGACATGCAAGGGAAGGGGAGGGAGGGGGAATGAGAGGGAGGGAGGGGTGGCATGCAAGGGAGGGGAGGGGGACCAGCATCTGGACATGGCCCACCCACCATAGTGGGGGGAGAGCAAGGGAAGGGAGGGGGAGGGGTGGCATGCAAGAGAAGGGGATGGAGGGGAGTGGATGGAATGAGGGGTGGCATGAAAGGTAGAGGAGAAGGGGCAGCCATCTGGACATGGCCCACCCACTCTAGTGGAGGGAGGGGGTGGGAGAGTGAGGGGTGGCATGCAAGGGAAGGGGAGGGAGGGGAGGAATGGGTGGCATGCAAGGGAGGGGAGGGGGAAGGGACATCATGGGACATCAGCATAGGACATTAGCATGGCTGTGGGGGTTCACTTGGGCATACCTGTGTAGTTACACATTTAAAAATAAATAAATGCCTCTCCGTCCAAAGACGCAACAGCAACCCAGATTGTTTTCATGAGCTCCAACCACTGCCTGCACAGATGCTTGTGAACATGAAAACAGAAGAATGGGTTCCTTTATCCCGACTGCAACCTGTTATAGATTTGCTGTGTGGAAAGGGCTTATGTGTTCCCTGTAGGTCTCTTATCTGGAAACCTGTTAGACAGAGTCTGTGATTATTTATGAAGTAAATAGAAATAACTTTTCCATAAATATTTGACTAGGAAAACAAGATACAGATGGAGAAGAAGAACAATGGTTTATTAAGAGGAAATAAAGCAAAATGTTACACGTGAATGTAGTCATTTTATAACATGCAGGGATATTTGGGAATGGCTTGAATAGCAACACATGTAGCTGCAGTTCTTTCCTTCTGGGAAGAACACCACAGCAAGGTGTAGAATGGCCTGGCCCCAGACATGTCAGAAAGGAACAGCCACTGAGAGCTTGCTTCCCTCCCTTTCCTGACAGAAAAGCTATGTTCCAAACAGACAGTTGCCTAGTTCATGCTGTCTATTGATAGTATATTTTCTCTTTTTCTAGGACAGAAGTGAAGTGACTTTGTGTATGAAACTGTACTTCATAATACAATTTACCCCAAAGATGACAGAAATCACAAACTGTACTTTTGGTCAGGAATTTTCAGCTTGCCTGATTCATACTTTGAAAAGCTATCAAGACTGTAGGACATATATCTTGGTGGTGTTATTAACTTTCTTCATATTCAATTTTACCTACTGTTTTGCAGTAGTTCTGGTATATTTAAATATCACTTTCCACGTCCTTTATAAAAAATTGTATAACCTGTCGGAAGATGTTTCTAGAAAAGAATGGGACAGGCCAAGATATTTGCTGGCATCTATTATGACTGCGCTGGGAAAAGTGTTGCACGGTAAGTACTTCATTTATCCTGCTATCTAGTTTGGCTGCTAAGGATTCCATGACAAGATCTTCTGATCATGTTTTTAATTGACAAATACAACCTGCCAGGTTGCCAACTTTTGGATGGGGATTCTTCTAGATTTGGTGGTGGAACCTGATAAGGGCAGGGTTTTGAGAGGGGGAGGATCTCACTGGTGTATAGTATGATACTGGCCACTTCCAATGAAGTCATTTTCATTTGATGAACTGATCTCTATCATTTGGAGATAATTTGTAAGGTTAGCAACCTTAGACTAGTCTAGGTTTAAAGAGCAGGCACTTCAGCCACAAAGAACCCTGTCTCATGGATATTGGGTTATGAGTCATGGAATGAAGAGACCCCTTACCATAATTTTATCCCTCCTCCCTGCAATGGGGTACATATTGTGTTGGATCCAGACTAAATTTTCCACTAGTGAAAGGACTGGGGAAATTTCCATTAATTTGCTTTTGGGGGGAGGCAGCATAGCTGAATACAGGGGTTGACTCAATCAATCCCTGCATTCAGCTTTTCCCTGCCACCTCCAAAGCCCATTTCAGAACTGAACTGAATGCTGGGATCAGCTCATCAAAGCACAGCATTCAGTGCTGCAATTTTTGGGATCTAATTTTCAGCTCGCTTAAATTGCCACCATTTTCCCAGGCTTTTTCCGGATTCACAGCCCTACACAGACTAGCTTTCACCCTGGTCCGTCTCAGTATTTTTAATGACCTTAGCTATATTCATGTTAGATTTTTCCCTTTTCTATATGAAAATAGTGAAGCTATTATGTTGTACCACTTCAGGATAAGTGTCATGTAAATTAATTAATCCATTTTATAGCGATTAAATTATTTTATCCTTGTTTTGAACGTCAATAAAGGTTTTGATTTGTGAAGAAAAACGTTGTATCACTGACAGGTTATGAGCTCTGTGGAACTGAACATCTACCAGAAGGCCCAGGACTTGTGATCTATTACCATGGAGCCTTGCCTATAGACTATGCCTTTTTTTTCCACAAACTCTACATCATCAAAAGAAGAATCTGTGTCAGCGTGGTAGATCACCTTGTTGAAAATTTACCATGTAAGAAAAAGTTTTGACTCTTCTATTAATCATATTTTAAAAGAAAACTGCAAACAGATTTATTGATTTGACTTCCAGAGAAAAACTTCCTTTTTTTGAAATTCCAGAGGGGCAAACACATTTGATTATTGTAGCAGAATTAAACAGGAGACTGGCAGTACCTTAAAGATTAACAAAATTATGAGTCTGGGTTCACTACTGCAAATACTTAATATTATCCATGAAAAGCAACTACATTTATATTCAGAGTACAAGATAATATGCAGCTTTTAACTCTGATAGTGCAACAGTGTGGGGAATAAGGTTTAGTTCTACTATTATTTGGCAAACCAGACTAAACACGTGCATAAACTTTTATCTTTTGTTGAGAATGGAAGAGATAATATTTACTGAGCAAAACAGGAAAATGGTGTGAAAAAGTTAATTCTATAATCACTGTGAAGATGAATGCTGAAATTATCAAAATTCCTAGCATTGCTTAATTATATTATAGCAAGTAATATTTTTTTTTAAAAAAGGATCAGGTTCAGTGTTTTTCTCACTGCTGCTACGAATTATATTAAAAAAAACCCTTACCCCAAAATCTCACCTAGAGATCTCACGTATTCGTCTTCTGAGACTCCCAGTCAGAGAAATATCAATCTTATTTTTCTCTTTCATCTGTTATGGTCATTTAGTTTTTTCTAGGTATCTGATTACTTATTATGAAATCTGAGATAAGCAATGTAAGTGCTAATAACCCTATCATTAGGTGCATATCAGACACCTTTGACACAGCAAAATGAGAAGACTGATCTCAAAAGCAATTAATCTGTTTTTTTCTGTAATTGTTTCAACTAACTGCTCAAGATGAAGGTTCAGTGTTCACTACCTGTTGAAAAAACAGGGAACTCTCAGTGAAATTGCAAACAAACCAAGAAAAGAGGAGTAACCTCATAGCTTCCAGTACCAGGTGATGGGTGGAAAGGAGAAAAGAAACAGGGAAAGATGAGAATATGGAGGCTATCAGAAGGTAGAAAAGAATAAGGAATATTAATGGGTCCCAAATGCCAGGATACATATTTGAAAACATCCCTGATCAAAACCAAGAACCAAATCCCATTCATAATGAAAAAAGGCTTCCCACACTGCTCTGCGATAGGCCCTTTTCTCTGAAACAGCCAATCAAAGTAAGTTCAGATGGTGCCATCAAAAACCATTGTTTACCAAATGAAACAAAAATGAATATATTTGTAAAATAAATGTCCAAATGGAAAACATTTTTAACATTATTGAAAGGATAATTTGAAGAGGTCAGACTAATGTTCAATAGGAGGTTGGTGCTTAAACCAAACCTTTTGAGAGAGTTTCCTGTCCAAGACCATTCTTCCCCAACTGGAGTAATGTTATTAATTAATTAATCAATCAGTTAATCAATCAATTAATCAATAAATAAATTAATTTTCTATACTGCCCACCCCTGAAGGGCTCTGGGCGGTATACATAAAAATAAGTAGAAGTCATAAATAACAGTAAAAACAATTAATTTAAAAATACAAACAACCAGAAACCTAACATTTAGATGGCAATCTGGTATAAGCTCTACGCCCTTGAGAGGGGACCAGGTCTAACAGTCAGCCTGAATAAGATGGGGTGTGTGTGTGTGTGTGTGTGTGTGTGTGTGTGTGTGTGTGTGTGTGTATTCATTGAGGCCTTAAAGGTCATCATCAACACCTTGAAGGTGATCCAGTGTTCCACTGGGAGCCAGTGCAGTTGCTGCAACACATGGAAGATATGGTCCATAGCTGAGCCACCAGTGAGCAGCCACGCCACCGCATGCTGGACCAGTTTCAGTTTTCGGATCAGCTGCAAGGGAAGTAAATCTGTGATGGCAGTGAGGACAGTCTCTATCCCATGCCCAGCATAGAAGCTGGACTGGAAGGGATCAAGTGCTGATGTGTCATACAGGAAGCCCTGAAGCTGCTCCAGCACCACTCTCTCAATTACCTTCCCCAGAAACGAAAGGTTCCAGATGGAGCTGTAATTGACCAGATCGCTAGGATCTAAAAATGGTCTTTTTAAGAGTGGGCAGACCACCGTATCTTTCAACCCACCTGGGAATGCTCCTTACTCAAGGGAGCAATTGATAATACCCAACAGGTGGGGTTATAACTCCTCACGGCACGCGCAGATTAGCCAGGAGGGGCACGGATCCAGAGGACAGGTAGTAGGTCTAACAGCGGCCAGGACCCTGTCAACATCAGCCTCTGTGACCAGGGAAAACTGGTCTGGATAATTACCTGAAAATGGCCACGGAGCCTCCAGCTCACTAATTGTCTCAAAGGTGACATGGCAGAGCAACGCGATTTTATCGGCAAAAAAGCCCATAAAAGTCTTACAGCTATGAGCCAATTGAATGCTTTTAGAACCATCATTTAAAGAGGTAAGCAACCGAACAATACAAATTATTGTGCTGGGCGAGAGCTAGCAGACGCGAGAGAGGACAAGAAATACTCCCTCTTCGTCCTCTGCATCGCCATCTCATAGACTTTCATAAACGTCCTATAATAGTGGTGGCAAACCTTTGGCACTCCAGATGTTATGGACTACAAATACCATCAGCCCCTACCAGCATAACCAATTGACCATGCTGGCAGGGGCTGATGGGAATTGTAGTCCATAACATCTGAAGTGCCAAAGGTTCGCCACCACGGTCCTATAAGATGTACACGCAGCCTCATCACGAGATTTCCTCCACCCTCACTCTAGTTGTCTGAGCTCCCTTTTCATCTGGCACAACTCCTCAGTATACCAAGGAGGCACAGAGGGCACCAGGGAGCAAGAACCTCAATGGCATCAGAGAGCCTGGAATTCCAGTCCTCCACCTGCTCATCGAGGGTGCCAGTGGGCTCAGGGTTCCGCAGAGCATTCAGGAAACCAACAGGATCTATAAGTCTCCACGGGTGGGGAAACCAACAGGATCTATAAGTCTCTGTGGGTGGGCACCAGCTCCTTCGCCTAGACAGGGTTGGGGAGCCAAACCTACCCGGACTTTCAGGGCATAATGGTCAGACCATGGCACTCTGTCCACAGAGGATATGACCATATCAACTCCTGACCCAAAGACCAGATCCTGCATGTTACTGGCCTCATGGGTGGGGCTGGAATTAATCGAGAGACCCAGTATCACCATGGATGACACTAGGTCCCCAGCCACTGAACAAGAGGCAGTATCCTCTTGGCGTTAAAGTCCCCCAGAACAATGAGTCTGGGGAACCACAATGCCTAATCGGCCATGCCTCCAACAGCTGTGGCAGGCTGTTCCCCAGTGTACTATGTGACCAGTAAACCAGGAAGACAGCCAATCTCTCCACAGACTGCCACTCAAGACCAGCACACTCATTACCAGTGATCCTTGGGACAGGGACAGCCCTGAAAGTGATACAAACTTGAATTAACCTTCCAGGACTCAATATGTGGGAATGGGGGAGCAAAAGGAAAAGAAAATGGCATTGTGCCCATACTGATACTTTCCTCATTAAAACTAAAGGTGAAAATGTGTGCATAATGTGCATTTTATCTATTTCATAAATCTGTCTTTTAAAATAAAGATTTAATAAATGCACAATAACCATTTTCCAATTTCTCCTTGATCCCATGTTTACAGGTTCCAAATTGTTCCAAAGGGTCTGCGGTGTGTGTATGACACAAGAAGAATGTGTTGAAATGCTAAAGAAAGGTCACCTAGTATCTATTGCACCAGGTGGACTTCGAGAGCAAAACTATGGAGATAATACTTACAGACTTATCTGGGGGAACCGTAAAGGGTTTGCCCAAGTAGCCATAGATGCAAAAGCAGTGAGTGATTGTTCCATGACTATCACTTTGTCCCTTTTTAAATTGAAAACTGGCTATCATTACACATCATACCACATGGACTAGACATAGTCTAATTTACCTGATAAGATATTTTAGAGTGACCTGTTATCCATATCAAACATAAATTCACGGAGGAGTTTTAAAAAAGCTTTTGGTGAAACACTGTTAATTCCAAACTATATTATCTATGAATGGGTTCAGAGGGGTATTGCCATTTGTAAACCCACTGCATGACTACATGGCAAACTGCAATGAGTACAATGTGGCCAGGCATATTTTTGCCACTTTCCAGTTTTTCTATTTTTATGGTTGCTGGGGAAGATGTTAGATTCTCCTCACAATGGTAATGAAAACAAAAGATGGAGGCCCGGATACACAGCTCCTCATCTCATCCATTTGACATGGTAGAACTTGACTTTTCTGGTAGTCCAGTAGGGCAGTAGCTCTGTAAGTTGAATAACAATCTTCAAACTGAATGGCAATCATAGTTCGTGACATTGAGTGCGTCATCTGAGGTAAATAAATGCAGGGATTTCTTGGCTCCACCTGTGATAGGGTCACATCAGCATAAGCTTCAGCAGATTTGTTAGTCTCCTGTTCATAACCAGTTCAGCAGGGCTCCAGTTTGAAGGAGGACATGATGTGCAAAAGGACAGACAGCTGGGGGCAGGGACACACACTCCTTTCCCTCTCTCCCCCCCTCTTTTTTCTGGATGGAGTATACACTACTGAGTAGTAGTGTTCAAGAATAGGATCTTGGCATACGGCTGGACAGTAAGTTAAATATAAGCAGTCAGTACGTTAAATATAAGCAGTCAAAAAAGGCTAATGCAACCTTCAAGTGGATCAATAAGGGAATGAGCCTAATCCCTGGTTTACTGTCCCAAAATGCGGTTCTCCCTACCTTCTTTGCAGTATTTCCTATTACTTTTCTTTCAAACATGCCAATCTCATATTTCACAACGTGAAGTACAATTAAGTCTTCATAATTTCCTTTTCTTTATTTTTTAGCCAATCATACCTATGTTTACACAAAACATCCGGGAAGGATACAGAACATATGGAAATATATGTAAGTTATATGTCATATATACTCAGTAATGTGTCATTTAGGCTGCAGTTTGTGCACACATAAATTGTAGATACTCTCTTTAAGATTCAGTTGGACTTTTTCACACACAAAAAACATATTATAGGGTTGCCAAGCACTGGCTGGCAACCAACAGGAGTCTTGTGGGGAGAGGACATGGGGAGAAACCATTTGTGATGGTGCAATGTCACTTCCAGGGAAATCCACAGAATTTCCAGTGATTCTTTGAGAGGACTGATACCATTTCTGATTTCCCCTGGGACTGAAATGACACTGGCCCTTTCCCCACTCACCTTTGCCCGAGGTTTGCTGTGGGCAATTCCCGGCACGCGCAATTCCTGGCTCGCCCCCTGGCTTCCCCACGATCCCGCGCTCTGTGCGGGGTCGTCAAAAGGCGCCATTTCAAAAGGCGCCAGGAATTCCGCGCGTCGAGGGGGCAGGAGAGAGGCAGCGTCGGGGCAGCTGCGTTCTTGCCGCCCCTGAAGTGGGGAAGGGAGCTGGACCCCGCGCTACTTGAGGAGAGTAGCGCGGGGCTTAAGGAAAGTGGGGAAAGGGCCACTGTTGCCAGCAACTTTTTTATTCCGTTATTTTTCTCTGACCGGACACAAGAGCAGCAGTGAGAATCTAAGCAAGACATTTTACCCACTTATATTTTGTTGAAATATTACGCTATAGTTTTAAGATATAAGTATGTAAAGAATGACTGGCTCAGCATAGTTCAATATGATATCAACATCCTGCAGGTTTTATATTACAGCCAAGATATACATTTATTTATTTATTTATTTATTTATTTATTTATTTATTTATTTATTTATTTATTTATTGTTTCGATTTATAAACTGCCCCATCCCCTATTTAGATATATATTCTCCTTTTTTTCTTGCTAGGAACTCAAAGTGGCTTTCAATGTTGCTCTCCCTTTCTTCATTTCATTTTATCCTCACAAATGACCATGTATGATAGGTTAGATGAATGAATGAATGAATGAATGAATGAATGAATGAATGAATGAATGAATGAATGAATGAATGAATAAGCCTTTATTGGCATACAATTGTAACAAAATACAAAAGGATAAGAAAAATAAAACAGTACATACTCACCATAAAACATCATTTGCTCCTCTTGTTTCTCCATATCTGAATGTTAAATGTTAATTATTCAGCTGGAGTTGGAAGAAGCAAACTATCAGATGTCTATGGTATTTCTGTTGGTTCCTTGCTAATATTTCATTTCAAGGGCTTGGACAAACTTTTTTATTTTTAATTAGTATATTTTCACTATATCAATGTGATTCCGATCTTATCTCAATTTCACATTACAGGGCCAATGAGATGGCTTTATGAAAGAGTACGATATATATTATTTCCATCATATGGGTTCATTCCAGTTAAACTTCGAACCCATATTGGAGAGCCCATTCCTTATGATCCAAGTATAACTGCTGAAGAACTGGTTGAAAAAGTAAGTATTTCTACACTAAAGGATAATGCAACCATCCAATTCCTTGTCAAATCTAATGCAACCATCCAATTCCCTGTTTTCTTAATTTTATTTCTTTGTATTGGTAATTTTGTACTGGAATAAATGTGTGTCATGATCATTTCCTTCTGTACCCAAGCATTTAGGTTTGACTGTTTAGGAGAAGTCACATGTCAGTCCACTATGGCTAGAGACAAGATACTATATACAGAGTTATATATTTAGCAGTCCAACAAAGTGCTTCGCCATGCACTTGTTTCCCTAAGGAACAAAGTCACTATACAATGCTGTTGCTTATATACATGGTTCCACCAATCACTGTAAAGGTCACTTGTATCTGGTTAGAACCGGTTTGTTAGCTGTCAGATCATTCCTTTCCTGCTGACTCATACCTCTGCTGGATAGGATATGATCACCATGATCTAACTGTCATGACAGCCAGGGCAGGCAAGAGTTTACAACATGAATGAAACCCAGAAGTCAGAAGGACCAGGCCAGGTCCTAGACAAACAGGTGGCAAGTATCCAAAAGACAAGAGATAATCTTCACCACACATACAGTTTGCTCACATTGTTGAGCAGACTGTGAGGCTGGGACCTTATAATGCCCAATATACAGGCATTAGCTCTTGAGGTCAGCTGAACAAAAGCTGAATAAGATGTCAGGGCCAGTAGATGGCAGGTGTGCACAACGCTCAGTGCTCATTTTCCAAGGGTAGTGCTATGTTTAGATTTTTAAAATGAAATTAATTTAAATTACCTTAACAAGAAAGAAAGAAAAAATATAACCCAGTGTAACAGTAATGATGGCAGTCGACATGTAAGCAGTTATAAAAAATTTCCAAATATCTCAAACATGTCCCATGCCCAGTGGTCATCCCTATGCCATACATTTAAATGTTAATGAGGCCACTAGATTGGTGCAGGAGGCCACTTAACTTTCTACTGTCAATATATAAGTTTTTTATCAACAGTAAAGGCATGTGTCTATTTTTGCAGACACACAGTAATTTAAAAGCACACAAGCATTCTTTAAGATCAATGAATATCCTGATACAAAATTTATATCAGTCATTAGTTTCTCCCAAAAAAACAAAATAACTGGACAGATGGAAATAGTTTGTCTAAGAGATGGGTCTTGCAAGTTACAGCACCAACCATTAGACACTTTACTAAAAAGATACTGTGGTGTCCAGTATGTCCTAAATATGTTTAGATGACCTTTTTATTAGTATTGTGATTTATATATTTTATATTAATTTATATTTTAATTAATTGTTTTGCAAGCAACTTTGAATGTGAATGAATGTGGGATGTATTGGAATATGGTCGGGGGGGAGTAGACATAGCTGGAAAAGGGCCCTTGCAAGATGTTATATCCACATATATGGGGAGGCCACCAACTCCATGTAAATCTTCCCAATACAAATATTTGCCATCTTGTCAGAGCAGGAGGAAATACGTACATTTTTTATGCATATACAGCTCTAGTATGGTCTAATATGCATTGTGGTTCACACATTTCAAAGCTACATGCACACATACACACATGCAAAATAACATACACACATGCAAAATAGGATAACATAGTGAACATATCGGAAGCATCATTGATAGCACATAGTACCCATATGTGCACTGATGGGCATCCACTGTTCTTGTACAAAGTGTGTGAAAGCCTGCTGCTGAGGCCCAAAGCTGTTAGAATAACAGCTTTGGCTTTGCCTTATTCCCTTTCCTCACTTTACTGTAAGACCACATGACCTTTTGACCATTAAGGTTCCCTAATCCTTGCTTCTTCTCCTTAAAAAGCCTAATCTCATGAATTCTGCTTTTTCCCCACTGGGGAAATTTAGAGAAGTGTGGATTTGGTTTTTTGGCCACATGTTGTAAGCATTTCAGTACTAAAGGTTAATGCTCCCATCAGATTCCCTGTCTGTCTTTCCCAATATAGACGTTAGGAATTCACAAAGACTCATGGGAGGATGGCAGTGGGATCAACAATGCAGAATTTCTCCTGCCTCTGTAATGCAAGATACTGAGCTAGAAATAGATTAGTGGGTTACTGAGCACTAAACTGTGACAAACCAGTGATTTAGAGCAACTGCGTTTCAAGGCTGATTTCTAGGATTTTAACTAGGTGAGTAGTAAGTTACATACCCTTCAGGATACTGTTAAGTGCCAATTGTTTTTAAAATTCTGTTCCTCCTGATGGTCAATGAGAACACTCAGTCTTTATCTAGTAATTTTTTGGGGTATGGGAATTATTTCTCCGGAATTATTTGTAATCGGCAGGACATACGATAGAAACAAAGAGCAGTAAATACAATGTTCTTATATATGTCATTTTATTACTTTTACATTTTTTTACAATGTATTTTGTACAATTTTTACACTTTGTAAAAGTATCACTGACCACAGCATACCAGAAACATAGCTAGTCAACACCCTATCTAGTCAATATCCTATCTTATCATTGTCTTGGCCCAGAAGATACAGCTGGTGAAAGTTTAGCAAGGTTCCTGAGATTTTGAAAGCTGCACTGACTCATCACAGAATCACAGATAGAATGGTATTTTTTGCTTCATGCGCATGTGAACAAAAAGGTACATTGCATTTTTTGGCAGGGACTTGACTAGTTCTAGGCTAGGGACTTTATATGTGCCTGGAAACTGAGCCATATGTTTTTCCCTGTCTCTCCACAGACAAAAATGGCCATAGAAGCCTTACGGGACAAACATCAGAAAATACCAGGAAGCATAGCAAGAGCTCTTTGGGAGCGCTTTGAGAAACATCACAAAGAGAAATAGTGTGAATATGAACTACATAGATATGATATCTAATGTGATGATATGGAATTTAAAATAAATATGAAATTGTTGTCTTGTACATCTTAAACTAACCTTAACCTCACCATTCCCAGCATTCCCCCTCCAGTCTCAGTACTTTCAGAGAGCTTTTGTTATTTGTTCTAAATCCAACCTTCCCTCTTAGAATTCCTACTTGAATGCACTTATTTCATCTTTCTTTTCTTATGCCTTTTCTTTTCTACTGCCTTATGTTAGGCAGTAGAGTAACCCTGTGGTCTCATGTGTTCTGCAGAAAAATTACTTCACTGTACACAACAATCCGTAATAGTAGAAGTATTTCTTCAGATTATTCCTCGGAGGCGGGGGAAAGCACCGATACTTCATTTGTGATGAGGGGAAGCAATAAGCTGGCAACATTTTTACCATGTATATAAGACATATGAACTGAACATAAGGAGAGCTCTGGTAGGTCAGACCACTAGTCCATCTACTCTAGTATCCTGTTTCACACAGTGACAGAACAGTTCTCTGGGAGGGCAACAAATAGGGCATAGAAATCACTCCAAAGAGCTACTGCTATATATTCCCTTCTCTTGTAATATTCTTAACTATGAAATCACACCCAGTAGTTTCCTAAGTTTACTGAAATCAGCTTTCTTAAAGTCTAGAATGCTTGTCAGACTACCCTTGGCACTCTTTTTCCACTGTAAAACGAACTCCAGGAGAACATGGTCACTCCCACCTAAGAATTCTATCACTTCTACTCCATTAACCAGGTTGGTTAGGAACAGATCTAAAATAGTCAATCCCTTTGTTAACGTCTTCCACCTTCTGAACATTAAAATTGTCTGCAAGGTAAGTGAGGAATTTCTTGGGACCTTATAGTCTTGGCATAGGTTGATTCACAACAAATATCAGGGTAATTGAAATATCCCATTACTTCTATGTCTCTCCTTTGTGAAAGTTTGGTCATCTGATCCAAGAAGGCATCATCCAGCTCTTCAGTCTGGCTTAATGAGATTACTGTTGCTTCTTTACCCTTTATTTTGTTTACCCAGATGCTCTTATTTTACCCAGATTTATTTACTGTATATTTATTTCCCACCCATCACCAAAATCCCTGGGTGGGGTACAATCATAAAGCACCATAAAAGACAATCATAAAACCATAATTTGTAACACTTATCAGCTTGATCTGGGCTGATTTGCCAACTTGCAACTACCAGCTACAGTTTGCAAGTGTTAACTCCCACACTAGTAATTTCGTAAAATGCGGAGGCCTGAGAACAATACATAATCCATTTTCCTGCAAGCAAAAACATCCTGACTTATGTATCTATGTACATTTACATTTCATACTCATTGTTGCACAATTTCACAAGCATTTAAGAAATTTTCTGATTTTTTAAAAAAGTAGGTTCTGCATTTCTAAAGCTCCTGCCTGCTGAAGCAAAGGCTGTCAGCCCATAAAATGTGTGGTATAGTTTCAGAACTAGCAGTTTTATGGTGGAGAGATTCAAAATACTTACACCTCTGGTATGTAAACATTTATTCTTCTTCAAATCACTACTACCGGGTGAAGAAAAAGTGAAAATCTATAGCTCATAATATACATTTAACAAAATAATCTGGCTGTTTGCAAGGGACAGAGACTATGATCAGCAACCCAACAATCCGTAGGCCTCTTTGTAACTGAAGTTACATCAGAATTTGCTATTTGGGAAGTAGCAGCTAAAAGAGAACACTAAATGGCAATGTATCAAGACTCAGGCCAATCCTGAAAGTTCCTCCTATCAGGACAGGCAGCCATTTCTTTCTATAAATTGAATCTGAGGATAAATGATCTTCTGAAACTTGACTTCTAGCTTTATTATTCTGGTGGTTAGGTTACAGATAAAAGGTAAAGTTTCCCCTCCAGTCGTGTCCAACCCTGGAGTACCCCTGCAAGCAGTTAAGAACATAAGAACAAGCCAGCTGGATCAGACCAGAGTCCATCTAGTCCAGCTCTCTGCTACTCGCAGTGGCCCACCAGGTGCCTTTGGGAGCTCACATGCAGGATGTGAAAGCAATGGCCTTCTGCGGCTGTTGCTCCCGAGCACCTGGTCTGTTAAGGCATTTGCAATCTCAGATCAAAGAGGATCAAGATTGGTAGCCATAAATCGACTTCTCCTCCATAAATCTGTCCAAGCCCCTTTTAAAGCTATCCAGGTTAGTGGCCATCACCTCCTGTGGCAGCATATTCCAAACACCAATCACACATTGCATGAAGAAGTGTTTCCTTTTATTAGTCCTAATTCTTCCCCCCAGCATTTTCAATGAATGCCCCCTGGTTCCAGTTATTTCATAGGCAAGCCATTTTTTAGGAGCCACATGGCGTAGTGGTTGAGTGCTTGCAGTGCCACTCACACGGCCAGGAGTTCAAGCCCCCTGTGGGTCAGATATCCTTGCAGCTGGCTCATGGTCAACTCAGCCATCCATCCATTCCTTGGTTGGTAAATGAGTACCTCACTCATAGTTAGGGGGTAAAGAATAGCCGTGGAAAGCAATGGCAAACTACCCCAAGGTTACAGATAGGACCTTAAAATCTTACTAAAGGACTTGCAGGCAGGCAGAAGCCCAAGCAAAGGTTGGGTGGTAGGGCAGTTGGGCAGAGGGCGAAGATACAAGGGAGGGGTATAGAAGTGTAGAGTGCCAAGTGAGTGATGTTGGACGGCTGCTTTGGGAAATTAGTTCGCTCACTTTGGACCTCTGGCCCAGTCGCTAAGATCTGTGACCTGCAGCAGCCCAGCTCATTGTGGCACCCCACTGCCTGTGCAGTCCCAGACAGATGCCTTTGAGTTGGTTCCTTTGAGTTGGTGTTGTCTATTTGGAGTGGTAGCTTGGGGTCTCAGCCCAGGGAGCATTTCTCAGGCCAGCCCCTCAGAACGATCCCCTCAGGAGGATATTTTTCTCTTTCAGTCATAAACAATCATCCCAAAGTGAGTAAACTAATTTCCCAAAGCAGCTGTCCCGCAAAAAGGTCTGCTTGCCTTTCTTGTTTGAGTGTGAATAAGAGACTATCCTTTGGTCTTTATTGGATTAAATTAGCCTGTTGTTATTGTTGCTTTGCTCTCCCAGGCACTTGCAGCTTTGCAAACACTTCCCCCGCCCCTCCCTACCTCATGCCAAACAGGCACAGCACGCACCTCCCATGCCATGAGACTGTCCAGAAAAGCTTGGGAGGGTGCCAGAGCTAGATGGAAGGAAAAGCAGTACTTTCTCCTCTGTAATTTTCCCCTTTGCCTCAGGGTTTCTCAGGGATGTATCTTGGAGGGTGGGGTTCTCGCAACCCAAGCACTACACGCCTAGGTCACATGGGACACAATTGGCCACCCCCTCCCCCACCCCCCTCACTGGCCAGATAGGCAAGCAGGGGCTGGGTCAGACAGGCCCCACCGCAGGCCCAGCTGCCTTCCTGCTCTGTCAGGGTGGCAGGTGAGTGATGTGCAACAGCCCTGACAGAGGTAAACGGAAAGTGCCTTCATCCCCTTTGTGCAACCTTGAGCTCCCCTGGTTGGCATGTCTGGTGACTTTAATTTTCTTCACTGCCAGAAGGGAAAATTTGCCAATGAGCACAGCTTTGCCTCAGACATCTACCCTCTGCCCATCGCTAGTGCCTCCCATTCCCTCGCACTCCCATGCACACCTCTCCCCTTCACCATTTTCAGATTTGTTATTATCTATATACTCTATAAGTTGACCCAAATATAAGTCGAGGCACCTAATTCTACCACAAAAAACTGGGAAACTTATTGACTCGAGTATAAATCTAGGGTGGGAAATGCAGCAGCAACTGGTAAATTTCAAAAATAAAACAGATACCAATAAAATTCATGAAGGTATCTCACTGGTTGTAAGAAAAGTTGACTAAAAGCAATCTTCATGATCCGAGGATGAACAGGATGAAGGCAAGAAGGGAGACTGTCTGGCTGCTTCATGCCAAAGACTGTGAGGACCCACAAGGCCTCCCTCAAAAATGGCTCACTAGAATTTTAAAAATGTCATTAAGCAAGGCAGTTTTTAAAGGAAGCAGATAATGTTTGCTAACACCACCTTGTGTACAGAGTACACTTTTATCCTTGCATGTTCAGGGACATATTTTATTCAAAGGTAAGATTTAGCCATTAGGAAGATCTACAGTGTCTCTTTGTTTCCTACCACACTTGCTAAACAGCACAGATGGTATTTCTGTCCTTAGAACTGTAAGACCCTCTCTTTTCAGCTTTAATTTGTACTGCTTTACAGAGAGGAATTGGTACAAAAACTCAGCTTGACCTGATTTCCCAGTAACAACTCTTGACTTGCATTTTGCAGTCTTTAAACGCTACAAGTGCAATGGACTCTCTCTCCAAGAGAATGCCATACCCGTCAGAACACAAATTTCAAGGGCACAGAGTAATACCTAACACGGCATTCAGAGCCAATGGAGCAACTCTAATTGCAAAGACTGTGGCTTTGTCAAAGCTGGAGGATTTACATAAAAACACAAAAGAGAATGGTGAATTTAATACTCAAAGTTGGATGCAGGCAAAATGCTTCTGCCACATCTAGTGTGATCTCCTTTCTCGGTGTGCCATAGCTCCGGCGGCCATCTTGGAATTTATGTACTCGAGTATAAGCCGAGGGGGGCTTTTTCAGCATTAAAAAATGTGCTGAAAAAGTCGACTTACACTCGAGTATATACGGTACTTCAATTTTATTTATTATATTGATATATCAATATAAAATAATATCACTGCAAAATCACTGTCTTTTATTGCATTTGAAAACCAGGAAAAGAGAGAGAGAGAGAGAGAGAGAGAGAGAGAGAGAGAGAGAGAGAGAGAGAGATCTAGGACATGGTCCACTTCGAGTGTGATTCAGGAAATTGCTTTGTCTTTTTCTTTGGGGGGAGTTGTTTTTGAAAGGGGCTACACTGGATCAGCAATAACAGTTATGTTGATATAATGGCCATTTAAAGGGCTTTAACCCAGCCCTTTATCTTGCAAATACCAAGTGTGATGAGATCTGTGCCTCTACAAGGGAGTTATATCAATCTAATGGCAATTTAAAGGACTTTAACCAACCTCTTTATCTTACAAGTATCAGGTGTGATCAAATCTGTGCCTTTTAGAGGGAGGAGAACCAGGAAAAGCAGAGGCCCACTGAGACTTCAGCAAGCAGCTGCCTTGTCATCTTCAAGCACCCTCAACCCCGCCCATCTGTCATCGACATGGGCAGAGTCAAGGGCGCCCGGCAACAGTGAGGGGGCCGGAGCCCTGCAGGAGGGTGGCATCCAGAGACAATTTATCTCCCAGCGCCATTTAACCCTGGTACGCCTCTGTGCTTGTGGCATGAGTAACAGTCAAAAATTGTAATGAAAGCTTTATGGCAGAAACATAAAAAATACCAGGAAGCATAATAGGAAGTTCTTTCGGAGAGAAGTGTGACAAAAATAAATAATGAACTACATATACATGATATTTGGTAAGTGTTCTTAAGGGAATTTAAAATAAATATGAAATTATTGTCTTATACATCTTAACCAAGCTTAAATTCATAATTTCCAGACTCTAGCACTTTCCTTCTGGTTTCCACTGTATAGTTCCAGGATTATCAGTCCTTTCTTAGAGCTCCTGCAGACTGATGTAAACTCAACCTCCCTCCTTAGTATTCATATTATTCCTTGTCAGATGTTTTGCATTCATCAGCAGCACTTTCAGGCTTCAGCAGTAGCATAGGAGGTTAAGAGCTCGTGTATCTAATCTGGAGGAACCGGATTTGATTCCCAGCTCTGCCGCCTGAGCTGTGGAGGCTTATCTGGGGAATTCAGATTAGCCTGTACACACCCACACACGCCAGCTGGGTGACCTTGGGCAAGTCACAGTTCTCGGAGCTCTCTCAGCCCCACCTAACTCACAGGGTGTTTGTTATGAGGGGGGAAGGGCAGGGAGATTGTAAGCCCCTTTGAGTCTCCTGCAGGAGAGAAAGGGGGATATAAATCCAAACTCTTCTTCTTCTTCATGGCAATCAGCAAGATTACCAGTGGTTTCTTCATTGGCAAAAGGGCCAGAATGAATGATGGACATATCCTGATGATCCCTCAATCCCCTTGCCCAGCTCATCAACTTCCCATCATAGGCTTTTGTACAAGCTGTCTGGGTAATTTTGATGCTTCTCAAGAACAATTCCTTTGTGTCCTGCTGTTGGATTAAGGTGTTCTTGGAAAGCACTTCAAGATTCTTGGAACACTTCAAGAATCAGCCAGAATGTTTAAATCAAAAGATATTAATTACAAATGACATGTGTGGTGAAATGACATTCACCTCAGGTTTCTGGGCAAAATACATTATTAAGCAAAGTGGCTGCTGGTCTTGCACTCTGTGAACACTCAGATGTTTAACCTAAAATCAACTTATAAGGCAGCCAAAATGTTGAATAACTAGTTTCTTTTCCAAATTCCAACCTGCCAAGGTAGTAGGATAGCAGTTTGTATGTCTGGAAAGCAAAAGACCTTGGACAGATATACCCAGAAGCTGCCTGTAAGCAATGGTAACTGCTAGGTATACCCAGAAATTTGGCCAAGATTCTTTGTTCTTCAGTGACTTCTGTATTGCTGTCAATGGGGAATTTCTGGGGGCGCCTGCAGGGGGCGCATTTTTAGACATATCGACATCTCAATGAGCCCTTCCGGACACACGAGTCGACTCAGGTGTGACTCGTGTCGGCGGAGTCTTACCTTGACTCGAGTCCTCCCGTTCCTCCGCACAGCAGCCGACTCGTGTCTCTGGAGTCGAGCTCAGAGGGCGGGACCACCTCCCTGCGTTGCTTTCCGATTGGTTGTTGAGCTCGACTCAGCTTACGAGCTGAGCCGAGCTCAGAGGGCGGGACCACCTCCTGCGACGCTTTCCACTCCTCATTCCGATTGGCTGCCGCTTCATGGCGGCGTGGAAACGTGGAAGTATGCGTTTGTTTGTTTTTTCCAGTTTGCCAAGTAGGAGCTTCACGTTGTTACGGGCTGCACGGCGCGAGCAAGCCGGGCGTAGGAGCCGCAGTTTTCTCGCCCTGTCAAACTGGGTGAGAATCCCATTTCTGCAAGGCTTCATTTTCTGACAGATCACAGCTGGAGCTGAATAATGGATCGTGGGTGATTTGTTGGAGGAGGAGATATTGGTCACCATTTTGGCACTCCTATCCCATCTCAAGCAGCCTCCTGGAGGCTGCTGTGGTAGCTGCCACCAGATGTCTACATTTGGTTAGCCAGAATATGAAATTACAACACTTATACTGACTGGATGGTCCTTGTTTCGACTCCCCAGCGGCCACGCTTACTGGGGTGATGACCCAAGCACAGGTCCATGGACTGGTGGAAAAACTGTGTGTTGGGCCCATTGGGAAGACTAGCCGGTGGAGTGCTGAAATTTTAGGATGTCCCGCAGGACCTTCTATGTGGCTTGTTGACATCCTGGAAGTTGCCACTACCTGTTCCACCAGGACACACACAGATCGCCATGCGTGGCCAGTGGATCTAAGAGTCGCCATGTCTCTCTGGTACCTGGCTAACAAGAACTCATTCCGGGAGGTGCAGGAGCGAAAGATTCGGGGTTGGGCTGATCGCTACTGTGTTGCTGACGCGATCCACGAAGTTCTGCATGGTAGTGGAGGAGGTCCTGGTTCCCAGGTTGGTCAAACTGACAGACCCAATGGAGCCAGGTAGGTGCAGCTGTTACATATAAACTCCCCCCCCCTTTTCAATGTATTGCTTCTTGTCACAGCCAGATGCAGTGGGCACAGCTTTTTAGCCTTAGTGGCAATTCACACACTTTCAAGGGGTACTGTTAGGGTGGCACATACCTGATGATACCAGCCAAGTTTCATGAAGTTTGGTCCAGGGGGGATCCAAAGTTATGGACTCCTCAAAAAAGGACCCCCATCTCCTCTATTAGCTCCCATTGGAATGGGGATAGAGGGGGTTTCCTTTTCGAGGGCCCATAACTATCCAAAGTCTCCAAATAGAATGGATCATGCCGCAGTCTACTCCTGAATGGTACCAAAAGCATGGATCATTTTGACAAAGCATAGTTCTGAATGAGAGCAAAACACGACAGTTGAAAAAAAAAATGGGATATCAATCCAAAGCTCCTCTTCTACTAAAACCAGTCTTTGTGGCTTGAACTTTCTGATCTAAGCCATTCAAAAAATAACATCACTTTTATTGTTTTCGGTACTGTGGACCCCAGATTCTCTCTTTAAGGTGGACTTACAAGAAGAATCTGGGCTCCCTGAATTAAACACCACTGAAAGTGACTCTGTTTGGGGTGGATTCCATCATCACAGCCGGCGCCCATGGGGGGGGTTCAGGGGCACAAAACTGTCCAGCCGGGGGGGTGGGGTTCCCAAGCGTACTGTTTCATAGTGTGTGTGCCAGACAGCAGTTACCAGTCAGCCAATCACCCTGTTTTGTTCTTAACACACCTGTGCAATTTCTCTCTTAACAGATCATGCTGGGGGTTCGGCTGAAATTGGATTCCCTCAGTGTGTTGGCGCTGTCGAGTGGCTGCCACATCCTCATTCAGAATCCAGCTGACTTCGAATGGGAAATACATTAACAGAAAAAAGTTAGCATCAATCGTCCCTCATGGCTTCATCTTGCGACCACCAAGAGTGATCGTTTCTATGCCCTGCAGAGGCTGGAGAATCTGGAAAAAGTTTCTCATGACGCTTCTACATCTTCAACGGGTGCCACTTCCACCCACGCTTATTGATCGTGGGGCCTTCTCTTCCAGCAACTCCATCTCTGGTTGTGGATGGGGTAGCTGTCCCCCCTTGGTCCTTGGTGATGCCGGGCCTTTCCCATGCGTAAGTGGCTGGTGACGTCGTACATGCCAGCCCACAATGCAAAGAAGAAAGGCAGTTTAATCGAAGGTTGTCCACCCAGGCTGAGATGCACAATAGAGGCATTGCCTTTGGCCGACTGGAAGTGCACGGGTGGAGGTGCCTCCTTTCCCCATTACAAATAAAACTGGACAATTAATGTCTGTCTACCACACTTGTTGGAGACCCTACGTTGTGCTCCACAACATTTGTGAGACCTGTGGGCACAGAGCACCAGAACTTGAGGAGAGGCCTCCTCCACTCCTCACAGAAATGGAATGCCAGCAGGACATTGTAGTTGGACATGAGGGGGGAAGGGGGTATGACCCCAGGAGCTGACATGCTTAACCTGGAAGAGGGGAAGAGAGGTCAGGGGATGCTCTGGCAAGGCGTTACATGTGCGGCTAGGAACTTAGCCAGGGTTATAAAATGATATTTTTAAAAAATGTTTACAGCTCTCCCCGCAGCAGTGAAGTGTTTGCATTAAAGTTATGAAATGTTGCATTAAAGTTGAGAAATGTTAGTGATTAAATGTTTGCATTAAAGTTGAGAAATGTTTGTGATTACAAGTGTTCTGTTTTCCTAACCAAGTGAATACATTGCTGTTTTGAAACTATATTATAAATAAGTGCTAAGACACATAGTTTATTTCAAATATGAAATAGTTTATTTCAAATATGATGAGCAACTAGATATCAGTGCAAGTCAACAGCAGGAAAGGACATGTTTCATTTTTATGGGCCCCAAAAAGGCTGACGGGCCTCCAAGAGCAGCAGTGACATAGCAGTTAAGAGCAGGTGCATTCTAATCTGGAGGAACCGGGTTTGCTTCCCAGCTCTGCCGCCTGAGCTGTGGAGGCTTATCTGGGGAATTCAGATTAGCCGTACACTCCCACACACGCCAGCTGGGTGACCTTGGGCTAGTCACAGCTTCTCGGAGCCTTCTCGTCAGCCACCCTCACAGGGTGTTTGCTGTGAGGGGAAGGGCAAGGAGATTGTAAGCCCCTTTGAGTCTCCTGCAGGTTTCAATCGGGGGGCACTGCGTAAGTAGTGGTCTCACTCTGGATAGGGGCACTTATTCCTGCAGGGCTGCTGGTGTGAGTCTCAGAAAGAAACCAGCATTGGCTTAAGGTGGCAAAACACCACGGTGTTTCTCCTGTGCACTTTCAGGTTATGTTAAACAGGAATTTCTTTGAACGGGACACCTCTGCGCAAAACCATGGGAAAAAGAAGAATTTTGTATATGGAAATTTTTTCATTTTTTTCCTGTGAGGGATGGCAAGTTTCACAGCTGCAGAGTAAAACATTAGGAACAAGATCTTCAAGACTATGGGCACACGGGCCAGGAACCCCACAATAACCAGATGAATCTGGTTGTGAAAGCCTTCCAAACGCTGCTCCCCTTATTTCTCTCTACTCTAGGGGAGGTGACATTGTCCCCTTCCAGTAGAAATCCCACTTCAAAGCTGGGCTACATTTAACCACTGATTCCACCACTGTCTGGTGAAGTGTGTGGTTATCTATGGACCATCAAAGGTGTTACAGCTGCCAATCTGCTACTGCCTTCCATTTGAGAGGATACCTTCGAAAGTGAGAAAAAACTGCATTCTAAAAAAGGGGCCACCTCTCTGGCCAATACTGCAGGACAAATGTGCATGGGAGGAGAATTTTTAAAAGGACACATATCCCCATTGCAGCTACCATGTTTTGAAAAGCAGACGTCTCACTTTCTGCAGGGCTGCTGTCACTTAAGCCTGCCGCTGCTGCCCTCTTCCCCGCAACAGCTCGATGGGTCAATGAAACGTTTCCCCGTTCTAATCCTGGAAGACCAATTCTGACCTTCCTGGCCGTCTGTCCATAAAGTCAGCGGAAGGCTGACCCCTTGGCACCAGAGCTGGCGCAGGGACGCGTATTCGGCGGGCCAAGAACTCTCCTTTGGCACGCCGCCCCACACCTGCACGACGCAGAAAAAAGCTTTCTTTAATGCCTTCCACTTGGTGCGCACTTGATCGTCTGTCCGCACATATCCTGCCCTCTCTAGTGCCCGCGCAATCGCACGGTATGCGTGCACGTTGGGCAGAAAAAGGCTTCCCATTAGTAGAGGAGCATAGCCTCTGCTTTGGATGGTTCCAAACATTATGGCCAGCTCTTCGGGCTGCCACGCCACCCCATGTCTCACTCCTTCTTCAGCCATCCTGAAAATGAAGGGGAAACGGAAGAGGGGCTTTGGTCAGTTAACTTCTCCGAACCTCCATTGGCCCATTTGAACCCAAAACGGGAAACGTCCACACGCACGGGAGCTCCGTAGACACGTCAGATACGTACCGCCAATTGTGGGGTCGAAGACATTTAAATGTTGACTAGAGTCTCCGATGCTCTACCTTGGATGGGGCGCAAAGGCTGATTTTCACGCATGGGGAACAACTGTGCATTTCTTTCTACGTAGTTCAGATTCTCTTGCGATCCACTCAATGTGGACACATTGGCACAGGGACACATAACAGTTGGCCTTACTGTTGCAAGTGCAACACAAGTACATATGCAAGTGCACGTAACCCCCCCCCCCAAAAAAAACCCCCAATATATTTAAATGGAAAGAAAGGTATGAATTGACGTGGATCCTAATACGTAAATGGTACAGAACTCCAATACAACTAGCTAATATGGCTAGTTGTCTAACATATAACTATAATCCTATAGCTATACTTAGCTGGCACTGCGGAGAACCGGGGGCATACTGGTTCAGCCAAGGATCCAGACGGATCCTCGTTAAATCATATGTTTCTTTCAATTTAAATGAAGTGGGAAATCTTCTGTGTTGCGTGCACTTGCATATGTACTTGTGTGATGTTGCTTGGCAGCCCGAGGAGCTAACCCTAACCCTAAACATCATGTTTAGCTCCATAAGGAACAGGGGGTACGCAGCACTCCTATTTGGCAGCCTGTATTTGCCCAACGTGCGCGGGCACTAGAGAGGGCAGGATATGTGCGGACAGACGATCAAGTGCGCACCAAGTGGAAGGCATTAAAGAAAGCTTTTTTCTGCGTCGTGCAGGTGTGGGGCGGCGTGCCAAAGGAGAGTTCTTGGCCCGCCGAATACGCCTCCCTGCGCCAGCTCTGGTGCGCCGCGGGCCGCCCGCGACTTGCGGACAGACGGCCAGGAAGTGAGTATTTTCATTCTTTCATTCATTATTTTCGTTCTTATTTTCAGTAATAAAAAGGGGAAACGTTTCATTGACTGCATGTAATTGCGTCTATCCGCAGGCTCTGCGCAACCGGAGGATCCGGCCGAGAGCACGGAGGAAGAGGGAGCGGGAGTGCAACAGGAGTCGGCCGTGGCGGCGACGCATCGCGCCGTGGCAGGGAAAAGGGCAGCGGCAGCGGGCCACAGCAGCCCTGAAGAAGGTGAGGAATATCTGCACATTTACATACATGACACCCCCCCCCATTCATCCCCGACGCTCCGCCCCTCCGTTTGTGGGTTTTGAAAACTTTTCAGTGCTTTTCCGGCTTCTGCACTGCAGGGGGCGCATTGTTTGGGCTAGCAGCACCAAACTTTCAGGGTATCTGTATGAGTATCTCCTAATGATACCTCCCAGGTTTGGTGAAGTTTGGTTCAGGGGGTCCAAAGTTATGGACTCCCAAAGAGGGTGGCCCCATCCCTAATTGTTTCCAATGTGATCCAATACGAACGGGCATACACAGCTGAGGGTCCACAATTTTGCAGACCCCTGAACCAAACTTCACTCAAACCTTGGGAGGTATCATTAGGAGATACTCATTACAGATACCTCTGGAAAGTTTGGTGCTGCTAATGCTCAAACAATGCGCCCCTGACAGCAGGCACCCCCCATTTTTCCCAAGATTCTTCTTTTAAACCTCTCTCGGGCATGGATTTAAAGGGAGAATCTTGAGGTCCTCAATTTGTTCTGAAGAAGAAGAAGAAGAGTTTGGATTTATATCCCTTTCTCTCGTGTAGGAGACTCAAGGGCTTAAGCAATCTTCTCCTTTGCCCTTCCCCCCTCACAACAAACACCCTGTGAGGTAGGCTGAGAGAGCTCCGAGAAGCTGTGACTAGCCCAAGGTCACCCAGCTGGTGTGTAAGTGGGAGTGTACAGGCTAATCTGAATTCCCCAGATAAGCCTCCACAGCTCGAGGGCGGCAGAGCTGGGGAAGCAAACCCGGTTCCTCCAGATTAGAATGCACCTGCTCTTAACTGCTATGTCACATTGACAGGTGATGCTGTTTCCAGGGGAGGTCAAGCTTTCATCCCCTGGCCTCGGAGAGCTGGTTATCATAAGTGCTAGGCCAGGGCTGGACTTGGGGAGAGCTTGTCCATGCCCACAGGGGTGGGGTGTTGCCCCACCCCTGATCCCCCCCCCCCCCCATGAGAAATCCATATCTACTGTCCCTGCACAGAAGAAAGGCACCGTGGTGTTTGCCAAGTGTCTTGTGGGCCAAACACACCTGTCCCCTCTCCACCTTACCAATTTTGATCCCTTTCCTGTTTCCTAAGGCACCCAGCACCCACTTTGTCGAGGCTTTGAGGAGGAGAAAAGGGCGTAAACCTTCTTCTGCAGGATTGCATGTCCCTACGTACGTTTTTTTGCACTGGGGCACACCTGGAGCTGTTGCTTTTAGTTCCACACAACTAAAGTGCATTTATAAGTAAACGAGGCTTTTCCTGCCTTACAACTGAAAAAAGATTGTGCCCATGTAGCGATGCGTCTTTTTAATCTCTGGCCCACCAATT
This sequence comes from Sphaerodactylus townsendi, assembly GCF_021028975.2. Lineage (NCBI taxonomy): Eukaryota > Metazoa > Chordata > Lepidosauria > Squamata > Sphaerodactylidae > Sphaerodactylus > Sphaerodactylus townsendi. Next base: position 55,483,148 of record NC_059433.1, read on the forward strand.
GCTACACTCTCTCCAGATTCAAGGAAATCAGATCCAAGTAGCAGAATCTTAGCCCACAACATGCGCCCTGGCTCCCCGATTGAGATAAAGTTACCAAAACTTATTGGTCACTCCCACGATCCTTCTGTATGTCGTCTGTGGGCAGATTTTTATCTTGGACATCACTGAACGAAGCAGTAGATGTCCTTAGCCCTACCATTCATATCCCTTATCAGAAATGCTTTTTTTTATTTGTTCTGTATTATTACTGCTGTACTTCTGGCAATGCCAGTGGCGGCTTGCTAATGTGTTTCCCTGCATTACAGTATGAATGGACAGAAGCCTGAGTAGACTGAAGGACGAGGTGTAGCGCCTGGGGAGCCAGAGATGCCCCGAACTGGAGGGCCCTGGCCACCCTGGTTACAACGAACCCGTGGTGGCTGAGGGGGAGAGCGGTGGGAGCCTCCGCATAGTCACCAGCGAGGAGGAGGACACCACCAGGAATCCGCCCACCTCCGAGCCCTCAGCCGTAGTCATCGTGAGCTCCGCTGAAACATCAGGGGAGCTCAAGCTCATCTCAGTGAGCGTTACGCTGCTGTTGTTGTTATAGTTGTTGCAGTTCTGTCGTTATTTATTTATTTATAGTTCTGTTTATAGTTGTTGTTGTTATTTAAGGGGGAAGGGTTGTTAAATGCATTGGGGGGTGGGCTGTGGGTGTTTTATTATAATAAAGTTGTGCCTTCTTAAACCTTCACTCCATATCTCACTTGTCCTTTATCACAGGTACTCATTTAGGAAACTCGAAGGAGGTTGCCACCTTGCCAATGCAGCCTGAGTAGGGAGGACAAATCCGATACTAAAAGCCTTAGGCTGAGGGGGGCACATTTCCAGATGCACAGTCTCAAAACTTTCATGTTGCTCATCAGGAGACTCTCCTGATAACACATCCCAGAGTTTGAATTTTTAGTTTGGTTTCCAGAATTGTCCATAACTTAGGACGCCAGATGATACCAATCCTCACCAAGCTTTGAGAGTAGCATAAGGAGATGATCACTTTGGTAGAAATTACGCTGAAATTTTGGGTGCCATAGCCCTAAAACTGCATGCGCCCCCCTGCAGGCACCAATGTCCTAGTGCAAAAACAATTTGGTCTTGAGTGTAGTGGCCACCTGCCGGGGTGGGGGGAGGGCATCCAACTCAGGTTGTACTTGGGGCTACAGTTTGTGCCAGGGCCCCTTTTCGTGCCCACAAGAAAAGAATCTGGTGTCCACAGTAGCTTGAAAACATTGACTGTGATGCTGTTTTGGGGTGAATTATCCCCTTCCTTCCCCCACCCCCCAAACAGCACAGCATCACTTTCAGTAGTGTTTGCCCTATTAGGCACACACGCCAGATTCTTCTATTAAATCCATGTTGTATGTCCCAACATGCATGGACAGAGCAGAGACTGGGCTCTGGGCTTGAACTATAAGGTATGTTCCACACACTGTAGGCCTGTGCAGTTTTACCAAACATTAAGGTGTTACCTGTTTGTTTACTGGAGTTGCAGGCAAGGCCACCATAGGGAGAGGAAGGAACAACACCTTTCAAAGAGTTTGAAACATAACTTTATTAGACACACTTTTGAACTGTTAGCAGAATCAGATGGAGAACACAATCAGATGGGATCCACAACTTTTTAGTAACAAATTCAGATGGTGGTGGGATCACAACTTTTAGTAACAAATTCAGATGGTAATTAGGATCCACAACTTTTAGTAACAAATTCAGATGGATGAGTAGGATCCACAACTTTTAGTAGCTCAAATTCAGATGGTGGTAGGATCACAACTTTTAGTAACAAAATTCAGATGGTGGTAGGATCCACAACTTTTAATAACAAATTCAGATGGTGAGTAGGATCCACAACTTTTAGTAACAAATTCAGATGGTAGGTGGGATCCACAACTTTAAGTAACAAATTCAGATGGACACATAAAAATTACAAATCAAAAATGTGTTTTTCTTTTCTTTCTCCCGTTTCCCTACCACTTTCATCTTGGCTCCTCCAGTTCACCGGGAACTGGAGGAACCTCAACTTCAACATGGCAGGCAATTCCTCTATCCCACATCTCGCGAGGCAGGAACAGCATCAGTGCTGAGTGGCGACGGATGACTGTTGTAATACTGGATGTGGCCGTACCGCAGAGCGGTCTCTAAGCAGTTCTACCAGAGAGCCAATGCTAGCCTGGGTGGCTGCGTCCTGACTGTCGTCTCCATATGCTCCTGGTCAGAGTTCCGCAAGTCTTAGCGATTCTCCTGCCTCATCTCCTCACTGGTTTTGCAGCATCGGCTGCGCGATTTCTAAAGGGAGGAGAGAGACACGCAGCGAACCCTCGGCTCCTGCAGTGTTGCCTCTGCGTTCTCCACGGGTCTCCTCAGGTATCAGCGTACTTGAAAACATGAGAGCACACTGTTTGGATTAGGCCAATGTCTGATGCTGTTTTTGAGATGAAATGGGAGGTATGGTTGAAGGAGTAGTTTCACGTCAACATGCCAGACTGGAAACTCCTTATCCATTGCATGTGCTGTACTTGAAGACCTCACCCTAAGACACACAGATTCTCGCTTTCAAAGCAGCATATGTCATTCAGTGGATCAGATTTGCAAAGAATGGGGGAGGGAAGCAGAATCTTTGTCATGCAACCACCCGGTGACAGCTTAATGCAGACAACTCAGTATAGAACAGAGATTCTTAGGCAGAATTTCTAGGATGTTCCTGCATAGGGCGCATTTTTGGAGGAATTATCAGCACCAAGATTTCCAGGGTACCATCTTGAGACTGCCACAATTAATTCACCAGCCAAGTTTCATGAAGTTTGGTTCAGGGGGGTGCAAGGTTGTGGGCCTCAAAGAGATTACCCATCCCACGTTATTCTTTGCTAAAGGGCTGCGCAGCGAGGGTCCATGAAACTGGACATAAACTTCATGGCTGGCTGGCTATCATCAGAACGGTATCTCGAATAATGCTAAAATGCTGGTTTTGTGTTTCACTGCTCCTGCGTGAAGCTATGCGAGGTCCCGCGAAGGCAGCATTTTAAGTGACAGGGGACCACCTGGAGTGACTACATTGAGTACAGTTTGCCTCATTATGTCCCTGTGTGAGTGGTATCATCCAGGCTCGCAGAGGGATTTGCAACATGCACACACATGCATGCACACACACATAAGCATACAATAGTACATTTGAAATTCGAGGTTTTGATTAGAGTTTGCATACAGAAGAGCGTTCCACAAAGTGTGCAGAAGCACTCACCCGGCTATGCTATCTCATGCCTCTGGACCGCATGTTCCTCATGGCTGCAGAATTCACAGGAGTTTCCTGGAAGAACTGCAGAATGGCAAAAGAATCAAATGTCAAACTCTACACAGTATTAAGTTTCCAGCGGTGATAAAACGTTTCAGCATGTGTCACCTCAGAGCTGAGTCTCCTGTTTCCCTCCCGGGTAATTGAAGAAATTTTGCCTGGAGACCCTGCAACAGGGCTGGAAAGGCGGATGTCTTCCTGCCAGATGGTGGTGAGAGGAGACTGATGCTCTGTATTCACTGGGGTGGTGATACAGCGAACATTTCGCATTTGTCCAATTCCTCGGCCTGATGGTAGCACTGCTGGCGGCAACATGTCCAGTTCATATTAAAAGGCGCATGTTTTAGGACTGCTGCCTGAGATGGCATTGTGCTGCACCACCTTCTTGTAATCTCTTTTAAGTGCCTTGAACTTATTGCGGCACTCCAAAGGACTCCCACGATGCCCCCTCTTCTGCATCTCAGCCGCAACCTTTTCAAAAAGAGAAAGGTTTGAAACGGCGGTTCTTGATCTTCTTATGGATCTCCATTTCCCCCCAAATACCGATCAAGTCCATGCGTCTCCTCCTCCTTCCACAGAATCCCTCTGGCTGGACCTCTGTAGCCGGAGCCGGAGCTGCCAGAGCAGACAGAGGCTGCATCATTAGAATCCATCTAGAAGTAGGCTGGTAAACCCACAAAATCCACAAAACGCACCCTGCGCCACAACACTCTCAAAGCACCACTGGCCACCTAGCACTACCAGCACCACAAATCCGTCAGAACAGAAGCTATACAAAGGAGGGAGAGTAGGTGACAGGAGGGAGGCGATGTTTGATTGGCCAATGATGGGATAAATGTTGCAATTTCTGCCCGTTGCTTCAGTGAAAAACGTTTTTTCTACAATTAAAGCGCGCGTTCCGTGACTCACCCGATCTGCGTATGTGGCTATCCAGCTCATTTCCGCGCACGTGGATTTTGCTAAGGCGCACTTCTCGCCGTCGCCACGACCCCCCTCGTTCTGCGCATGTCCAAAGCTTTTCGCCGCCGCCACGAGTCTCCCGCTTCTGCGCATGCGCGAACATACTATCACGTTGATTGGCTGGATAGATAGCATCGAGTCGGCGGAGATTCCGCATTCGCCCGACGCCGACTCGAGCATAACCCGAGTCCAGCGGTCGACTCGACCTTACTCCCAGCAGGGTCGAGAAAATCAGCGGCGAGAGGGAGGTGAGTCGAGTCCGGCGCGAGATCGGCCCTTCGATCACCAATGCGGAGGACTCAAAATTGTTGAAAGACTTCTAGTCGACACCCTCAAGTCGACCCGCGACAATCTTGGAAGGGCTCAATGTGGTAGCCACCATCTCTTTAGCTCCCATTGGGAACAATGGGGGATGGGCCAACCCACCCAAGATTCCATAACTTTACCCCACAGAACCAAACTGCCGCACCGAAGCGCAGGGGTGTAATCAGGACAGTCCCCTGATGATACCCTGAAAATTCGGTGCCACTAGCTTTTAAAAAAGTCTGTTTTTTGTGTTTCACAGCTCCTGAGCCCTCTGGGGGAGGGCGGTATAAAAGTGGAATAAATAATAATAATAATAGACATGAAGCCTGCTGGAATGAGTGAGCAGTAAAAAACACAAAACATAATTTTTAAAGCTAGTGGCACCAAAATTTCAGGGTATCATCTGGAGGCTGTCCTGATGACACCCCCCCAAGTTTGGTGCAGTTTGGATCATGGGGGCCGAAATTATGGATTCCCAAAGGGGGTGGCCCTATTCCCAATGAAGCGAATCAAATAGTGGCTGGCACTTTGGGAATCCTTAACTTTGGCCCCCATGAGTCAAGAAACTGCGCCAAACTTGGGGGTGTAATCCAGGACAGTCTCCAGGATGACACCCTGAAACTTTTAATTAACGATATGCCTAAAAATGCACCCCCTGCAGGCACCCCCAGAAATTCCCCATTGGCAGCAATGGAGTGTGCAGATGTAGAACAAAGAATCTCACAAACACAGCACACAGCCCAGAACACACACAACACTTGCAAGAGCAGGCTTCCCGAGACACCACCAAGCACCTCTGAGGGTGCCAGCCAGCCACAGGAGCAGACCCAGGCTCAAGGGGAACATCACTTGCAGGCCCCCCACACACGGCGGGGAACAAGGGCGTGCTTGCACGGGCGGGATTACTTGCTGGCCCACACAGGAGCAGCAGTGCCATAGTGACTAAGAGCAGGTGCACTCTTATCTGGAGGAACCGGGTTTGATTCCCAGCTCTGCAGCTTGAGTTGTGGAGGCTTATCTGGGGAATTCAGTTTAGCCTGTGCACTCCCACACACACCAGCTGTTTGACCTTGGGATAGTCACAGATTTTCGGAGCTCTCTTAGCCCCACCCACCTCATAGGGTGTTTGTTGTGAGGGGGGAAGTGCAAGAAGATTGTAAGCCCTTTTGAGTCTCCTGCAGGAGAGAAAGGGGGATATAAATCCAAACTCTTCTTCTTCTTCTCTTCTTCTTACACACACAACACTTGCAAGAGTTAGCCAAGTGACAACTTTTCAGCATTAACTGCACCATACGGCAGCCAAGCCTTGTACTGGCTGGCCTGCTGCAGCTCCATTCATTCAGTTGGTGACCTAGCAAGTGGCAGCAGGATCAACTCTGGGTGAGTGGGGGTGGGCTTTTTGGGGGGTGGGAGGCTTTCCTTTGGGGTGTGGAATTTGGGAGGGCAAGTGGAATTGTTTTCCTTCTCTTTTTGCTGGGGTTTTACTTTTCCCCCCAGTTTTTTTAACTTTGAGTGTGGAGGGAGGGGGAATCTTGGGGTTGAGTGTTTTTGGAGGGGTGGGAGTGCAGCACCGTCAGGGGTGGCGGTGGTTTGGGTCATCAAGCCACGATCCTTGCCGGCTGGCAGGAAGCGGCATCAGCGGGGGATTCCCTTTTCCCCCAACTTTTTAAAAACTGTTGTTGTTGCGGGGGGGATTGCAGGGGGGAATCTTGGGGTGGAGTGGTCTTTTTGTGGGGAGGAGTATGGCGCCGGCGGCAGGTGGGTGCTGGATGTGCTTTGTTTTGTTTTCCTCCCAGCACCTGGGAAGGAATGCGTGGCTCTGCTCGCGTTCCCCCCCCCCCAGCTTTTTTTTACTTTCACCTGCTTGAACTGGAGGGGAATTCGGAAGGTCGTCCTCCCAGCCAGCATTCAGCAAGGTTCCCTCCTCCAAACAATCCCCAGTTCAAGCAAGTGAAAGTTTAAAAAAGCTGGGGGGAGGGGAACACGAGCCGAACCACACAATCCTTCCCGGGTGCTGGAAGGAAGTTTTTTTCCCTCCCAGCACCCGGGAAAGTTTACGCGGTTCAGCTCACATTTCCCCCCACCCTGCTTTTTTTAAACTTTCACCTGCTTGAACTAGGGAGAGTTTGGAGAAGGGAACCTTGCTGACTGCTGGCTGGGAGGACGACCTTCCGAATTCCCCTCCAGTTCAAGCAGGTGAAAGTTTTTAAAAGTTTAAAAAAAACCAGCAGCCAAGAGGAGGTTTTTTCCCCTCCCAGCAGCCAAGAAGGATCGCGCAGCTCGGCTCGCATCCCACCCCTCACTTTTTTTTTTACAGGCTCGGAGGAGCCACAGCTCGGAGCAGCGGCTCCTCCGAAACCATGGGTTTTGGAGCACGAGAGTTTCGGGCAGCTCGGAGTCGGGCAAGCACGCCCGAAACTCTCTCGAAACCCACACAGATCGGCCGGAACACAGTTCTGGGTGCCCTGAATCACCAACTCTAGTAACTGCTAGAATTTTCAACTGCATTGCAGGCTACCATAATCTTCTAAAGTTTTGTTTTCTTCTAGGCTACAAAGGGAAGTAGTTTCATGGGCTTTTTATTAGGGCAGTATTAGCCCAGGGCTGGACTCCTAGGCTTTCAGGTACTTCAAGGCAAATTCACAGACAGCCATTTAGGAAGCAGAGCTTATGCCATCATTTATACTTTCAGTATTCACGCAGACACCAATACTCAGTTGAAGTAAAGTCTGCTGATCTCTTCTCACAGTTCAGTTGTTTTTTTCTTTTCTTTTCTCTTTTGAAATCCTGACTTTTGATTGTGCATGTTGGCTGCCATTTGGTCTTCTTAAAAAGTTATAAATAATGTTTTGGCTAGTCCAAACAGCTTATGGGAACATTCAACCACACACGATCAAGGTCATGACAAGACTGTATTGCTCATGGAGGTGTAATAAGAGGGGAGGCGGCATGATGACACAACTCTAATGTTAGCGCACCATTGGGGTGTGTGTGTACCTGTATGTACCTGTATTGCTACAGTGCAAAGTGTATTTCACTCCTGGAATACTAGGGTGCTGGTGACAGTGCCTCAACAAAAAAATAAAATTAATAAGGCTCTAGTCCCTGCATGGCCCCTAGGCTTCAGCCTAGTCAGCCTTATGAATAATATGACCCTGCTTTTTAGGAAATCTCTGTTTAGCATTGTAGCAGGTAAGATAAATATAGGGAGAAAGGACCATGTTAAATTGACCATTTCAATATTTTCATATGTTGTTAGTCAATTGTTGATCACCTGAATGCTTTGTTTTTTTGTAAAGAATGAATGATCATACAATTAAAGATTTTTTTCTCCTTTTTCTGAAACTGGATTTATTTGGTCTGACTAACCATATGAACTTGACTCATGTACAGAAAGATACAAAGGGAAGACAGGAAAATACTTGCTTATCTGGGATATCTTTTACAAATGATATTTCTAACATTTCTCCCTACATCCATTGCAGTACAACAGTGATTCAGAAATGGGAAAAAAATCTCCTTAAGGTTTAAGTGGAGATCTATGATACTGCTATATCATAGAAATAACATACAGAATTATTTCAACTGATGCTACAAGGAATAAGTCACACCCAGGTTGCCAGGCTGATCTTTTGGGGATGGGGGGCAGCCTGGAAGTGAGTGGCTCATTTTGAATTTTCCGTACTGCAAACTTCCATCATATAAATATATATATATGTGACCTAATTTTCAAAGAAATAAAATGTGCCATCAGATTAAGGCTCAGTCTCAGGACATCCTGTTCTCCTGCATTTGATATACTGGAATGTTGCAAAAGCTATATGACACTTGTGTTGCAAAAGCTAATGTTCCAAAAGCTAATACATTTCTGAGTTACAAACCATAAATCAGTGTCTAGGCAATCCTCTGAGGGTTCAAACAGAAGAAATTAAAAACTGAAATGAGAATCAAAGGCTCCACAGTAACTGCAGCAGGAAAGAGGTAATGGCATGGGGATATGAGAAGGGGTTGGGAGTCCCATTTTTTATTGGGATTGGAAATAATTCTTTGATAAGCATGATCAGGTTATTAATTCTGTAGGTTTTCACATGTTTCTGATGAAAGAAAAGATAGCTGCAAAACTCTAGAAGCTGAATTTTGTGACTATGGGTAAATAGTTGTATTGGTTTCTCTAAATGTATTCTTATATTTTCTGTTACATATTTACAATAGATTATTATAAATGGCTGAACCAATTGTGTCTTCAAGCAGGTCACCTATGACCTCCAAATATAATTTCTGATTCCACAGCTGTTTAGGGACGAAAGAAATAGCAGATTCCCCCCTAAATCTATTGGCTTCAGTAGGTTTATAAGTATGTAAAGGATTGTACAATTATTCCACAAAGATGTGTGTAGGGTCGATAGTCCGTAACTCATAAACAGTCTGGTTTGATCATTTTGTAAATCTATTAGAATTGCCTGCAGCTGGAAGGAAGACAAAGTTGTGGGTCAGGAAGGTCCTGGCCACTGCCTCTCTCACTTTCAATAACAGTGATCAGAAGGGAAGCAAGCCAGTTCATCTCACTTTCTTTTTGGGTGGAATGGGCTGTAGAGACAACCGGTATCTATTGCCTCTCTACTGCTGGACACTGGAAGAAATAACTCCTGTAACTGGGCAAAGAGCACTGCTACTCCTAATGTGCAATCCTATTTGTTACTATCTCCCCCCCCCGCCCCCTTACTGTTCCCTGGGAAACTGGCTAATGTGGTAGACAAGGTTGTTGGACTCCACATTTGAAGCCTATCACCCTGTAAAATAGCTATGATTAGGCTTGGAAATATGACATGGCCAAATAGAAGCTGATCCAAATACAATGCATTCGGATCAGCTTGTATTGATTCAGAAATGCCGAATTGGCATTCGTTCAACCCAGAGATCTTTAAAGATCCCTGTTCAGAACTAATGCCGATTCAGCATTGTTGAATCAATACAAGTCAAAGACAAGGCAGGCTTTTTTGGTTATGTCTGTAACAAAAGGAAGAAAAAAGATAGGATAGAGTAACTGCATTGAGAAGATGGCAAAATGCTAACAGGGGGCGGAGAAAAGGCAGAACTACTCAACAACACCTTCTTTGCCTCAGTCTTTTCCCAAAAAAGAAAACGGTGCTCATCCAGGGGAAAATGAAACAGAAGATAACAGTAGGAGAAATTCAGCACAAAATAAATAAAGAGTGAGTGCAGGAACACCTGGATACTTTAAACGAATTCAAATCTCCAGGCCCTGATAAGCTACATTGCAGGGTATTAAAAGTCCTGGCAGAAGAAATCTCAGAATCACTCGCTATAATCTTTGAGAACTCCTGGTGAACAGGAAAAGTCCGGGCTAATGTTATCCCCATCTTCAAAAAGGGGAAAAGGAGGACCCTAATAATTACCATCTAGTCAGCCTGACATCAATACTAGGAAATTTATGGAGCAGATTATTAAACAGACAGTCTGCCAGCACTTATTAGAAAGGAATACTGTGATCACAAAAAGTCAGCATGGATTTCTGAAAAACAAGTCATGCCAGACTAATCTTATCTCTTTTTTGATAGAGTGACAAGCTTGGTAGATGAAGGGAATGGTGTAGCCGTAGCATACCTTGATTTTAGTAAAGCTTTAGACAAGGTGTCCCATAATATTCTTGCAAGTAACCTAGTGAAATGTGGACTAGGCAATGCTACTATTAGATGGATTTGTAATTGGTTGATTGACCAAACTCAAAAGTGCTCATGAATGGCTCATCTTCATCCTTGAGAGAAGTGACTAGTGGGGTGCCACAGAGTTCTGTCCTGGTCCAGTGCTATTCAATATTTATATCAACAACTTGGATGACGGAATAGACGGCATGCTAATCAAATTTGCAGATGATACCAAATTAGGATGGGTAGCTAATACCCCAGAGAACAGAGTCAGAATTCAAAATGACCTGGAAAGATTAGAGAGCTGGGCCAAAACAAACAACATGAATTTCAGCAGAGATAAATGTAAGATACAACATTTAAGCAGAAAAAATGAAATTCACAGAAATAGGATGGATGACATCTGGGTTGAAAACACTACATGGGAAAGGGATCTGGGAGTCTTAGTAGACCACGAACTGAACATGACTCAGCAGTGTGATGCAGCAGCCAAGAACGCAAATGTGATTCTAGGCTGTATCAACAGGAGTATAGCGTCTCGTTAGAAGGAATTAATTGTACCTCTCTATTTCGCATCAGTTAGACCTCACCTGGAATATTGTGTGCAATTCAGGTCACCACAATTCAAGAAGGATATTGACAAGCTGGAACAGGTCCAGAAGAGGGCAACAAGAATGATAAAAGATCTGGAATCCATGCTCTCCGAGGAGAGTCTTAGGGAACTGGGTATGTTTAGTTTGGTGAAGAGAAGATTAAGGGTAAGGTTGGTAGATGGGCAAAAAATTCGGCCCCAGTTCGGATTTGGGCCAGCTTGGATAGAGGAGCTCGGATCGGCCGAGCTCCGAGTCTACCAGGCTCGGATCCATCCGATCCTGCAGGATGGAGGACCATCCAATCCTGGTTTTATTTTTTGTTTTGTTTTCACATTTTGTCCTGCAGGGGGCACATTTTTGGGTGTATCAACACCAAAATTGCACGGTATCATCAGTAGACTTTCCTGATGATACCCCCCCCCCCAATTTTGGTGCAGTTTGGTTCAGGGGGGCAAAGTTATGGGCCCTCAAAGTGGGTGCCCATATCCCCAGTTTTGCAGCAGTAGCACAATACGGCAGCCCAGCCTTGTGCTAGCCTGCTCCATCCATTCATAATTCAGTCATTGGACTGGGAAGCAGCAGCAGCAACAAGTGTGTGAGTGGGGTCATTTTGGGGGGTTGCAGGGGGGTTATTTTGGGTTGTGGTGTTGGAGTTGTGTTGCCGCAGGAGTGTGTGTGTGTGTGTGTGTGTGTGTGTGTGTGTGTGCCCCCCCCCCCACAGGATCCCTGCTGGCTAGTGGGATCAGCTGGCATCTCACTTTTTTCCCCGGCTTGGTTTTTTTTTTGAATGAATGGAGTTTGCTGGGGGAATTTGGGGGGTTGCGGGGGATTATTTTGGGTTGGGGTGCTGAAGTTTTGCGCCACAGGGGTGTGTGTGTGTGTGTGTGTGTGTGTGTGTATGTGTGTCTGTGTGTGTGTGTGTGTGTGTGTGTGTGTCCAGCCAAACCTTGCCAGCTGGGAGTGTTTGTTTTCATTTTTAAACTGCTGGCTGAGAGGGTTTTTTTTCTTTTTTGCAGGGCTCAGCTACATGTGCCCGGAAGGGTTTTTTCTTTTGCCGGGGCAGGGCTCATCTGCATGGACGCAGGGGAGGTTTTTTTCTTTATTGGGGGCAGGGATTCCACGCTGCCCTTGGAGGGCTCGTCCTGTGTGCAGGAGGATTTTTTCCCCCAGGCTCGAAGTGAGCTGCAGTTCAGGGGATTCGCTGCTCTGAACCTCATGGATTCGGAGTGGCTGATGTTCGGAGGGCCTTGGCTCAGCCCAGCGGCACCCGAGCTTGCCCAAGCCACGCCCAGCTCGAGCCGAACCGCTGGGTCGGAGCTCCAGAACTGCCATCTCTAGTTAAGGGGTGACATGATAACTATGTTTATATATTTAAAGGGATGTCATGTTGGTGAGGGAGCAAGCTTGTTTTCTGCAGCTCCAGAGACTAGCACCAGGAGTAATGGGTTCAAGGTGAAGGAAATGAGATTCCACCTAAATATTGGGAAATACTTCCTGACAGTTAGGGCTGTTAAACAGTGGAACACATTACCTTGGAGTGTGGTGGAGTCTCCTTCAGAAGTTTTTAAAGAGAGGCTGGATGGCCATCTGAAAGGACTGCTGTCTGCTTTGATTGTGTGTTCCTGCATTACAGGGGGTTGAACTTGATGGTCCTTGGGGACTCTTCCAACTCTATGATTCTAATTCTTCCAGCTTGCATTGGTCAAAGTCTTTCTATGCTGGTGGTCAATACCATTGGTTGCAGAAAGAAGGCATAGTTTAGTAATTAAAACATCATGGGCTCCATGGCTATCTAGCCTTTCCATGAGCACTTCTATCCACAGCTGCTTATGGAAAGTGTTTGCAAACCATATGTACTGTATAGTCAAGGTGGCTGTAGATTCCACTGTGTCTTCTGTGATTCATTCCAAAGAATGTAGGTGTTTATCTGTCTTGTGTTATTTAATAGTGTTATTAGTGCTATTTGTTTGGATTTGATTTGATTTTTATATTTATTTTATTTATTTGTTTTCCATTAGAATGAAAGTTCCAGGGAAACTACTCCAAAGCCAAGGAAGACCTCCTTTAAAATTTCAGCCAGAGAACCATAAATGTCTATGTTTTACAACAAATAAAAATTCTTACTTCAACCATGCATGAACCATGCGTGATTCTACATGGTTGTTTTTTCATTCCGCTTCTAATTACTATAGAGTGTTTATAACTTAAAGATTATGTGCATTTTGCAATAAGTGTTGATTATATAATTTATTTATTTATTTATTTTCTTGGTTCCTAACCTTGTTGGTTCTTAGCTAAGTCACTCCTTGCAATGAATGGAAGCCATACCTGCTCTGTCAGAACAATGGGATTTTACTTTTCTTCACTGCCCTATTCACTTATATGATATGAAATTAGGCTTATCGATGAACTGAAGGATAAATCTGTCTAAGTGATTTCTGTGTCTAGAGTGAGAAACACCTTTTGCTCCTCTTGAAATACTTCTGATCATGGACAATTCATAGGTTGCAAAGCCCGTGAGAAAGAAATGTTAAGCCTCCTATCCCATGTTCCACAGTTATGATTTTGCTTGGGAAACCACACACCTGTGTAAATAACTTCCAGAAAATGTGAAGTCTTTGTAACATGTAATTGAATTTCAAGACGAAGTTCCATGGGATTCAGAGAATCACAGGGAACTCAATCAGCATCCTTCTGCAATCTCCTGCCGTAGGGTTTTTAAAGTCATTTTATAACATACTGGGATATTTGGAAATGGCTTGAATAGCAACTCATGTAGCTTCAGTTCTTTCCTTCTAGGAAAGAATGATGTCTAATGATGTTATGATTCTGTTAATGATGTCATGATGTTAATTATATTATGTTACTATGTTATGTCTACTGACTTTCTTTTATGTGCAATGTTCACCTATTGATATGTTAGTTACTTTTTTTACATTGTTATTCTATGCAGTTATGTTATGTAATATTGATGATACTGGAAAGGAAGAATGAGGGCAAGACTAAACAAGAAACAAGGAACAAGGTTGGCCAAACCCCCCCAAAATTGCCACACAACAGGAATTGCACAAGGAAGTGTTAATACCAACAATGACTAAAGTGCATATATGCATATATGGACTCATGGAATCATTCCTGATTATTGTTGTCCGGGTGCGGGGGTAACCCCGACCCCCTCCCCGGCCTTGGGCCCCGCTGTATGACACTGACAGGGAGGCGAGCTCACAGTAGGCGCAGGAGGCTACTGCACAAGAGCAGCAGCGCCGTCGCGCCCTTGTGTCCAGGGACCGCCAGCCTCCCCTCTTCCGACGGGCTGGGGCTCAGGCAGGCTCTGCCGGCCATGAGCGGCACATTGGTCGGTCGGTGAGGAAGCCGACCGACGAAAATCCTACCCGGCAGCGGCGGCCAGCTTCAGTCCTCTCGGGCTGTTGAGATTAGAGAGGCTGACAGGGAGACAAGAGGCGGGGAGGCGGGGTTTTCGAGCCCCGCGTTAAGGGGCGAGGGATTAAGAAGGAGGAGGTCGGAGGGAGAAGGGAGAGTGGACGGGAAGGAGAGGAAGGGAGTAGGAGCGTAGCAGGGGAGGAGAGCTGGGAAAAGAGTTGCAGAATAGGGAAGGGAAAGGCCTGGGGGAGAACAATCCAGAGAGGGAGGAGGAAAAGAGATCAGAGAGCAAGGACAGGGAGGAGAGGAGTGACGGCAGGCAGGGAGAGGTGCCCAAAGCCAGGAGAGAGAGGGAGAACAGAGCTGGGCAGGGCCGGGAGGCTTCCCTGCTCGCCTGGCCTAGAGGGCTGCAGACCCTGAGTTACCTGTGGGTGGCCGGAGCATCCTGTAAGCTGAAGGCGGCTATCTCAGTTGATCCACTCCTCGGAGAAGCAGGAGTGAGCCCAGTAGTCCAGCTGCCGGGCAGGGGAAGGTGGGTTGGCAACCGGGGTCCCGGAGGGGACCCCGCCCCGGGCGCAGGACAATTGTATTTTGTGAATATTGCATATGTGCACTTTAGTCATTGTTGGTATGCTGCACTTCGCCAATACGAATTCCTGCCATGTGGCAAGTTTTTGGGGGTTTGGCCAACCTTGTTCCTTGTTTCATATTGATGATACTGACATTTTTGCTATTTTGCAGTGCTATGTTATTGTTGCTCGTTGACCTGATGATGACTATTGATGCATGTTGTTTATATCAGTGTTGTTTGCTGCCCTGAGCCCTATGGGGATAAGGCGAGATATAAGTTGAACGAATGAACGAACGAACGAATGAATGAATGAATGAAAAACACCACAGCAAGGAGTAGACTGGCTTGGCTCAGCCATAGGTCAGAAAGGAATAGCCACAGAAAGCTTGCTTTCTTCCCTTTCTTGACAGAAAAGCTGTGTTCCAAATTGACAGCTGCCTAGTTCATGCTGTAGCAAGAAGACCTATTAATAGTATATTCTCCCTTTTTTTAGGACAGAAGTGAAGTGATTTTATGACCGAAACTGTACTTCATATGCACCATTTACCCCAAAGATGACGCAAATCACGAATTGTATTTTGGGTCAGGAATTTACAGCTTTCCTGATTCACTCTTTGGAAGGCTATCAAGACTTTAAGACATATATCTTGGTGTGGTTAGTGACAATGTTCATATTGTATTCTAGCAACTTTTTTGTAGGAGTCCTACACTATTTAAATGCCGCTTTCTATGCCATTTATAAAAAACTGTATAACCTGCCAGAAGATGTTTCTAGAAAAGAATGGGACAGGCCAAGATATTTGATGGCATCTATTATGACTTTGCTGGGGAAAGTGTTGCACGGTAAGCACTTCCTTTATCCTGTAGTTTGGCTGTTAAGGATTCCATGACAAGAACGTCTGATCATGTTTTTAATTCACAAATGCCACCTGCCAGGTTGCCAATTCCTGGATAGGGATTCCTCTAGATTTGGTGGTGGAACCTGGTAAGGTCAGGGTTTGAGAGGGGAAGGACCTCACTGGTGTACTGGCCAGTCATTTTTGTTCAGGGAACTGATCTGCATAATTTGGAGATCATTCGTAAGATTAGCAACCTTAGTCTAGGCTTGGTCTATAAAAGCACGCACTTCAGCCTAAAAGAACCCTACCACCTGGCGATTAGGTTAGGACTGAGTCATGGGATGAAAAGGGTCCTTGCCATGATTATATTCCCCCTCCCTGCAATGGGGCACATATTGTATTGGAACCAAACAAAATTTTCCACTAATGGAAGGAGTTGGAAAATTTCCATCAATTTCCTTCTTGGGCTTTAGAAGTGGGGGAGGAAGCACAGCTGAATATAGAGGTTGGCTCAATCAATCCCTGCATTCAATTTTTCCCGGCCACCTCCAAAGCCCACTTCTGAGCTGAACTAGATGCCTGGGATCAGCTCAGCCAAGCCCTGCATTCAGCGCTGCAATTTTTGGGATCTAATTTTCAGCTCCCTTAAATTGCCATCATTTTCCCAGACTTCTTCCAGATTCACAGCTCTACGCAGACTAGCTTTCACTCTACGCAGACTAGCTTTCAGGCCCATCTCAATATTCTTAATGACCTTAGCTATATATTTATTACACCTGTCCTCCAAAAATTTCTATGCATCCTCTCATGTTGGATCTTAACTTTTCTATATTAAAATAGTGATGCTATTATGTTGTACCGCCTCAGGATAAGTGTCATGTGGATTAATTAATCCATTTTGTAGTGATAACATTATTTTATCCTTGTTTTGAATGTCAATAAAGATTTTGATTATAATTTTAAAAATCTTGTACCACTGACAGGTTATGAGATCTGTGGAACTGAAAATCTACCTGAAGGCCCAGGACTTGTGATCTATTATCATGGAGCCTTGCCTATGGACTATATCCTTTTTTTTAACAAACTCTTCATCATCAAAAGAAGAACCAGTGCCAGTGTGGTAGATCATCTTATTGAAAATTTGCCATGTAAGAAAACATTCTGAATCTTTTATTAGGCATATTTTAAATGAAAATTGCAAACAGATTTATTGATTTTACTTCCAGTGAAAAACATTATTTTTTAATTTCAATGGGGCAAACAAATTTTAGTATTGTAGCAGAACTAAACAGGAGTCTGGCAGTACCTTAAAATTAACAAAATTATGAGTAAAATAATAGTGTCCATGCAAAGCAGCTAAATTTATACTTGGGTACAATATAATAATATGCAACCTTTAACTCTGATCAGTGGCATACTGCTAATGGGGACATGCCACTTGATCATGTGGGGAGGTGCTGGGGCACGGGGGTGGGGGGTGGTTGGGGTTGGAGGACACCCAGAGCAGGTGTTGTCCCCAACCACCATTTTCCCCCGGCACATGTCTGGCTCAGATAGTGCAACAGTGTGGGGAATCAGGTTCAGTTCTACAGTTTATCAGCAAATCAGACTAAATATGTGTATAAACTTATATCTTCTATTGAGAATAGAAGAGGTTTTTTTACTGAGCAGAATAGAAAAAAGGTGCGAAAAAGTTAATTCTATAATCACTGTGAAGATGAATGCTGAAATTATCAAAGTTGGGGTGCTTTCCGGGCTGAATCAGATCCTCTGAAGATGCCAGCCACAGATGCAGGCAAAACGTGAGGAAAGAATGCTGCTAGAACACGGCCATACAGCCCGGAAACCACACAGCACCCAAGTGATTCCGGCTGTGAAAGCCTACGACAATACATTATCAAAGTTCCTAGCATTGCTTAATCATATTATAGCAAGTATTTTTTTTAAAAAAAAAGAATCAGGTTCAGCTTTGAGAGCCAGCTTGGTGTAGTTGTCAAGAGCAGGTGGACTGTAATCTGGAGAACTAGATTTGATTCCCTGCTCTGCCACTTGAGCTATGGAGGCTTACCTGGTGAAGTAGATTAGCTTGTACACTCCAACACATGCCAGCTGGGTGACCTTGGGCTACTCACAGTTCTTTGTAGCTCCCTGAGCCTGACCCACTTCACAGGGTGTTTGTTGTGGGGGGGGGGGAGGAAAAGGAGATTGTAATCTCTTTTGAGTCTCCTTACAGGAGAGGAAAGAAGATATAAATCCAAACTCTTCTTCTTCTTTCTCACTGCTATTAGGAATTATATAAAAAATCCCTGAAGTTACCCAAAAATCTCACCTAGAGATTTCATATGGTGATACATATTGTGACAAAAGCCAGGATACATATTTGAAAACATCCCTGATCAAAACCAAGAACCAAATCCCATTCATAAAGAAAAAAGCCTTCCCACACTACTCTGTGATTCTTCTCTGAAACAGCCAACCAGAGTAAGTTCAGATGGTGCCATCAAAAACCATTGGTATATGAAATGAAACAAAAATCTATATCTATAAACACGAAATACCACTGACTGACTCACTGACTCATCAAAAGAACTAAAAAATCACCGAACCTACACAGTTGAAATTTGGCACACCGGTTCATTAGGTGGTTTAGGTGCTCACAAAGAAAGATTTTTCAAAATATTCAGTTTTTCTCGAGTTATTACACATTTACTGTTTTAACTGCTCACCTTTGGCCATCTGCACAAACATTCTAGGGGCAAACCAGCCCCTCAGTCCACAGACATGCTGCACGAACATTCTAAGGGTGACAGTTAAACACCACCAGCTTCAACAAACAGGCTGCAAAAAAGCATGCTGAATGTCACCCTGAAGTTAACAGACTGTGAAAAAGTACTCCTCCACCCACCCTCATGTTAACCAATATTAATCGGGCTACAGCCATGAATACACCAATCAAAACAGATTACAAAACCACACTATCACCTTGGACTACTAAACATTTGTCGGGTTTTGCATATGGACATCAGATTGATTACTGAGGAAACAAGTTTACTGCTCTCGGCCTCCGATCACCCTGTGCTTGGTGTCGTGCTCTGAAGTGGTGGGATGAGTCCCCAGGAATGTGCTGCAGTGGCGGTACAGTCCAGCTCCCTGCCCTTCAACCCGACCCTGAACCTCTTCACAGCCTTCTCGCTCATTAGCATCCAATGGCAGAACACTTCCTTTCTGCATCTCAAAAATACAGCGGCTGCTTCCACATGACATCTTTTGGAGCCCACCAGGTGAAAGAGCAATAAAACATTTCATTAGAAAAAGACAACTACAGGAAGCTGCTGCAAAATATGCAAAAACAAACCCATCAGTCCACAGACAGGCTGTGAGGAAATATGTTGCATGTAACTCCAAAGTTCACAAACAGGCTGTAAAGAGGTATGCTGAATGTCACCCTGAAATTCATAGAGAGCCTGTGATGAACTATGCGTGCGAAGCACAGGTGCCCTTCTAGTGAATATATATGTAAAAGAAATGTCCAAATGGAAAACATTGTTTAACATTCTTAAAAGGATAAGGACACTTGAAGAGATCAGACTAATATTCAGTGCTTAAACCAAACCTTTTTTGACAGTTCTCTCTCCAAGACCATTCTTCCCCAACTAGAGAAATTTACCATCTACAACTTAAGGTGGTGGCAGGGCGAAGGAGGGGGGGCGGGGAGAGCAAAACCCTGTCAGAGAAGTAGAAAACTAAAGGAGAAGAAAATGGTGTCATGCCCATACTGATAATTTCCTCATTACAACTCAAGGTGAAAATGTGTGCATAACATGCATTCTATTTTGTAAATCTTTCTTTAAAAATAAAGATATAATAAATGCACAATAATAATTTGCCATTTTTCTCTTGCTCCCATGTTTGCAGGTACAGAATGGTATCTGAGGATCTGTGGTATGTGTAAGACAAAGAAAGAATGTGTTGAAATGCTAAAGAAAGGTCATCTACTATCTATCGCACCAGGTGGACTTCGAGAGCAAAACTATGGAGATAACACTTATAGACTTATCTGGGGGAACCGTAAAGAGTTTGCTCAAGTAGCCATAGATGCAAAAGTGGTGAGTGATTACTCCGTGACTATCATTTTATCGCTTTTTAGATTGAAAACTGGCTATCATTACATATCATACCACGTGGACTATCATTACATATCATACCACGTGGATATTTGGTCTAATTTTCCTTATAAGATTCAATTTATGCTTAAACATGAAAATCTAAATTGAATTAATCCTAATTTTCTACCTAATCATTACACAGTCTAAAAAGATATTTTAGAGTGACCTACTATCCATATCAATCAGTGGAAAAGTTTTCAAAAAGCTTTCGGTGAAACATTGTTAATTCCAAACTATGTATCTATGAATGGGTATTGTGATTCAGAGGGGTATCGTGATTTTTAAACCCACTTCAGGACACACATGACTTCATGGGAAGTTGCAATAAGTTCAATGTGGCCAGGCATACTTTGCCACTTTCCACTCTGGAGGAATCGGGTTTGATTCCCGCTCTGCCGCTTGAGCTGTGGAGGCTTATCTGGGGAATTCAGATTAGCCTGTGCACTCCCACACATGCCAGCTGGGTGCCCTTGGGCTAGTCACAGCTTTCCGGAGCTCTCTCAGCTCCACCCACCTCACAGGGTGTTTGTTGTGAGGGGGGAAGGGCAAGAAGATTGTAAGCCCCTTTGAGTCTCCTACAGGAGAGAAAGGGGGGATATAAATCCAAACTCTTCTTCTTCTTCTTCTTCTTCTTCTTCTTCTTCTTCTTCTTCTTCTTCTTCTTCTTCTTCTTCTTCTTCTTCTTCTTCTTCTTCTTCTTCTTCTTCTTCTTCTTCTTCCTCCTTTTCTATTTTTACAGTTGCTGGGGAAGATGATAGATTCTCCCAGAGGTGAAGCTACCAGGGGACAGGGGGGCACGTTGCACTGGGCACACGCCTGGGGGCACAAATTGCCCCACCCCTACAAATTGCACACCTGCGGTGCCCCCCTCCCCACATTTACTTTAGTTCAGCCTGAAAGTGTAAGCTGGAAAAACAGCCTGTTCACTTGAGGCTGAAATCGGCCTGGTTGGAACTACACTTCCCAGGAGACATTGCGAGCCCCAAGATCACCTGGGAAGTGTAGTTAGTTCCCCCTGAACATTTTCAGCCTCAGAGAGTGAGACGGGAACCGCTTTTCCCAGCCTGCACTTCCAGAGATGAATGGCTCAAATGGGGGGGGAGGCCCGAGCGAAGAAATGCAGAGTGCGCACTGGGTGCTGTATGGCCCAGCTACGCATCTGGATTCTCCTCACAATAGTAATGACAACAAAAGATGCCAAGGTACACAGCTCCTCATCTCATCCGCTTGACATAGTAGAACTTGACCTTTCTGGTAGTCCAGTAGATCTGAATGTTGAGTAACAATCACAGGGCTTCAAACTGAATGGCAATCATAGTTCCTGACATTGACTGGGTCATCTGAGGCAAATAAATGCAGGGATTTCTTGGCTCCACCTGTGGTAGGGTCACATCAGCATTCCTTGGTTGATCCACAGTCAGGCTGAGGTGCATAAGATTCAGCAGATTTGTTAGTCTCCTGTTCATAACAGTCCAGCAGGGCTCCAGCCTGAAGTAGTACATGACATGGTACATTATGCGCTTTTCTGCATGGGTTTTCTTTGTCAGTTCTGGCCCCATACTGCTTTAGTATCCCCTGATTTCCACACATATGTTTCTGCCTTTAGTTTTTACTTCTTTTTTGGTTTTTTCCCCTGAGATTCTTCTAATTTTTCGTGGCCATTTTTACTCCCACCTTTTTCTGGAAACCTCTATTGGGTTGGCTTTTTTCTTGTGTTTAACATTGCCATTGGTTTTCTTTGTCCTGCCCACTCCCACCTGCCTCCAGCCCATTTGTTGGTGATTGAACTGCCATAATCAAAATATCCCCTCTCTTTAAAAAGATTATTGGTTTCTTTTCCTTTTTTTTCAAACCGCACTAAAATACCATATATTACTAGAGATATACCACTGAGATATGACTGTTCCCTTGTATCTCCATTAAGGAAGGGGCTACCGATATGCAATGCTGTGCTATGAGCAAAATATGGAAATTATTTCCAATATGCAGTAATGGAGAATACCCTGGGTTACATAAGGGGGTTATTGTAATAATGTCTTGTGCTATCCCAGAGAGTTACTATCTTTTATAGCCTTCATAAGGAGCATTAACAATTGAGTTGGTGATAGTCTGTGCTAGGGTTGCCAGCTCTTGAGTGGGGAAATGCCTGGAGATTTGGGGGTGAATCCTGGGTTGCAGAGGGAAGGGATCTCAACAGGATGTAATGTCCTAGTGGCCAATCTGAAAAGCAGCAGCAGTCAGTACAATATTGAATTTGACTTATGATGAAATCCTAGACAGGTCCTACTTAATTACTTATGACAAGATTGAGCCTCCCTTTCTGTTTGTCTAAATAATGTTGTAATATTTTAATATGTATTTGAAGATTTTTTTAAAAAAAATGTTGTCCAGTTGAACAGAGGATTACAAACAGTTCTAGAATAATTTGGAATTAGATGTTCTCTCCTTGCTTCAAAGTCTGAAGTGTCTTGATTTAAAGCTGCAGTGCTTTGAAACAAGATGAAGAATTGCACAATTAAGTAGTATCACAGGCCCAGAAGTTATACCAGTTTCAAAACACTGTTGACATTGTGAGTTCAGGTTTATAATAGGTTCAGTGATTGTCATGAGTGTGATGAGGGTGGTTTCAGTTTCCAGCCCTAGAAAAAAAAGGCTTTGGTTGCTTTGAAATTAAGCATAATTTACTTCCAGGACAGCCGTACTGTGACTAGGGCCCCTTCTGCATATGCAGAATAATGCACTTTCAATCCACTTTCAATCCACTTTGCAGCTGGATTGCACTATGGGGAATAGCAAAATCCACTTTTAAACAATTGTGAAAGTGCATTGAAAGTGCATTATTCTGCAAGTGTGGAAGGACAGGCAACTGGGGGCAGGGACAACACACACTACTTCCCCCCTCTTTCCCCCCACTTCTCTCTGGATGGAGGATACACTACTGAGGCCCCTTCAATAGATGCCATCGCATCAGACTGCTGACTCATGTTCAGTTTGTGATCTACTAAGGCTCCCAGATCCCTTTCTCATGTAGTGTTGTCAAGCCAGCCGTAACCCATCCTAATCTGTGCATTTCATTTTTTCTGCCTAAGTGCAGTGTCTTACATTTATCTCTGTTGAAATTCATTTTGCTTGTTTTGGCCCATCTCTCTAATGTGTCTAGGTCATTTTGAACTGCCCTCTGGGGTATTAGCTACCCCTCCTATTTTGGTGTCGTCTGCAAATTTGATTAGCATGCCCTCTAATCCATCATTCAAGTCGTTGATGAAAATATTGAATAGCATTCAGTCCAGGACAGCAGCAGCAGCAAGCCTTTATTGGCATAGACAACAATACAGCAATAGTAAATGACATATTTTTATATATATATATAAATATACAATACTGGAAATAAATGTTAAGTGAAAGGAAATCTACTGGCATTTAATAATTTCCAGGAGAAAGTCAGCACTATCATACAGAGAGGAGGATAGACTTGTCCAGCAAGTAGTGTAATCTAAATAAATCAGGGAGATTGGGAGAGTCCAATTGAGTAAGTGTAAAGGAGAGTCCAGGACAGAACCTTGCGGACTCTAGGATGGACACTAAGTTAAATATAAGCAGTCAATATGACACAGCAACAAAATAGGTTAATGCAACCTTGGGGTGTATCAATAGGGAAATAACATCCAGATTGCAAGAGACTGGAGGCAGAGGATGGTTGCAGTTTGAAAGGTTGCTGAGAGCAGCATATTCTATAGATACACACCGTGGTAATTGTTCAGGGGCACAGATCAGCAATAGAAAATCCCTGGGACAAATCTGTATTTCGTAGAATTATCACCTGCCTCTTAGTTTCCAAAAGCAAATGAGAGGATTTCATGTTGTTTCTTCAGCAGTGAGCCTAGCCCCTGGTTTACTACCCCAACTGTGGTTCTCACTACCTTTGCAGTATTTCCTATTAAAGGCTTTCTTTCAAGCATGCCAACCTTATATTTCACAATGGGAAATACAGTTAAGTCTTCATAATTTCCTTTACTTCATTCTTTAGCCAATCATACCTATGTTTACACAAAACATCCGGGAAGGATACAGAACATTTGGAAATATATGTAAGTTATTTGTCATATATACTCAGTAATGTGTTATTTAGGCTGTAGTTTGTGCACAGAAAAATTGTAGATTTTCTCTGTAGGGTTCAGTTAGACTGTTTCACACAAAAAAACATATTATAGGGTTGCCAAGTGCTGGCTGGCAACTGGCAGGAGTCCAGGGGGGTGGGGGAGGAGAGGACATAGGGAAACACTATTTGTGTTGTTGTAATGTCACTTCCAGGGGACATCCATAAAATTTCCAGTGATTCTTTGAGAGGGCTGACGCCACTTCTGGATTTTCCCTGGGACTGACATGACACTGTTGCCAGGATCTTTTTTATTCCATTATTTTTCTTTGACCAGACACAAGAGCAGCAGTGAGAAACTGGAGCTGGGGCAGGGGATCACCCACCCCCAGCAGGAAACTGGCAGACCTGCATGTAGTAATAAATATCAGTTTTGCATAGAGATGTCCTGATAGACTATATCAGCAGAATTTCCTGTTAGATTTATGCAGACCTTTCAGTAACTTGAAATAAACACCTTAGGTTCTTAAAAATCTGGAGATGTGTCTCTTTTACCATAACTCTTTTGGGTTATTATTATATGGACAATTGTAAACTAACCTTTTCAAGACATTTTACCCACTAATATTTAGTTGAAGTATTATGCTATAGTTTTCAGATATAAGTTTGTAAAGAATGACTTGTTTGGCATGGTTCAATATGATATCTATGCCCTGCAGGTTTTATATTACAGCCAAGATATGCATTTATCTATTTAGATATATAGCCTTCTTTTCTTCTTGCTGGGGACTCAGAGTAGCTTTGAATGTTGTTCTACTCTACTTCATTTTATTCTCACAAATGACTTTGCACAATAGGTTAGATGGAAAGAGACTGATGCAAGGTCACCCAGCCATCTTGCATAGAAGATCAGGAATTTAATCCTGGTTTTTCCTAAAATTAGTATGATATTCTAATAAAGACATGATGCTTTATTAACACATATTAATCTATTCTGATTTTTCACACCTTGGATATGCATCCAAGATATTGCTCCTCTTGTTTCTCCATATCTAAATGTTAATTATTCAGCTGTAGATGAAAGAAACAAATTATCATATGCCCAGTGGTGGGATTCAGCAGGTTCATATGACTGTGGCAGAACCCATTGTTAAAAGGGTGCTTGTAAGAAACAATTAGATTCCCACCACTGCAGATGCCTATGGTATCTCTGTCAGCTCCTTGCTAATGTTTAATTTCAAGGCCTTGGACAAACTTGTTTTTATTTTAAATGAGTGTGTTTTCACTATATCAATGTGATTCCGATCTTATCTCGATTTCATGTCACAGGGCCAATGAGATGGCTTTATGAAAGAATACGATATATATTATTTCCATCATATGGGTTCATTCCAGTTAAACTTCGAACCCATATTGTAGAGCCCATTCCTTACGATCCAAGTATAACTGCTGAAGAACTGGTTGAAAAAGTAAGTTTTTTTACACTAAAGGATAATGCAACCTCCAATTCCTTGTCAAAGCTAATGCAACCATCCAATTCCGTTTTCTTTCTTTACACTGCTTTGTATTGGTAATTTTGTACAGGAACAAATGTGTGGAATAAACAGTGGCATAGCACGAATGGGGCAGGAGGGCGACCCCCCAGGTGCGTGATGTGGTGGGGGCTTGGTGGGGGCATGCAAAGGGTGTGCTGGGGCATGCCAGTACAAGCACCGTTGCAGCAGGGGCGCAGGGCGCGCACGTGCCTTGGGAGCAGTTTCCCTCGCTCTGCCTCTGGTAATGAACATTTGCTTCCATACCCAAGCATTTTATGTTTGTGGGTTTAGGGGAAGCTAGTTGTCAGTCCACTGGGGCTAGGGACAAGTAGAAGGAGCCAGGGCAGGCAAGAGTTTACAATATGAATGACACCCAGAAGTCAGAAGGACCAGGCCAGGTAACTCTGTCCAAGATGGACACGTGGCAAGTATCCAAAAGACAAGAGATAATCTTCACCACACACACAGTTTGTTCAGATTGTTGAGCAGGCTCTGAGGCTGGGACCTTATAAGACCCAATATACAGGTATTAGTCCTTGGGGTCAGCTGAACAAGAGCTTAATAAGATGGCAGGATCAGTAGATGGCAGGTGTGCTCAATGCTCAGAGCTCATTTTGCAAGGGTAGTGCTATGTTTAGATTTTTAAATTAAATAATTTAATTACCTTAACAATAAAGAAAGAAAAATATAATCCCATGTAACAGTAATGGTGGCAGTCTATATATAAGCAGGTAGGGAAAAAATCCAAATATCTAAAAACATGTCCCATGCCCAGTGGTCCTCTCTGTGCCATACATTTAAATGTTAATGAGACTATAAGGTTCTGAATCCACTGGATTAGTGCAGGTGGCCATTTAACATTCTAATGTCAATGTATAAGTTTTTTATCAACAGTAAAGGCATATGTCAGTCTCCAGTTGACACACGATAATTTACAAGCGCACAAGAATTCTTTAAGATCAATGAATATCCTGATACCAAATTTATATCACTGGTTAGTTCCTCCAAAAAAACCACAAATAACTGGACAGACCCAAATAGTATGTATAAGAGATGGGTCTTGTAAGTTGCAGACCAACCATTAGACACTTTACTAAAAAGATACTGTGGTGTCCAGTATGTCCTAAATATGTTTAGATGACCTTTTTATTAGCATTGTAATTTATATACATTTATACATTTCTTATGTTCTTACATATTTTATATTGATTTATATATTAATTAATTATTTTGCAAGCCACTTTGAACATTGGAGGACTATGGGATGTATTGGAATATGGATGGGAAGGAAAGTGGATATAGCTAGAAAAGGGCCCTTCCCAAATATTATATCTACATATATGTAAATCCTCCCAATACAAACATTTGCCATCTTGTCTGAGCAGGAGGAAACAGATGTATTTTGCATGCACATACGGCTCTGATATGCTCTAATATACATTCTGGTTCACACATTCCAAAGCTATATGCACACATACAGACATGAAAACTAGGAAAACATGGTGAGCATATTAGAAGCATCGTGGATAGCACATATTACCCATATGTACAGTGATGGGCATCCACTGAACTTGTGCAAAATGTGTGAAAGCCTGCCACTAAAGCCCAGTTTTCAGGATCTCAAGATGCTAGAATAAGGTTGGTTTTGTCTTATCCCCTTTCCTCACATTATTGAAAGACTACATTACTTTTTGCCCATTAGGCTTCATTAATCCTTGCTTCTTCTCCTTAGAAAGCCTAATCTCATGATTTCTGCTTTTTCCCCACTGGGGGAACTTAGAGAAATGTGTCCACATGTTGTAAGCATTTGTCCACATGTTGTAAGCATTTCACTCCTAAAGGTTAATGCTCCCATCAGATTCCCTGTCTGTCACTCCCAATATAGAGAAGTTAGGGATCCACAAAGATTCATGGGAGGATGGCAGTGGATCAACAATTCAGAGTTTCTCTTGCCTCTGTAATGCAAGACACTAAGCTAGAACTAGATTAGTGGGTTACTGAGCACTAAACCTTGCCAAACCAGTAATTTGGAGCAATTGCCTTTCAAGGCTGATTTCTAGGATTTTGACTAGGCAAGCAGCAGCAGTCCTTTGTATGTGTGGTGGGTCAGCCCTCATTGGCGTGTGGTAGCCAGGACAGGGCCACTGGCACTACAGGATGTGGACAATACATCTCTGCTAGTCTGCTGGGGGCTATAAACAGACAACCAAGATCAGGGGGGAGGAGCCAGCAATTATACCCCTGGATGGCTTTGCCCATGGGAACAGGGCCACTCCATCCAAGCAGTGGTCATACAGGAGCTTGACTGTTTTCTGTCTTTATGAGACTTATTTTACATGTCTATTGTATGGTCAATCTATGCCAATAAAGGTTTTGTTTGTTGTTGTTTGTTGTTGTTGACTGTTTTCTGATCTTAGAATGGGCACTCTTAGGCAATGGAGGAAAGTGGCCAGCATATCTGATAGAGAGGGGACACCCCTCAGAAGTTCACTTCCATCAGTCCTTCCTAGCCAGCTCTGTTGCCCAGTGGCTTTGCAACAGGACCACAACTTCTGCCAAAGGGTCACATATAATGGTGGATGTCCAAAACTCTGGGTAACCAGTCCCCTCATTAGGAACTACAGTCCACACTGAAGGACAGACATCACACTGACCACAGATGGGGGCATGCATTGCTTGGGTTTGATGAAAGAAGAGGGCATGTATGGAGCTAGAATCATAGGATGGCTGGAATTCCCTGATGACTGTGAACATGGCCATAGGCAGGGAGGAGAAGGGGTGCCTGAATGCCATTTCACATTAAATGTTTAGGGCAACATATTTTTCCCAATACACAACACATGGGATTTAGCCGCTCCCATCAATGTGCATAGAATTCATCCTTCACTGGGTAATAATTTTAACAGAAATCAGTAGGACTTAAGAATGTATAAGCATATTTAGAACTGCACTGCATGACAATATCTAAGTGCAAGATAGTGTTGCCAGACTCCAGGTGGGAGCTGAGGATCCCCTGGGATTACAGCTCATCTCCAGATTGAAAAGATTAATTCACTGCAGAAAATGGGCGATTTGCAGAGTGTACTCCAGGACAGTGTATCCCACTGACGTCCCTATCCTTCCCAGGCTCCATCCCCATATCTCCAGGAGGTTCCTAACTTGGATCTGGCAACCCCACCAGCCCATATCTGCAGGTGGCCGGGGGGGGGGGGGGTATGCTCAGTTGACAACAAAATCCGTTGAACTAAATTCACGTCCCAGTAATCGCTCATAGTAATATGCCTTGCCGGCAAGCGGGAATGGTTTGGCTGGGACAGAAGCCGTGTTTATGTGGCCAGTGGGTTTTTGTTTTGTTTTTTGCTTCTCTAGATGCGTTTTTCAAATGAAAGATGTACCTTAAACAACATTTTCCTCATCGTTAAAAGACTTTGCAGTTATTTTCAAAACTAGTCACTATCGGGAGGAAAACATATTCTGCATTTTCACATTAAAAACTCTGCTTTAGCACTTACTATAAACTTTAGGACTTCCTATAAAGCAGCGTCTACTTATCCCCCCCTAGTGTGCTAGCTGTGTAAGGGAAAACACAGGCGTTACAAAACACGCCTGGGATAAACAAGATTGCGGGTCTCCATGCGCTAAAAACCAGCGAGAACTAAGCGATCTACACCATCAGACCCTTGCACACGGGCTCTCTTTTCCCGGACTGTAACGGTGAAACACTCAATAAAATCTGCTTCCGCCGGAAGAGCTTGTGGAGCGGCCATGCTTTTCTGGCCGAGATCTTGGCGCGCCTGTGGACTGGAGCAGGCGGCGGGGATATGCTGCGCGAGATGCCGCGGAGCCTGATGGTGGCCGAGCTGCTGTTTGTGCTGCAGGGTGACGGGGAAGAGGGCAGCAGTGCCAAGAGCATCCTCTGCTTGTGTTCGCGGGTCTTTGTGGAGTAAGTGGGCAGCTGGTTCTGCATTTGAACGCGGCGGGCGAAGGGACACTTTGCTTGCACAGAGGGCGAGCAAGCCCGGTTTTCGATTCTGTGTCAAATAGAATGGCGATCTTGATAATGGGATTGTGTCGATCTTTTCATACCTAATTCTTCTGTGGGTGGGAGGGGGCTGGGGTTGTAAGGATGGCTTTTGTGCCTATCTGCTGGAGAAAGCATAGAGAAAAGTTACATTTTGGGAGGACTGCCGAGAAGTTACTCCAAATTAGGGCTTTTTATTTGTCATTCAGAAAATGTAAGGAGGAGCGCATGTCCAGATTGGAGTGCATGTTTCGTGCTTCTAAAGATTTCTGTGTCCTAGTTATCTTATTTCTGAATGGCTACCCCAGTGAATCTGCTATGTGTGCATAAAACCAATTTATGGCAGCCTCAGCAAGGAGCTGGAAAGGTAACTGAGAAGCAAAGGTGGTTTGCCATTGCCTTCCTCGGCAGAGTCTTCCTTGGAGTCTCCCTTTTAAGTACTGACCCTGCTTGGTTTATGAGATCTGATGAGATCATTCTGCCTTTCCTCCTTGTGTACACTTGTTTTAGAAAGTTTGCTCAGGTTGATGGCTCAGTGATTACTATTATCACACACAGATATTTTCCTAATGTGAAACTCGGTCTTATATTTTTATTTTTTATCTCTCAGGGATCGAAAATTGTACAAACAAGGTTTAAAGGGGTTTTATGTGAATAATGAAAATGACAGTGTAGGTAAGTTGTGTTCAAACTATACTGCTAAATTTTGTGCATTGTAATGGAATTCTTCTTAGCCTCTGTATAGAACTTACAGATGCTTTGTACATATTTCAAATCCATATTTGACTTTGATTCCTAGTGCTGTGGCTGCCTTGCTTCTCCCCACAAAATAATCAAAGCATGAATGTAGTTCAACAAAACAGATGTGCATCAGTTAAGCAGAATTCTTGATAGAGAAAATAATTTGAGAATGTAATCCTTAAAAATTGGAAGGTTGCAGAAATTTGCAGTGAATGAGCTGGAAACAAAAAACATCCTGTAACTTAATGTTGCTTATTAATAGGGGAAGACCTAGTCTCTGAGGAAGAAGAAAGGTTTAATTCCATTGTGTGTGCTGATTTATCCAATGACCATGCATTTGGACTGGAAGAAAATACGTTAGATTCAGAGACTGAACTCATGAAGAGTATGGGATTACCTGTACAATTTGGAAGCGTAACAAGCCCTAAGGCATTTGTGGTAAAGCCTGTTATATTTTCCTCAATTATGTTATTTTGTACTGCTTTTAGCTGTTGATATAGAAACTAGCACAAAAGTATTTACTAAATTTTAACTTCAAATTTATACAGTTTAACTTTACTGTGTCTTAACTTTAGATTTTCCAGATTTTGAATGGATCATGAGTTTACATTATATATTTTCTCATCAGTTGCAAAACAAGTAGTTTAGAATTTTAAAAAAGGATGTATAGTAGTAGTAAGGATGTATAGGCTGTTTCTCAGAAACTGTAAGAATTATTCTTGGACTTTACTATATAGCTCTGTACAGATATATGGCTGAGCTTTTATGTGTCTGGTTAGTGACAAAGAAATTTTACATTATACATCTTTCTCCAGATATTTCCAAAAAACAGGATTTAATTAGCAGAAAAAGTAGCTTTTAAAAATTTGTAAGTATAGCATTTTATGGAAGAATTCTGACTGATCTTGAGAATAGTTTTAAGTACCTATATTTTCTAAGTGCCAATTCGCAGAACTGATTCAAGAGTTTATGAGTGACACTCAGTGAATTTGTATAGCCCATTTCCTGACCAGATTACCCTCTGCATCCTTTGATTCCCAACCTGTGTGTATCTTCAGCATAGGAATTTAAAGTAATAGTTTAACTAAATTTCAAAAAGATCCTCAGTACAGAATATCTGTGGAATTTGTGTCTCCTCCTAGCTTTAGAAGGATAGCCACAGTTAAATTAGGAAATGGAACAAGGAAAACAGACTTTGAAAAGTTGGAGAACTGGAACTTTCTTTTTCTCTTTGAGTTTCAGGAATTTGAAAATGTTGAAAAGAGGTGTAAAATAAGGAAGAAAAAAAAGACGACGAAGAATAGGCTGCAAAAAGATATTCTTGAAATGACACAAGAGATTTTGCAAGATGGTCACAGAGATGACGACGACTATCTTTTTGATGAGTCCTTAATTAAAGAGGATAGTAAGAATAATGAGACATGTGAAAATGGGGCTATTGTACCCAAAGAGTTTCATGAGAATGAAAAATGGGAAAACTATTGGCATGAATATGGAGAAGGACTTCTATTGCAGAGTTGGCAGGAGAAGAACAAGGATGGTGACTCTGTGCTTTTAGCTGTGTCTGAACCTTGGAGCAATCCTGAGCTGAAAGAAAAGTGGGAGCAGCATTATAATGAACT
Organism: Sphaerodactylus townsendi; assembly: GCF_021028975.2. Classification (NCBI taxonomy): domain Eukaryota; kingdom Metazoa; phylum Chordata; class Lepidosauria; order Squamata; family Sphaerodactylidae; genus Sphaerodactylus; species Sphaerodactylus townsendi. Next base: position 55,514,970 of record NC_059433.1, read on the forward strand.
GTATTGGTATTACTGGGAACAGTTTCACTATTGGTCGTGCCAGGGTTGGACTGTTGATGCTAGCAACAGCACAATAGCAAGCACAGATATGCTAGAAACCACGGCAACAGAAGACTCCCAGGATATCGACACAGGTGGCGACTGTGAAAAAATTCTGGATTCAGAATTTCATTCTCTTTCTGTTTGTGCCAGCTGCAAGGAAAATCCCATTCTACCTGATGAACAATGTAATGAAATTCTTACTGCAATTAAAAAAATAAATCTTGATTCTGAAGAAGTGAAGCAGAGTGATCCAGCAGATGTGGTTGATAGTTCAGGTATTCAAGGACTGAGTTCAAGAAGTGATTCTAATCCGGCTGAAACATCTGATAAAGGAACAAGGGAAAGAAATGTGTCATCAGAAAAAGAGTGTCAGCCAGGTTGGTATGCTAGGGTCAGAAATTTCATTCTTCAACCTGCAAAGGGATAAAATCTGTCACTTCCTTCTGGTCCTTTTCATTGTCACATACAACACTTTCACATGCAGTAAACCTCAATACCAGGAGGCAGTACTAGGACGTTGACTTCCCTGTCCTGCTTTTTGGGCCTCCAAGGTAACTGGTTGACTGCCGTGTGAAATAGGATAATGGGCTAGATGGACTACTGGTCTGATCCAGCAGGCCAGCAGGGTGTAGTGGTTAAGAGCAGTTAACTCTAATCTGGAGAACCAGGTTTGATGTCCCAGTCACCTGCCAGGGGATCTTGGGCCAGTCACAGTGCTCTCAGAACTTTCTCATTCACACCTACCTCACAAGGTTTCTGTTGTGGAGAGAGGAAGGGAAGGAGTTTGAAAACTGCTTTGAGACTCCTTATGGTTGAGGAAAGCAAGGTATAAATTCAAACTCTTCTTCTTTTCTTACATTCCCAGACCTGAAAATATTCAAGAATAGAAAAATTCAGTTTGCCTGAGATATTAATGTTTAAAGGTCCCTCCGGACTTTATCTTGCCATGTCCTAAACATTGAGGAGGCTGATTTTTTTCTTTGAAAAATGATTCATAGGAAAATGCTGTTGTTTTTAAACCTACCATGGTCTGAGTCCAACTTTTCACACCCTGTGCACTCTGTTTTGAAGCTTAAAATGTAAATTAAGAGATATAATTATATTTCATCAAAGCCTTCTCAGTAAAGAGCACGGAGATGTCATTTGTTAACTAGTTTATTTTATTAGACAGCAAGGCAAAGCATTATAACATCCTGAAAAGATCACCAAATAATTTCTCTGATTTTCTCATCTTTTAATTACGCAAAAGCATTTCTTTTTTTCCATTTTAGTGTCTGAGAGGTCATCTAGAGCAGATGCCACAGGAGGTGGGGGTTCTAATAACAGTGATGATGATGATGAAGAAGATGAGCAGCCCCCAGAACGTAAGCCTTCCAAATTAAAGAGGAGGCAGGTTATCAGTTATTTCTCCTTATTGTTTAATAATCCAGTACTGTATGTTTATACAGTTCTGTATCATTAATCCTTATGGCATGTTAATATACTGTCTGTAGTAAAGCTGTATTTTGTTTCTGTTTAGTAATGCACTTATCTGTGGAATGGGAGACACTTCACTCTTGTATACATCATCCCAATAGCTGAAAATAACATGCAGATACTTTGTATTGCCAAAGGCTTTTATGGCCGGATTCAACTGGTTTTTGTGGGTTTTCCAGACTGTGGCCATGTGTATCACACTTCTCTCTGTGATACATCTCTGAAGATGCCAGCCACAGATACAGGCAAAACATTAGGAAGAGGGTCTACCAGACCACGGCCACACAGCCCAAAAAACCCACAACAACCATATAAATACTGAGAAGATCCCAACGATAAGTAGTCAAACCAGTTCTCTGAATACTTATGTGTATCTTGGAAACACTGTAAATAAAACTATACTTGTGGCTATGTAAAAGATTGAATAGGGATTGCAAAAAGTCATGAAAATCTTGGTTGTGGGAACTAGAGAGAATCTGACGTTCATGAACTGGAAAGCATGAAGGACATTTTGAGCTACTTTACTCACAAGACAAGTAACTTGGCTGTACAGAGCAGCCCCAAGAGTACCCACCCTGGATTAGAGCAGAGTTTCTAGGAAAGGGAGGTTTTCAACCCACCTGTCCAGTAGTTTCCCCAGCTGGAAATGCTCCTCTCCTTAGCCAGTGCTAAATCTCAGATCCTTTTTTCTATACTTTGCATCTACTTTGAGGGGGGGAGCGTAATTGCACATCTGGAGTTCTTGTTGTACAATTTAATATATCTATATCCCTATTTCTGTATCTTTAAGTATGTTATTGTTTAATAATTAATCTACCTTGATCAGAAGATCAAGTCAGTAGACTTAATTTTAACAGAATTTTGTCTTGATAATTAAAAAAAATTATCTTGTGTTTCCTTTTTAGTCATGAACTAGATGCTGAAGAATACGGTCAGGCAGATCCAGAAAGCATTTGTTGTCTTCTGGGGCTCAAACATGGCACGGGACAAAAGTAATACATATTTTAATGTTTTCCTCCAAAAGCCAGTATCTTTTAGACTTAACAACTTTGCAAAAAATTCTCCATTATCTCAAAGTATATATTTCCTAGTGTTTCTGAAGAATTACTTGGTGGTTCAGTTCCTGCGGAAACTGTAATTGTGCAATGTAATGTTCAATAATAGTGTAAATAAGCTCAAAAAAAAGATCATAGAGATCTGGCTTTATTTTTCATTAATTCAGGACTCATTGATTGGCAGGTTTTGTGTGAGCTTTCCAGCTGTTTGAGTCAATGTGTTCCTAATGTTAATGTAAATACCTTACACGTATAGCTTACAGAAAGAATTGATCAAACTGGATGTATGTAAACTATGCAATACATGATGCTGTGGATTTAGTTTGGTGTAGGGGTTGGAATGTCAGAAATAGTATCTGAGGCCTCCATTCTGGGTCCCACTCTGCTCTAAAGTTTTTATTAGCCAGATTTCTGTCTTCTGGAAATTGAAACAAGTCACATTATAAACAGAACAAAAACATAATGAACTGCTCTAAAGTTCATTGTGGAACCTTGGGCCAATCACATAGCAGGCGTCAACCTATCCTTCCTTCTAAGGTCCCTGTGATAATATAACTTTCCACCCCAGTTTGGGGAGAGGGTGGTGGTTGGGTGAAATAAATGAGACAAGTAAACAGATCTCTCAAGGAGACTAGACTCAAAAGGGTCTTGAAATGGTGTTGCAGTGCTAGTAGTGGGTCTTCTTTTGCCATGTGCGTTCCATGACCTAAAAATGGTAAACGACCATATTTTCCCACCACCACCAAATAACTCAGGTAGGCCATGTTCTCTTTGAGACTGGATACATAGGGAAAAGGCCTAATTCCAAACTATCTCCCCCTTACACTCACAAACTGTTTTGAAGCTTTAACTATAAATCAAGAGGTCTGATTGTGTATCCCCAAAGCCACACATGGTACCATCAGTAACAGTGAGTGCTGAGAACAACATCTTTTGAAGGCATATTTTTGCTAGATTTGGCTTAAGGAAAGCCTTTAGAAGAAGATAGCATTAATAATGTTATCTAGTTGAAGCTAAGCAAAGGGAATGATTTTATTTAATTAAAAGTGATCAAGCCTAGGAGTATGTCATACCTATTTCTCCCTGGGTGAAAAATCGTTGACTGTAATCTTTCTACAGATACAGGGGAATTCCCAGCTTCAGCGAAAGACGAATGACACATTTCAATAAAAATATGAAGTTTAAGTCTGAGTTCTTGGACATGCGCACAACAGTCAGGACCAAAAACAAACACATCTTTTTTACTGAAAGATCGGATACGCTGTTTTGCAAGCAGAGCAAAACAGTAAATAAGGTAATTTTTATACAGTAAAATTAATAACTTTAATAGAACATAACAGTGCAAAGTACTGTTTTTACTCTATTTACAGTTTATTTGCTAATACTTAATGGTTTATTTCACACTGAATTTACATTATCTATGCTATCTAATAGTTATATGTGGCCCCATCTGCAGATGTTTAAAATTCCCCACCCCCATGTAAGGGGGTTTAATTCTCCCCAGATTCTTTAGTAGAGGACATTGGGAAAGTCTCTGGGCCTGGCCGCAGCAGCGAAGGGCACCAGGGCATCAGTGCAGCTTCCAGCCACGGTCAGACTCAAAGGTAGATGGTTGGGCCTGAAGTTCTGGGATGGGGGAATCTCACAGGCCCCCCACTTATTTTTGTAACAACTGAGGCTAAGACAACCCTTGCAACAATTTGCCTTATGATGTCAAGGGAGAAATGTGTGATATGGTTGACATAGTTCTAAATCATGACTGTGCAAAGGGAATAAACCTGGTACTATACTTTCTCCCTTTCCCCACCTTCTGCTTTAGTGCAAACCATAATTTGTTGTGACGTCTGTATTGAGGGAGGAGATTTCAAATTATGGTTTGTGATTTGCAGTCCTGGTTGGGATAGAAATGATAAACCCTAATTTGCCAGTTCATGCTGAACATGTAAACAGTGGACAAGCATATGGTGAGACACTCATTTGTATAATATTATATCTTTGCCTGTTTGTTGGCAAGATCTTTATGTGGCTTAATGTTGTACCAAAAATACACAAAAAATTGCTACAGCATTTATAGACAAGACAGTTTTCTCAAAGTTGTAATTCTACTTCCGATCTGTTACATTGGAGGAATGACTTCTTTCCCTTCTTGATGATATATTTTACCATTATATTTAGAACAAACACATGTATATGCATTATAAATATGTTTTGAATTTATCAGCAAGGATGGTTGTATGGTAATGAAAGTTGATTTTGCGTAGGCTAAAGTAAGGAAACCTATATGTGCTTTTCTTTTCAGTCTACCTAGGTGATTTCTTTTATATCTATCTCGTTTGTGATGCATGTTATTTTCCAGGTGGAAAAGTTCTTGAAACAAGTAAATGAGCCTTTGGAAGAGAAATTTCAGGACTCATTGTTGCAAGATGTAGTTCATCACTCTTCTACAAGGAGTGATTTAGAGGAGCAAGAAAATGATGATCGTTCTCCAGCTACTTTGAGTTTCCAAAACAGTGCCTTGTTACCCTCCGGCTCTGCTTCTTGTAAAGCTGAAAGACTCATAATTGAAGAGCAAGGCAAGGAGAAGGAGGTGATAGCAGCAGGTGACTGTAATTCTCAGGAATCAGAGACAGAAGAATGTCCTTTGGGAAGACAGCTAGTTCCTCTGGATATCCCAGACTACCTGCAAGTAGAAACAGAAGGTGCAAGAAAATTCTGTATGACAATTTCATGGGAGTACATGCATTATATTGTTAAAGTATTACAATTAAGGATTGCTTGATGGGCCTTGTATTTGGGGGAGGGGGAGTTAGCAGGAAATTAGCACCTTTTCATTTCAGTAAAGCTGTGTTTGAAGTGGTAGAATGGAGTTGTAATACTATTTTCTCTCATCATTATATCTCCTGCCTACATCTGTTTATTTAGGATATTTCCATAGTATCTCTTCAGAGTTCTGCTTGAAACAGCTTACAATTGAAATCACATAATGCAGAAAGACGAATGTTTGTTTAACTCACAAGGGTTCCCCAGATTCAGGAGTCCTCTTTCAGGGGTTCAGGGGAGTCTACTGGGGAGAAGCAAATACAGTAAAATACTTTTGCCTCTTCCACTGGCAATTGGTTGGATCCAATCCAATGCTGTTCATTTTTAGTGACTTTTTAAAAAAGAAACTTCTAAGGACCTTTTTTTAGCTTCAAGGCAATAAATGACTTGGATCCACTGGAGTTTTCCATGGGTGGAAGGATTTCTTCCTGCAGCATATGAGCTTCTCACCTCCCTCTGCTGCAGCACAACCCCCGTCCCTGTCCCCGGCAATGCTGTTCCTGGGGAGCGGGAGCTGCATTTTGGAAGGCAGTTTGTGCTGGGGGGGGGGGGGGAGGGGGGGAATCCCACTCTGAGAACAAAGTGTTTCACTCATGGAAAGCCTCCAGTTGATCCTGTGTTCTGTTTTACAAAATAGTAAATCAACATAGTTTGACAGTTTAGTTGGAACAGATTGTTTTATGTTCATCTTCCTGGTGAATTCGTGTTTTCAGAAAATGTAAAGAATATTTTTAAAAATCCAATTAACAAACATTTTAAAAAGATTTCAGAAAATGTTTTTGCATGCTATTTTCATCAAGTGTTTTCTACCTTCTCCTTGTTTAACAATGTATTTCCACTTACACATTTTTGCTGGGACATTTTCCCCACTTTTGAATTGCTAGAGATTTTCACGTGTTATATAAAGTATGATTGATGATTCTGTATAGTGATTACTGTGTCATCTGTATTTTTCTTGCAATACCATCTCTTGAAAAGGATTATACAGTTGATCACATCAGGCCTGATGATCTCTACATTTCAGCCGAGCAGTTTGAGCGTGATAAGCTAACTGTGGAGGTATATCTTTTATTTTGTTTTTTGGTGAAGGTGAAAGAGACTCTCCTAAAAAGAAGAAAAAGAAGAAAAAGAAGCAGAAAAAAACCAGACCATCACAGTCCCTGCCTCCTGAAATAGCCACTGATCCTGAGCTAGCCAAATATTGGGCACAGCGGTATCGACTGTTCTCTCGATTTGATGAAGGTATTCAGTTAGATAGAGGTAAGTTCATAATTTGTTGACCTCCCAATTTACTGAATGAATTGGTGTTTTATCTGTAGTAATCACTTGATGCTTCATGTATATGTCAGGCAGCATGACGCTAACAATGCCTGCTGAGATGTTATCTGGCATGAACCAACAGCTTCCCTCATCTGCTGCTGCCTGTGTGTGCACCTATCTCCGCCTCCAAAAGAAATCATGCCTGTGTGCTTGTTAAACTCCCTAAGGACAGGATACGGTGACATGGGAAAATCTGTGTGTTTTTGCTGGCCAAAGCATCTTCCCTCAACAAAGTTAGGATCTAAGACTATTAATTTGCAATGTAGACTTGCCTATGTTGCATTCAGAAATATGATAGCTGCTTTCTTCTGACAGAGGGATGGTTTTCCGTAACACCTGAGAAGATTGCAGAGCATATTGCAGAGCGGGTGAAGCAGTCCTTCAACTCTGACATCATAATTGATGCATTCTGTGGTGTCGGAGGGAATGCTATTCAGTTTGCCTTGGCAGCAAAAAAAGGTAAAAAAAAAAACCCCCTGCTCTCTCCCCTCGTTGTGTTGTGGTGTAAGCATTTTTTAAAAACATGATTGCTGTAATTAAAACTAAGAATTGTTTCTGTGTTTAAGTTTTAACAGCTAAAAAACAAGCTGACTTGTGGTTGGAATACAAGCAAAATGTAGAGCAGGGATTCCCAAAGTGGGCGCCACCGCCCCTAATTTGGTGGAGATGCTGCGAAAGCGATCCAGGGGGGGGCGGTGATGGCTCCTGATTAGAAAGGCTACTAATACATGCTATATCTTTTCTGTTTTAATTTGCTATTTAAAATTTTTAGAAAAAATAATTTCCAGGGTAGCTCAAAGTGACCATATTTTTTTTTCTGGAGAGGAAGCATTGATAGGGCCAAATAAGTTTGGGAACCACTGATTAGAGGTTTGCATTGTGAGACAATTTTACTGCTTCCTGAGGAAGGAGCAATCTCCTTCATGGTGAATTTTTGCTGCTCACTCTGCCATCTCTCACATTGATTCTGTTTTGGACTTTTAAAGCCAGGACTGGCAAGTGCTGTGTGCTTTGCCACTTGTCCAGGGTCAGGATCACCCAGGGAGCTTTCATGGTAGAAGTGGGGACTCAAATGACAATTGTTTGTCATGGACAAAAGCGCCTACCAAATAAGAGAAATCCCAGCTGAAGTCTATGAAGAAGACTGGCGACCATGGACTATTTACCTAGAGAAAGAATTAGATGTCAAATTCTACCCAATTGAATACTAAGATAATATTATAGACAAGCGATTTTAGAACAACTTAGAGAATACATGTAACTAACAATAATAAGTTTAATTATGTAATAATGCTCTATTTTCACTGTAAGGTAACTAGCAGTTAGGCAAGGAGGAGAAGTCTCCTACATATTTTGATTTATTCATTATCTTTCTATATTTTTTTCTTTCTCTTTTTCTTTTCCTCCCCTCTTTTCTTTTTCTTTATAATAAGTTAAGAAATGTTCAAGAAACTAAAGGATGACCCTTTGGGGTTTGAATATACTATATGTACTATGTAGGAATGAGATATACAGTATTATAGCATTAGATTTGCTTGCCAATTTAATGTACGACAAGGGCATGCTTGTTCATGCCCTGTTATGTTCTTAGTGTGTTTATTTTTATTGTTTATCTATGTCTCTTTTTGCATTTTAAACAATAAAACATTTATTACAGTAAAAAAAAACACCTGGGTTTCTACTCTTATCAAATACACCCACTGGCTCTCAAGGAGGCAACTGTTTCAAAATGGGTGCTTTCCAGCAGACATGGAAGTCAAACAAAAGTTAAATAGAACTTGTAAATATGGCTCCTATTATTAGATACCATGATTAACTGTGTTAAAATATTTAAAATGGCTTGTATCTGAAACCTAGTGTTGTGCCTGAAATGCCAGGAAAATTTAAGCTTTGGAAAGTAGTTTGGCAATAGTATGACTGATATGATTTTTCGCAAACGTTTACAGAGGTCTGTTTTATTCTTCTTAGTAATTGCAATCGATATTGACCCTGCAAAGATTGCTCTTGCTCACAACAATGCAGAAGTGTACAGCGTGGCAGACCAGATAGAGTTCATATGTGGCGACTTCATGCAGCTGGCACCCGGGTTGAAAGCAGATGTTGTGTTCCTTAGCCCTCCATGGGGTGGACCTGAATATGCTACTGCAGAAATCTTCGATGTTCAAACAATGATTTCTCCTAATGGATATCCTTTTCCACATCAAATATTGTCTTTGCACTTTTTTTGTTAATTATTTTCTGACGTAGAGTGAAAAATAGAACAACTTTTGCTGTTACTTTAGATTGGGGGGGGGGTCATTCCTTAATTAGCTGTTGCTGATCTCAGACTGTCTGCAAAGTTAAACCTTGATTTCCAGATCTTTCAGTTATAGAAGAAAAGGTCATTAAAACAAATTGGTTTTTCTTTCCTAGAGTTGGATAGTGGTACACTAGGTAGAGTTGTCAATGGTCAATAATAGATTTACAACAAGCTAATATGTATAACATCTTAGGAAATAGTCCAAATAAGTTGTCAGGAGAATAATTCATCTACATTTCAGTATTCTTTATCTTGGAAAAGATTGAGGAACCATAATGTAGATTTCAAGAGCAAATGTAGTTGATAATTATAACAAAACAAGCCAGCTGTCCCACTGGAGTTGACATAAAGGATGGGAAATGAGTCTCTCATTTGGGAGATTTGTGTCAACTTTCTTAGCAAAATTGAGTAATCGTGGAAGGTTTAGTTTTATACAGGCATCGTCAGTTGTGCAATAAGCTTACCTTACTGTGAGATTTTGTCAGTGTTCCAAGATTCAGGGTGCTGAAAGATTTCAGATGCTGCTCTAATTGCTCCCATATATAACATATTAATCCCTTCCATATTCAGATTTCTGCATTCTTCTTGACTGGCTTTATACATTGCCAGAATGTACAGTCACTTTCATATATCCACCATCACCCACAAAAAGCACAAGTTGGGCTCACAAATCAATCCTAATGCCACAGCAACAAAGAATGTGTGAGATGTGCTTTCCATGAGGTACATTTGGGGCAGACAAATGTCTCTTTTAAGGGAGGACACAATGTCTCTTTTAAGGATGCATGTGAGAAATTTTCCTTAGAATCATGTAGCTGAATGAACCTCTCAAGAAATATTTGCCTTTCCGAACGTGCCTTCAGCCTGGTCTATATACACAGTAGAAAGAGTAGGAATTAGGTAGTAAAGTCCTAAATTGGATTGTGTCACTTCAGACTGCAGCTGGGATCACATTTTTTAAACGTATTACACTTAAATTTCAGGGCAAATTAAAATCTGGCCTAACATCAAGATTTGGTCTAGGCCTATATCACTAATCCACAGTTTGAAGTAATAACAGTCCATTCTAGCAGTTTCTACAACCTCTGTAGCTCTCCATACACATGCCAGTAACTGTGGTAAGGGGCTGGATCAGCATGCCCATTCTCTATATGTTGACTGAACATACAGAGGGATTGTGTGTATAGTGTTACTGAGTTGCTAGCATCAAATAGTCTTTAATGTGAGATGTTTATCACTAGGTGTATTAAGTTTATATTTGTGGATTGATGTAATGTTTTTATTAGTTTCCTTATTAAAATAACCCTCCCAAAGGAAAATGTAATTTTTTTCTTAACGCATCTCAACATATGAAATTTTCAAGCTGTCTCAGAAGATTACCAGCAACATTGTGTACTTCCTTCCTCGTAATGCTGATATTGACCAGGTGAGTTGTAACTGTCAGGTGCGGCTGGTGTAGTACAATGGTTATGACTGACCTGTGAACCTTGAAACTGGGACGTTCAAATCCTGTGCTAAAAAACGGGCTCTGAACATGTGTCTTAGCCTTATTTCCATATTTTAAATATGAAGGCAAGTCCAGTATTATATTACAGAGCTGTCACAAGAATTGTGCATGTGAAGTGTTGAAGTTCTTTTTATAATTTTCTTTAAGTTTCAGATGCACCATAAATTATAGGCTTCATAGAATACTAGAACTTTGCAACTAAAGCTAAAAATCATTGGGGCAGCACTGAAACTGAATAATTGTGTATTCAGATGGCAGTAGCTTAGATGACTTTTCAGTGGTTAGACAAATTTCATGGAACTCAAATCTTTCAGTGGCTATAGTATTAATGACAGCTAAACAGAATCTCTGGTTCCAAGGTAACATATCTCGAATATCCACCTGATACCTGAGGTCACCTTAATACTGAGGCAATCAAAGTGAGTATTGTCCACTCTGACGGACAGCAGCAGCTCTCCCGGGTCCAACTTAGAGGTCTTTCACATCACCTAGTACTTGATCTTTTGAACTAGAGAAGCTTGAGAGTGATTCTGGACCCCTCTGTGTGTGCATTGGATGCTCTATCATTGAACCACAGCTCTACCAGTTGCCATGGGACTCAGCATGGAGAAAGCTGTTGCATTCTTGCCCTGTCTATAGATATCATGAAAGCTGGTTGTTAAAAACAAGAGGCTGGGCTACATGGGCCCAATGTACTACGTTTACAGGGCTGCTATCAAGAAGTATACAAGTAGAGATGTATATGTGCTGGAAAGGAAAAAAAATTGAAGGACTTTAAAAATGTTTTTGCAATAGAAAAATACATTTCGAGGAAAACTGAAAAAAATAATTTTTTAGATAGGGTTTTCTCATTTGTAGCCTGTAAAAAAGTCTGCGCTTTGAAAATGAATTATAATGCTCATAGGAATTTGGGACTATTTTATACTATGGAAGCACACTACTTTTACTTCCGCCACACCATGACTGACTGTACTTAGATCTTTTGGTGGATAGAGTATAGTTGCTCTCATTTGTGTATTTTAGAGGCAAACACAATGGTTGATCATAGATCTTAAATAACAGAAATATGTTTATTTCAATTATTAAAACTTTAAATTCTCACACTGTTACAAATGTGTGCTGGAAATCATTGCAATTTTTTTTTAGCCAACTGCAATGTGGTACATAACACAGTATCCAGAAGATTAGTTTCGTCTATCAGCTACTGATCACTGGACCCCAAAATAGCTGTAATAATTTCAGAGAGCATTTATTTAGGACCAGCCTCACAATAGTCAGGATCATCCTGTTTCTCAAACAGGCATTTATACCATCTGAATCTAGCTGGATATTCCCCCCAGGTAGCCATAAAGGGAAATAACCAAGTGGTATGGAACTGTCCCAATTACTGCATTTTGCCTTTTCTCCCCTAGAGGGTGCAATCATATCAGTAGTGCATAGCATAAGGAAATACAAGCATATTGTTGCTTTAAGCTAAACAAAGAATCAAATTGTTTGCAAGACTGTGGGCATGCACTTAACAAGCAAAGCCTTGGGGGTTTTATGTACATAGCTTGCATAAAATGCTATGTCTTTTAAACCTGAGCCACAGAAGTGAGCAAAATATAGCAAATGATATTTCTAAAGTCCAAGTACTAGACTGGAAAGGAGCTTTTGAAGTCATCTAGTTGAACTTCCTGTTTAGTATTCCTGCAACTGGCCACTAAGGTTTAGTAGACCTAGCAAAAGGGTCCACAACCTTCTGAGGCAGTCTGTTCCACTATTGTCCTGCCACCCTCCAGTAGTTCTGGCCCCATACTGTTCTGGTTTATCCCCTGATTTGCACACATATTTTTGTGCCTTCAGTTTTCACTTTATTTTTTGCTTGTTTGTTCTCCCCTCCCCCCGCCCCCCGGTTTTTTTTTTTACATTTCTTTGAGATCACTTTTTTCTGGAAGCCAATTCTGAGTTGTCTTTTTCCTTGTCATAGTCAGTTTTCTGTCAGTCTTTTTTCCTGTCAGTTTTATTTGTCCCACTTCTACCCATGCATAGGAGAGCAGGGAACTTGGAAAATCCACTTAATGTATCATTACAGCAATATACGGCAGTATAAGCATGTGTGAAAAATAAAAAAATGACACTGATGTCAGCACCCTTGTTTGAAAATCCTGATTATTTAAGGCACGTGTGGAAGCAGCAGTGGCATAGGAGGTTAAGAGCTCGTGTATCTAATCTGGAGGAACCAGGTTTGATTCCCAGCACTGCCACCTGAGCTGTGGAGGCTTATCTCGGGAATTCAGATTAGCCTGTACACTCCCACACACGCCAGTTGGGTGACCTTGGGCTAGTCACAGCTTCTCGGAGCTCTCTCAGCCCCACCCACCTCACAGGGTGTTTGTTGTGAGGGGGGAAGGGCAAGGAGATTGTAAGCCCCTTTGAGTCTCCTGCAGGAGAGAAAGGGGGGGATATAAATCCAAACTCTTCTTCTTCAAAAAAAATAAACCGACTTCACAACTGTAAAATGCAAAGGGAAGGCGGACATGGAAAAGAACCATGCCCAAACTGATTCCAGTGCTTGTGAATTGATTTCCAAAAAAATCCAGAGTAAGCTGAGTATAGAGAAAAGCCCTTGAACAGATTTTCCCATCAGGAAGCGGCACCTGATAATTAGCAGCCATCTACTTCTGTATTATGTATTACATCATAGGCTGTAATGTTGAAGAAGGAGAATTACCAGCCCCTTAGATTAGTGTTGTGAGGCTACAATGGTAAAGAATGATGTAATCTGCTTTGGGTGTCCATTGAGGAGAAAGACAACGTACAAATTAAAATACTCTGTAAATCATAACTTTGTAGCCCAACAGTTAACCCCGTTTATGGCTCAGAAGGCTTATCTTCTGGCCCACCCTTTTCAGTTTCCTATGCAAAGTTTCCTCAGAAACCTACCCACTCTGATCTAGATCCTTTGAGAAGTTGAATGTTAGGCTTATGTTTGAACCTATTGTCTTTCTCAATAGTAGCCCCAGGTTTATTGGCATTTCAATGTAGAAACATTCCCCTAGGATCTTGAGTTCTTCTTCCAAGTTTCCATAAAGATTCAGTGAACACTATTCAGACTGAACAGCTTCCAGAATTGGTACATACTAATGTTGACAGAATTAAGAAAATTATGAGTCCATGGGGATTCTGCTTGTGCTAACAGTGCCACCTGGATTAGAGCATGTTCTTAGTTTATTTTTCATCATGTTGTGCAGCTGTTGTTGTCCACTTCCACTTGTGTATTATTTCTAAAAGAACACTTACATTTTTAAACAGAACAGTGCAAATGCCTAGAAATAAGGTAAACGACAAGAATGTGACTTACAGTGCAATGGGGGGGGCATAATCCCCCTCTGGACATGGTGCAGATTTCCGCCAGCGTAAATACCCTCTCTGAGGCACTTACGCTAGTGGAAAAGAAAATACACTGGCGGCAACTTGCGACACCCAGCCGCAACATCTGACCTTGCACCACCCCAGCTCGTATTTGAGAAGGTGTTCTGGGAGTGGGGTCAACCTCCAGGGGCTTCTTGGCTCCTGTACTCCAGCATTAGAGTGGGAGAGTTAACTTTTTCCGGCTTTCTACTCCATGAAAAAGCTCTGGAGCAGGCAGAGCGACGCTCAAGTGGCGCCGTCCCCATCTGTGTCAGTTCTGGATTGAGTTGTTAATAACCCAAGTGCATAAAGTACAGGAACTGAGTATTGGCCGGAATTTCCCAAAAGCAATTTTTTTCAACTAGTATGTATTAGAAATCTTGGGCAATCTGGTTCTTTCCCTCATGAACTGCTGGAGTTCAGTGAACGTTAGTGAAGTCTGGTTTCAGGAAAATGACATGTCTATAATTAGATTATGGCTCCTAGTCCTTTGCACATAAGCTAGAGTAGCAACTGCTGGGTTCATTTCAGAAGAGAAGATGAACTTCTTACGGAGTTTATTTTTTCACCCTTGCTAACTTCTATAAATGGACAATTTCTTGCTAAGAGGCTTGTTCAAGTTGCCTCTGGGTTTTATTTTGGGTTTCTGCATCTTGTTAGTTTAGCTGTGATAGCATCCCTTTCTAATTCAGTTGTTGTCTGTTGTCTCTTGAAAATGCTGAACCCTTCTGTCCTGCAAGTCTTAAGAATTCAATACTGATCTTGCCCCAAGTTTGGATGTATCATTTCCTTTTGTGAATACTGTATTTATTCAAAAGGAGGACTATATTTTTTCCAGGTGTGCTGCCAAGAAAAGGAGGAAATCATCGTATATTTGCATAGAAGTATGAAAAGTGAAACTTTTTGTGTGTAATTTTTTTTGACGGGGTATGTTTGTATGTGCATTATGTTCAGGGCCATCTTCTTCGTTGTAAATTCAGTATGACATGTGAGGAAATACAGTAAAGTTAATTTGTTGGTTGATTGTCTAAATCAATCTGTTGGGCTAGTTTTATGTTCCATCCAGTTCCCGACTGTCTCTCTTCCACACTCTAGTTTGTCTTCCACACTTAGAGCCAGTGTGGTGCATTGCTTAAGATCAGGTGGACTCTATCTAGAGAATTAGGTTTGATTCCCCCATTCCTTCACAAGAAGCCTGTTGGGTGATTTTGGGCTAGTCACAGTTCTCTCAGAACTCTCTCAGCCCCAACGACTTCACAAGGTGTCTGTTGTGGGGAGAGGAAGGGAAGGAGTTTGTAAGATGCTTTGAGAGAAAGGGGGGTATAAATCCAAACTCTTCTAGTATTATTTTTTGTTATGATTGAAGTAGTTCTCACTGTCAGCAGGCAAAATGATGAGCAGTGTCTTGAACTATAGCACTTGTTCAGCAAGAAGTTCCTTCATATTAAAAAAAATCTCAGAACATAGCAAAACTGGATGTTTGGGAACAAATTGCCACAGGATGCCCTATCTGCAAACTGGAAATCCGGCCAAAGCATGGGTTTGCCACCCCATCTGCTTTCAGTGTTCTTTACGTGTATGAACATAGAGATTATTAAGAAGGGAAACCTGGAGGAATGGCACCGAGCATGTGAAACTGAAGTGCTTTGCAGGTTAAAATAGTCTGGATTCTCCATTTGTAATTGAGTTTGCATTCTAGGGTGTTGGGAGAAGATGTTGGGAGATGTATAGCTCCTCCCCTTGCACAAAGGTATGAGGTCACCAGTCCTTTTTTTGAATCTATATAGCAAATGACAGAGTTCCATTCACATAATTCGCATGCCTGTCAGTGTTGAAACTTCTAAGCACGTGCAGTGCATTCTGTGTGTATATATATATATATATTTCTCTAAAGATCTTGTAGTTGGAGCCTTTGCCTCCCACATCCCCTTCAATGAGCACTTTGCCACTGTAAAATGTGCAGTTTCTAGTTCTGTTATACTGCATGAACCCTGGTTTGTTGAGTGCCTGCTGGATTTGTTTGCTTTGATCAAAACAGGATTTGCATGCATTGAATATTAGGGTACATTTTGTAAGGGGGATGGGCAGCCGTCTAATTTTGCCTACAAGGAAGCAGTCATTTAAAGAATAGTTAATATTTTACTTCCTCCTTCTTTACAGTAAGTTTGTTCTGTTAATTGTAGCTTGAAGAGAAAGGAAGTTCAGCATGTTTAAGCGAATTCTTTTTGGTATTCTGTAGATAGGAATTCATGCATAGTTTGATGTCTGCAGCATTTTTTATGTCAAGTCAGTATAAAATCTTACTTATTTGGTGTTACAGGTGAGTGTAGCAGCACTTCCAGGTGCTATCAGAAAGTAGAATTTTGGCATAATATAGTCCCTCTTGCAGCAAGTGTTTTTGATAAACGGAAACATTAATGAAGTCTGCTCAGGAAAGTCATCAGAGCAGCAGTTGTTCTCTATTTTCAGCCATATCCAATCACAACTGACTTATGAAAGCAAGTGGCTTTCAAGGCAAGAGAGAAGCAGAGGTAGTTTGCCATTGCCTTCCTTTGCGTAGTGTTCCTTGGTTGTCTCCCATCCAAGTCCCAATGCTGCTTAACTTACAAGTTGTGACCAGAGCAGACTATATTATGCTGCCTTCCTTCTCTTCAACTATATGGGTGGAAAGTACTGTCAAGTTGCAGCCAATCTTCAACATCCCTGTAGGGTTTAGAAGGCAAGAGACAAACAGAGGTAGTTTGCTGTTACCTGCCTCTCATAGTAACCCTGGACTTCCTTGAATTCCTTGGTGGCCTCCCATGCAAATACTAACCACTACTGACACTGATTTATATCTGAGATCTGACAAGATCAAGTTAGCTTGGGTCATCCAGGTTAAGATGCAGCCATATATGAGTAACTTAACGGCTTGGATCATTGTATTCTGCTTTTAAAAATAAATATTTTTTCAAGTACCGGTTAATTTATTCTTGAATACTCCAGGAGGGGTAATGTACAAAATATTCAGAAGTTGGGTACAAATCTTCACGTGTAGAAGATCCTAAAGAAGGTAGAGCCAGATAACTTTTCTTCCTTGTGATAGAAGTTCACTTCTGAAACTGCTGTGATGAGTACTGAACTTGTGGTAATATGGAAACTTGCAGCCATATTGGCTTTTCCTCTTGCCAGCACTTTCTTGGCCTTTCCGTCTGTAGGGCAAAGTACAGGTGTTTTGTTCTTATCTTTGCTTGTGAGTGTTAGATTACTGTCTTGATCCAGAGTCTTATGTGTACTGCAGTAAGCTATTTACATATATATGCTGCTCTGTGTGAAAATTCTGTATGCTTTTCTGTTGGAAAGATGGCTGACCAAAAGATGTCTCACAAAACAGTACAAAATGTATGGATATAAGAATTGCCCTCCTAGATCAGAGCAGTGGTCCATTTTGGCCAGTTGTGTTTCACACAGTGGCCAGCCAGTTGCCCTCGAAGGCCAAAAGACAGGGCCCGGAGACCAAGACCTTCTGGGTTTTATAAGTCTCACTCTTTCTGGAGGTTCTCTTAACTCACCATGTCTAAGTAGCCGATCTCCATTAATCCCTCTCTAATTCCCTTTTAAAACCATCTCTGTGTGTGGCCATCTCTGGCCAGTTTTGGCAAGAAGTGAGGTAAAAATATAATCATATAAATACACTTGTTCACATATCTGAGGGCTACATTAGATGTGATACAGTCACACTGTGTGTTTGTAGTTGGTAATTTGGAGATCTACTGTATCTCAAAGCAGATGGGTAAAGAGAAACTGGACTCTCTTTCTGCAGCTTTACTTCTCTTCAGTGTAAGTCCCCCAGAAGTGAAATCAACTGGGATAAAATATTTAAAACAATTGAATTGTGCTTGTTTTTCTGAATTAATGTAGCCCATGTAAGTGTCATTTTGAATTTTATTTGTTTGTTTTTGTTTAGATTGCTTCTTTGGCTGGACCCGGAGGAAAAGTTGAAATAGAACAAAATTTTCTGAACAACCGATTGAAGACCATAACTGCTTATTTTGGTGATCTAATCAAACAAAATGTATCCTGATGTGGGTACTTGTGTTCTGTCTTGAAGATTCACATTGGATCATCCCAAACATTATTCTCTCCATTATTCATTTATTTTCAGAATCTGTGACAGCTCTGTAATGTTTGTGTTTGTTGACTTGAGAAAAATTGTCCAGTATATTCACAGATATTAATAAAATATTTTCTAATAACACTTTAGTTATCTGTGGTAGTAAATGTTGAGGGGCATTATTAGCTTTCGGAGGGAAGGCAGCATGATTTAACCCTACCTTGTCAGTTTGCATTTACTATTGTTTATCTAGCAACAGATATACCGTTGTTGCTACCAAGGCTCCTTCTGGGCATGGGCAGAGGTCACAGGGAGGGCTGGGGGGTAGATGTGAATTTTTCTGCATTATGGAGGAGATTGGGCTAGATGATGATGAATAAGGAGAGTTTCGATTTATACCCCACCTTTCTGTCCTGTAAAGATTCTCAAAGATTCTTACAAACCCCTTCCTCTTCCCACAGCAGACACCTTGTGAGGTAGGTTAGTCTGAGAAAGTACTGAAAGAACTGTGATTGGCCCAAGGTTTCTTATGTGGGAGCAGGGAAACAAACATAGTTCACCAGACAAGAGTCTGCAGTTCATGTGGAGGAGCAGGGAATCAAACCTGGTTCTCCAGATTAGAGTCTGCCACTCTCAACCACTACACCACACTCATTTCCTTCCAGCTCTAGGTTTCTATGGTATTCTAAATGTTACCTGTTTGAAGAATCATCTACATAGTATAAATGCTGACTCTGTCAAAGTAGAATGGTGTAAGATGTTTCAATGCTGCTGTTTACCCTACCTACTGAATCAACTTTTACAGTGTTCTGTAACATGGGGTCAGAGCTGCGAAAGCTACGTACAGAGCTTATTTTCCCTTGTAGCCTAAGAGACAATAACACTTTTCTTTTTGTTACCAAGTCGCAACCAGCTAATGGTAACCCTCTAGGATTTTCAAGGCAAAACATGGTTGGCAGTGGTTTGCCGTTGCCTGCTTCTGCATAGCAATCCTGGACTTTCTTAGTGGTCTTCCATCCAAGTACTAACCAGGGCCAATCCTGATCAGCTTCCAAGATCTAATAAGATCAAGCTAGCTGGCGCTATCCAGGACAGGGCAATAACAAGTTTTAAAAATTAGAGGGAGCACTACATCTGAAGTCCATTGGCAGCACTGGCTAAAAATGGGCTATAGCAGGTGATCCTGCAACTCTGCACTTGTGGAAGTGAGGAAATCAATGGTCATGTGGAGATAATTGTTACAAGCCACCTCCTCAATGCTAAATTATAGGACTCTCTTTGAAGCTAGAGAAGTCTGATGATTTGCAATGAGTTTGCTCTAGACTATTTGAATACTAAAACTATATTAAACTATGTTTCTGGCAGCAGTAAAACAAAGATAGATTGGCATATGACTTGTAAAGTACATGCAGTGATCTAAGGGGGGGGGGGGAACAAATATTCCAAGAACAAGGTGAATGTTGTCACCTGTTAATTTGTAATTGTATGATAAAGTACTGTGCATGGCATTTTGACAGTTCTCTGTGTTTGTAGTTAGAAGAAATATGAATAACCAAGCACGTGCTGTGCCTTTGACCATATCTTAGAGTGGAAATTTAAACAAAGTGGATGATGTGGTAGAAATCAACATTTGTGAGTCATGTATCTGCATTTATTAGATAAATATAACAGGATATCCTGTTGCTGCTGCCTAATTTTTATTTAGCGTCTTCATTCTACCATCAGCTTGGATGGAAAACAATTTGAGAGGGAGAATGAGTTTTTTCCTGCCACACAGCCCTGGCAAATTTTTCTAAAGGACAAAGTTGTACTCCTAAAACACAGCAAAACATTTGTATTTAGATATTATTTTAGATGACATTGGATCCAACTTTTTCACTCAATCTTACCAATTCTATTCACTAAAGTCCTACCCCACATTTGTATATGCAGGTACCATGATCCAACAGAGTCTTTTTGATGGTCAAAGAGGATCCTCCTTTTGCCAACCATAGGAAAAAATGGTTGACTCCCAACCCATGATTGTATGTGTAGGTGCTGATACAAAAGATCACACATTTGACAGCCCCAAAAGGGGATTGTTAATACCAGTAATACCAGTACAGGGGTGTACACACCATCTGCCAGAAGATGTAATGATGATCACGGGTGTAGATGACTTTAAAAGGAGATCATGGACAATATATCAGCGAAGGGAGTCACATTCAGATACAGCAAACCTCTGTTCATTGCCAGGAAGCAACATCAGGGGAAACCTTGTTTTGGGGAATTAGTTGGTCATTATGTAATTGGTTGGCCACTATGTGAGATAGGATGCTGGATAGATGGACCACTGGTCTGACCCAGCAAGATTCTTATGTGACCTCTCAAATGTTAATGGAGAAATCCTGCAAACAGAATAGCGTACACACACTGCACACAAGCTTGGGCCAAATTCAGAAAGTTCTCCCCATTCAGAAACTTGCTTTGTACGTTCAGATGGATTGTTACTGGTAGATGTGCAGTTTGTTTAATTATTATGTATCTGAGTTTCTGTGCATCATGCCTCCTGTAACTGTTTCACAGCCCCATATATTTCATACCTCAGTTTATCCTGAATATATTAGGTCCACTTGTTTGTCCTTTTTCCTGCTTGTAACCTGTGTAATCCTAGCATATCATGAACTGCCATATCATGTCAAAGGTGTGTGGTATCACTGATAAAGGTACTTTGTTTTACCTTGAAGTGACCAGAAAACTAATCTTGTACCAGAAATGCTTATTCAAGAATAGCACATGAAAACAGAAGTGGGCACCTGCAAGTTAAAGAAACTTTCCACCATGTTTTGATGAAGGTGATGGGAAGCACAGAATGTATTTGGTGAGTTCTTGACACTCTTCTCCCAACCACTTTTAGCTGGCCAAATACATAGGATGTACACTTACCTCCAAGTAGACCTTATGAACACTGTGAGTAAACATGCACAATCTGAGCTAGGCTGGACAACCAGCAAGGGCACCAGAGATAAAAGGGGTAAGCATCATTTTGATTAATGGAGGGGGCTGAGAGCCTGTGTCTTTGAAACCTGCTGAACAGAAGACAGAAGAACTTCTGCAGCCATTCCTGGCATGATGCTGTAAAGGTGGGAATGCTGTACCTAATACTTTGAAGTCTGACTTGAAGAAAGATATTTGAGTATAAACTTTTGACAGCTGAAGCTCCTTTGGTCACAAAGGTGCTACTGGACTTGAGTCTAGTTCTGACCCTTTCACTTAGTGCCCAACTGGAATTCCGTGGAAAAGATGAAAAAGCAAATTCCATTACAGTTGTCTTTTGTTGGGAATATGGTTGCCTGCGTAAAATTATTCTGAGAGGTATCAGGCTTTGAATCAAAGAAAACTGATCTTGCTTCATCTCCTTGGAAGATAATGTAAATATTTTGGCAAGCCAGCCAAGAGACTTCAAATTGATAAAAGAGGGAACCTACAAAGTGTGGAACTAGCAGTTGGTTCTTTTTCATAAAAATGAAAGGAACAACACAGAAGAGGGATGTAAACAGTGACTGAGTTGGTCAGGAATATTATCACTAGTGAATTATAAAACTGGTTCATGAAGGCATATTTTTAATTTAGCCTCAGGAAAAACAGTTAAGGGAAGTTTGTGACAGTTGATTCATGGATGGATTGCAATAAAGGCCCTCTCCGTACACACAAGGCGACTCAGATTTGACTCGTGTCTGCGGAAATCGTTACCTGAGCTCGACTCCTCCGTTTCTCCGCACAGCAGCTGACTCATATCTCTGGAGCCGAGTTCAGAGGGCAGGATTACCTCCTCACATCTTCCGCTCCTCATTCCCGATTGGCTGCCGTTCTATGGCGGGAAACGTGAGTGTGCGTCCCTTTTTTTTCGTTTACCGATGTAGGAGCTACGTAGGAGGATTTTTTTTTAAGGCGTGCTTCTCGCTGCTGCCACGAGTCTCCGGTTCTGTGCATGGCCGAAAATACTGCACTGTGATTGACTGGCTGGCAGAGTCGAGCCAAGGGAGATTCCGCACTCCGCCGGCTTCGGCTTGAGTGCAACCCGAGTTCACCAGGAAGTTGCACCTCCCAGTCGAGCTCGAAAATTTAACGGTGAGAAGGGGGTGAGCCGAGACAGACACGAGTCCAACGCTATGGCTGTGCGGAGTACCCGGGTTGTACCTGTAGGGATGGGCCCGCGGACCCAGCAGAACCGCAGATAGAGCGCTTGGAATGCCGGTGCCAGCTGCGGCCTTCTGGGCGCACACGCTCCCCCACCCCCCGTTCCCCCGTGAGTCACAGGTCATGAGATGCCTGACTCATGGTCACCAGGTGTCCCAGACAAAGGGACAAAGGGGCTCTTGCCCCCAGGTGTGGATCAGACCCAGACACGGACGCTTCCTCCTGCACGTAGGCAACTCCATGATGTCATGTATCATGTGATACTCTCCTGCTCTCCAGCTCTCCCGCCTCCCGGTATGCCCCAATTGCCGCCCCTATTGTAAACCCTAATAAAAGGTGCCAGGGCCGAGCACACGGGAGAGTTGCTAGGATCACGGAATCCCGCGCTTCCTGTTGCTGGTGCTCTCCACCAGATGATATCTCCGCGTCTCGCCTCTTCCTGGCAGCCCTGCGGGCATGACTTCAGTACCTACATCTAGCTAAGGTCGAATCCTACAGTGCGGAAGGCCCCAAAGATTCCCCAAAGACATGTAAACAAGTATTTGGTTTGTAAAAGTGAAGGGCTTTCTAGATTACTGAATCTGAAGGGGTTCAGTTCCATAACCTAGACAGGTATTTGGAAAAAGTAAAGCCTAGTAGTAGCTCAGTTTCAAGAAAAGACAAAAGAGGGCAAAATTATGGTAACCAGGAAACTACCCACGAAAGTAGAATTAATCCAGTATGAAGATTTTAAGAAAGTGATACAATAGAACTTGACACTTGTCAAAAACAGGAAGACAATTCCAAGCATCACCTGCTTAGCTGGACCTCACAGGAAACTGATTCAGTCCTCAAACATGACACCCACACAACATAGTGCTCCATTCTATTCTTGCAATATTACAGAATTTGTTCTCTTCATTATTCATTTATTTTCATGATCATGGTGCAGGCTTTTCAAAATAATAGCCAAAACACTTGTTCAACATGTTCTTGTTTGAAAAACTGAACATCGTTATCAGTAATTTTACATTCAAGTCTCATTGATTGTAATGAGAAAATTAAAAACTAAATATGATACTAATTATGGTCAGGTCTCTAAAGGATGGAATATATTTCTCCTTCCAGTTTATGTGTGTCTGTGCTTGTTTCATTAAATTGCTTAAATTGTTGTATTTATTTATTAAATTTTACTCCACCCATCCCCGAAGGGCTCTGGGCGGCAATACAGAAACAGTAAACTGCAATTAAAACAGCAATAAAATCCCAATAGTATAAAACAGCAATAACAATTACAGAAATAGCCTTAAAAAAAACAAGATGATGACTTAAAACTCCCTTTTAGTCCCTGGGAGGCCAATAAAGAACCTCCGTTTTTGCTGGATTTAGTTTCAACATGCTAGCTCTTAAGCAACCAGCCGCAGCTTCCAAACACTGCTAGAGAGCCTCAGGGGCCAAGCGTGGCCAGCGCACCATTGTAAGGATAAGCTGGGTGTCATCTGCCTATTGATGACACTACAGCCCAAAGCTCCAGACCAGCTTTGTCAGGAGGTGCATACAGACGTTAAAAAGCATGAGGAAAAGGATTGCCCCTTGCGGCACCCTGCACACAATGGGATACCACTTGGAACTCTCCTCCCCCAGTGTCACCTGCTGTCCCTGGTCCCAAAGAAATGAGTTCCTCCAGCTCAAGGCTGTCCCCGGCACCCCAACATCAGTGAGTTGGTGAACCAAAAGTCATGATCTACTGTGTCAAACACTGCAGTGAGATCTAATAACATAAGCAGCACCGAACCGCCTTTGTCTAACTGGCACCAGAGCTTGTCCAACCAAAACCATTAAGGTTCCATGACCAGGGCGGAAGCCAGACTGGTAGGGATCCAACACCTTACTATCATCCAGAAACTTCTGTAGCTGATCAGCCACCACTCTCTCAATTACCTTGCCCAGGAACAGAAGGTTCGATACTGGGTGGTAATTGGCCAGATCCTCAGGATCTAAGTTAGGTCTTTTCAGAAGATGGCGGACCTTTTTCCATATATATGCAGCTAAAATCTTGTTGTAGTGTTTTGACTACGGACCAGAACCGGATGGAAAAATGGCATAAAATGTTTTTAACAAATAAAATAATATTCCTCCTTCCCGCCTTCCCTTAGCATAGTCAGGAAGGAATTTTCTTTCAACAGTGGTTTGGGAAATTATTTTGGTTTGTTTACTTAGTTGGCTTTGTCTGTGTGCTTTCAGTTCTAGTGATATTGATATGAATTATTCCATTTCTGATCTTGCTCTTTAATAAAGGTGAAATTATGTTTTATTTCTTTATAAGTTGGATAGGAACAGGTTGTATTAGATAGGATGTAGGAATTAAGTTGTATTTTGTATTTTTATCCGTATGGAACCCCCTTTGCTCAAGGCAGGAATCTACCCCTGCTCCACCTGGACATGTCCCTTTCATTTGCAAACACCATGAATGGACAATTGACAAAAGGGACCCCGGAAGAAGCACATCCATCCGCCTTAATCCTGCCACCAGGCAGATAAGGGTGCCGTCGTCGTTAGGTTTCGTTTCCTGGCCCCAAGCACCCAAAAGGGCTCTTTTGTGTTTTTCCCGCCTCGCCTCGCCCTGCTTCTGCCACAAAATTCGAGAAGGGACTGCCCTCTGGACTCTAATTAGTTCCTATGTATTTGTGGATGAATGATTGGTTCCTATGCATTTGTGAATGAATGATTGTAGGTTGTCCTGTACCCTCCCGGATTTCCCAGGCGGGAGACTGTGTATAAAAGTTGCTGTAAAGCTGCTAGGCAGTACAGTTGCCGTGGTGTGGAGGTGCTGACACGTAGGTTGGCATCTCAATAAACTCATTTTTATTTTCACTATTCTTGCTATGTTGGGTCCTGTTTCTGTTCCTCTGCGCTGCTGAGAGCTGGCAGATCTGGGAGAATAAAAGTTACCCAGGCAGCGCTGTAGCAATATCAATGTTCTATTATGCTTTCATCACTTAACATTGTCTAATGAACTCCAACAGTCCTTCCTTTCTTTATGATGTATTTCACCTTAAGTCACCAGTTCAGGAATGTTTGATTATGAACTCTTCTTAGTAGCAACACAGCTCACAAAAACAAGTTCACTTCCTTCTTCCGTAGGGAGAAAGGATTTAACATGGATTTAATAAAACAAATACTTTTATTATAGTTTGCTTTATAAAGTTAAAAATAGCCAAACAGAAAAATACAATTTGATACAATAGCTAAACATGTACCTATATCTTACATTTATCTCTGCTTTTTCAGAATAATTCATATGCAGATGTAATGGAAGTACAGAAATTTTACAAAATGAACTTCAAGTCTCGGTTGATCCTTGACTTCACTTGGTAGTCTCAGGAGAGTAATGGATCCTCTTCTTCTGCATTGTCTGGCTTTCCACTTCATCTCAGGCACTGTGTTCTGTTCCCCTGCCTGCAGTAGAAAAGTAAGTAGTGAACAGAGACAGACTTTCCCAGGGGTGATGCCTTCTCTGCACTTCTCCAGCTGGTGCCTACTCTATTAACATTTCCACTCGATTCTGCCCTAAAATTCTGTTCTATTGTTTTGATCTTGGCCTTTCCCCCTGCCTGTTGATTCTTTTAATGGTAACTTTTCTTATTTTTACCTTGCTGGTTTTAGCACACATACTGGAGTAATTTTTCTCACAAGATATGAGTTTTATTTAATCAGTTTAAACTTTGTACCTTTTTTGTCCAACCTTGTTGTTGTCTTGATCAAATATCTGGAAAGCTAAACAGTGTAGTATATAAAGCCAGCATCATGCCAAGTTGATAACAATGGTGTAGGGTTGACCTTTAGCTGTGAAGCTCAGTGTACGACCACCGGTCTGTCACTCTCTCACAACTTTACCTTACAAGCTTGTGATTGGTCTAGCCTGGTCTCAGGATGGAGATGGCCTTAGTCACCTTGACAGGTGATCTCCAGAGGCAACTAGACTGAGGTGGATCGGCACTGGTATTATTGCTTGACTTGACTGCAGTATTCTATACAGTCATAGAATCAGAGTTGGAAGAGATCCCAAGGGCCATCAAGTCCAACTCCTGCAATGCAAGAACAGATAATCAAAGCACTCCTGACAGATGGCCATCCAGCCTCTGTTTAAAAACCTCCAAAGATAGAGACTCCACCACACTCCTTGATAGTGTATTCCACTGTCGAACAGCCCTTACTGTCAAGAAGTTTTTCTGATGTTTTGGTGGAATCTTTTTTCCTGCATGATGAACCCATTACTCCTGTTCCTAGTCTCTGGAGCAGCAGAAAATAAGCTTGCTCCCTCACCAACATGACATCCCTTCAAATACCTAAACATGGCTATCATGTCACTTCTTAACCTTCTTCAGCAAACTAAACATACCCAGCTCCCTAAGTCTCTCCTCGTAGGGCATGAACTCCAGACTTTTTACCATTTTTGTTGCCCTCCTCTGGACCTGTTCCAGCTTGTCAATATCCTTCTTGAATTGCAGTGCTCAGAACTGCACACAATATTCCAGGTGAGGTCTAATTAATGCAGAATAAAGTGGTACAATTATATCCCTAAATCTAGGCACTATACACCTATTGATACAGCCCAGAATCACATTGGCTTTCTTGGCCGTCACATCAGACTGCTGACTCATGTTCAGTTTGTGGTCTACTAAGACTCCCAGATCCCTTTCACATATAGTGTTGTCAAGCCAGGTGTCACCCATCCTATATCTGTGCATTTCATTTTTTCTGCCTAGGTATAGTATCTTACATTTATCTCTGCTGAAATTCATTTTGTTTGTTTTGGCCCAGCTCTCTAATCTGTCCAGGTCATTTTGAATTCTGACTCTGTCCTCTGGAGTATTAACTACACATCTTATTTTGGGGTCATCTGCAAATTTGATTACCATGCCTTCTATTCCATCATCCAAGTCATTGATAAAAATATTGAATAGCACTGGGCCGGGACAGAACCCTGTGGCACCCCACTAGTCACTTCTCTCCAGGATGAAGATGAGCTATTCATGAGCACCCTTTGAGTTCGGTCGCTCAATCAATTACAAATCCATCTAATAGTAGCATTGTCTAGTCCACATTTCACTAGCTTACTTGCAAGAATATTAAGGGACACCTTGTCCAAAGATTTGCTAAAATCAAGGTATGCTACGGCCATAGCATTCCCTCCATCTACCAAGCTTGTCACTCTATCAAAAAGAGAGATAAGATTAGTCTGGCATGACTTGTTTTTCAAAAACCCATGTTGACTTTTTGTGATTACAGTATTCTTTTCTAAGCGCTGGCAGACTGTCCGTTTAATGATCTGCTCCAGTCTTCCCTGGTATAGATGTCAGGCTGACTAGATGGTAATATTAGGGTCCTTTTTGAAGATGGAGATAACTTTGGCCCTCCTCCAGTCCACTGGGACTTCTCCTGTTCTCCAGGAGTTTTCAAAGATTATAGCAAGTGGTTCTAAGATTACTTTTGCCAGTACTTTTAATACCTTGGGATGTAGCTCATCAGGGCCTGGAGATTTGGATTCGTTTAAAGTAGTCAGGTGTTGCTGCACTAACTATTTATTCGGGGCTGAATTTCTCCTACTGTATCTTCTGTTTCATTTTTCCCTGGGTGAGCTGCCTTTCCTTTTTGAGAAATGACTGAGGCAAAGAAGGTGTTGAGTAGTTCTGCCTTTTCTCCAGCCCCTTTTGGCATATTGCCATCTTCTCCATGCAGTGACTCTAGTCTAGCCTATCTTTTTTCTTCCTTTTGCTATGGATATAACAAAAAAAGGCCTTATTTGTTGTTTTTAACCTCTCTGGCAACCTCAGTTCATTGTGAGCTTTAGCTTTTCTGACTTTCTCCTGAGACATCCTGGTTATTTGTTTGAATTCCTCTTTGGTGATCTTTCCCCTTTTCCATTTCTTGTACATGTCCTTTTTAAATCTTAGCTTAGTTGAAAGTTTTTTAGACAGCCATCCTTAGACAGTTTCCTTTGACACCTCCCATGTTTCCTCCTTATTGGAACTGTTTGAAATTGTGCCCTCAAGATCTCACTTTTAAGAAATTCCCATCATACCATTCTCTTTTAGTATTTTTGAGCACGGGATCGCGCCCAGCAGATTCCTAAGCTTACTGAAATCTTTCTTAAAATCTGCAATGGGTGAATGACAACGCTTAGCATCCTCTTTCCACTGTATAACAAACTCCAGGAGAACATGATCACTCCCACCTAAGAACTTCCTACCACTTCCACTCCACTAATCAGCTCATCATTATTGGTTAGGGGCGGATCTAAAATAGATGCTCCCCTTGTTGCTTCTTCCATCCTCTGGACCATGAAATTGTCTGCAAGGCAGGTAAGAAATTAGTTGGACCTGATTGCCATGGAAGAGTTTGACTCCCAAGAAATATCCAGATAATTAAAATCTCCCATGACTACTAATTCTTTTATTTCTGAAAGTTTGGTCATCTGTTCCAAGAATGCATAATCTATCTCTTCAGAATGGCATGAGGTCAGACACAATGAGTTTGGTGCTGTTTCTCTTCCCCTTAATTTTTACCCAAATGCTCTCCACCTGGCTTGCAGAATTTAAGTCACTGACCTGCTCACATCTGTCATAATGTTTTACGTATATTGCTACTCCTCCTCCTTTCCTATTTGATCTGTTTCTCTGAAATAGGTTATACCCTTCAATTCTTATGTTCCAATCATGAAACTCATCTTACCAGGTTTCAGTGATACTTATAATATCATATTTGTTTTGCTGTGTTAAGAGTGTACGTTCATCTCTGTGCATTGGAGTAGAGACATCAAAGGCCATTTCCTCTGGCTGCTTCTTTAAGGTTTTTCCCCTCCCGCTGTTGGCTTCTTGACCTATTCGCTCAGTTCTCTCTATAACCTTTGGACTATCATCACTATCACAGTCAATCATTATGTCTTGGCTCACTGTTTTGCCAAAGCTGGGATAATGAAACCAGTGGTGTATCTGCCTAGGGACAAGGGGTACCCCTTGTCCCCGGACGCCACTCTTCTGGTCACATGGGGGGTGCAAAATCGGTCCCCCATGTGACCAGGAAGTCCTGCTGGGGGAGTCTGGGGGGGAGGTGGGCACCCTAAACCTTGCCCATGTCCATGGTGACATGGGTGGGGTCAAGGGCAGTGGAGCAGAGCCAAGGTGGGCGGGGCGGGGGCAGAGCCTGGGGCGTCTTGGAGACAATTTGTCTCCAGGCGCCATTTACGCCTGGTACGCCTCTGAATGAAACAGCCTTACAAAAGCTGGGCTCATTTCTCCAGGACCAGAGACAGAGAGTAGCAGTTGGACAGAGAACACTATTATGCCAGTTATTGGTGTGGGGGGACCTGCAAGGGGCAATTCTCTCCATAATGTTGTTTGAGATAGTTAAAGTAGACCTGGATGAAACTTAATCCATTGAAGATGAAGGTTCTGCGGCTGTGCTGGAACTACTAGCTATGAACTCTTGACAGTATGCAGCTATCACCTGTACTGACTGTCAAGTGCTTAGGCATGATCCTGGATGCTTCCTTATCTATGGAGGCCCAGGTCTCAAATATGGCATGCTTGGTTCCAGGTGGTATGCCAGATCAGATTCAGTGTTCTGGTACTCACCTTCAAAGCTCTAAAAAGTCTGGGATCATCGTCCCTGTAAGACAGCCACTCCCAAAATGCTTTGCACTCTACCAACAATTTACTGGTGGTGTCTGGCCCTATACCAGCTGTCCTCAGTCAGGACCAGAGGTGTTTTAAGCCAGGCCCCAGCCTGGTGGAACACTCTGTCAAATGAAACCAGGGCCCCTAGGAATTTTTTGCAATTCCACAAAGCCTGTAAGATGGAGCTGTTCTGCCAGACCCATAGTTGAGGACAGCAATGGTTTCCATCTTTACTGGCCTCCCCCACTTCTTCCCCCTTTCCCTCCCCCAATATGATGGATGATGGCTACAATGATACACGGATGACAATAACTGGATGAATTTATTTGAGGGTGCCAAATATGCTACGGAAATCATGAGATTTTATCAGATTTTATGAGCTTTTATCATTTTGGTTGTTTATAATACTATTATTCTTTGTTGTAAGTTTCCCTGAGCCCTGTTGGAGAAGGGTGGCATAGAATACCAATAAATTGTTTTATATTATGTTTTATGTTTTATATTATGTATTATGTTTTATATTATGTTGTATATGTTGTATATGTTATATATTATGTATTATGTTTTATATTATGTTGTTCACCGCCCGGAGCCCTTCAGGGATCGGGCGGTATAGAAATTGAAATAATAAATAAATAAATAAATATAAATAAATAAATAAATAAATTCCTAGCTCCTAAACCCATAACAACCAACAAAAAACATCGTTTTAGAAATGCACTGCCCCAATAAGAATAAATGGAAACCCATAATCACACACTGTGGATGATGGTACACAGAAACAAGATGCTTTCACTTCCTTTGCTCTCTAGTAGACTGCAGCTGCAGTCTGTCAGTTACAAAACAGGAGGAAGAAGGACTCGATGGTCTCTGTAACCATATCCCTTTTAAGTGTATTCTGCAGTGTTCATTGGACTAATAGGAGGGTTTGGGAGAAGCCATGAAGTGGTGCCATGAAGTGGTAAAGTTAAGGATTTTGTCAGTTCTGTTGCCACAGGACTGTCAAGATGTTTAAGTGACAAATTACTCAGACCACCTGGACAGAAGGATCAAATCATTTGTGCTGTTGTAACCATAAACTAATCCCACTTCAGGTTTCTGTGGGATGGCAGTTTATTATCAGCCAATCCCGGAGTTCATCTGCATCTCTTTGTACATTCTGTGTCTGCATCAAAGGGCCTGGACCTGGCCACTATCATCAACTCCAAGAGGCCTGAATGGATTACCATGACATTACACCCCTGTATCTGTAACTCCTGTGACTCTTTGTTTTAATTATGTTTAGCCACTTTGTCCCCTTCCGCACATGCAAAATAATGCGTTTTCAAACCACTGTTTGCAAGTGGATTTTGCTATTCCGCACAGCTTCAAAGAGCACTGAAAGCAGTTTGAAAGTGCATTATTCTGCAAATGCGGAATGAGCCTCTGAGAGTCTTTGTTCTAGATGGCTGGAAAAGCAGAATATAAATACAAAGCACATTAAGTTAATAACAGACTCTAAGGCATTATGGCCTTGTAGCAGTGGTGAGTTCTCCTGCTCACCAACAACATGCAGGCAAAGGGTGTACACAGTTTTTGATCAAGGTGTGTCCTGAAGCTTTCCAGAACTGAACAATCACTATTTTTGTTAATACTGGAATGTCGCCATGTATTGTTACCAAAGAAAACATGCTGCATATCAGCCAAAGAGACCAAATACTTGCTAATTTTTTTAACCATTCTGTACTTAAGTAATAATATAAATATGAAATCTTTGGGTTTTTTAAATTTATCTTCCCTGTCAGTCACACTGTATTTCATAGCTGTGCTTATAACCATGACCTGGTGGTACAAATGTACCAACTAGTGTGTGATTCACACTTCTATGCGGTACCAAAATGTGTATGTGTGTACTTTCAAGACACAGCTGACATGATGGCCCCACAGGATTTTCAAGACAAGAAACTTTTGGAGGTAGTTTGCCATTGCCTGCCTCTGCATCACATCCCTGCAATTCCTTGAAAGCCTCCCATCCAAATTCTGACTAGGGCCAACCCTACTTAGCTTCTGAGATCTGATGTGATCAGGCTAGCCTGGGGATATCCATGTCAGAAATACCAAAATATTGCTTTCTAATTACATTCTATGGAAGATTTTTTTTAAATTTCAGGCTTCCAGAAAGTTTTACAGGTAGATATTTTATTATTTAGTTACCATTTCTGTTTTCTGAGGCAGAAACAGGTGTCTGGAGTATCCTCATTAATTAAATGTAAGATCTGTCTTACCCCTTTACCCTCTGTAATGTAGTGCAGGGACAGGAATTCCCAAAACAAAGTACAAATGTGGACCACTTATCACAAAAATAATGCTGGTATACAGAGGAAGCACAACCTGTTAAATATGTCGGTGTAATCTTTAACAATCTTTATGTATGGGCTCAATTTATCACAGAGTGCATGACTGATCCAGGTATGCTTAGATATCTAGAAAATAACTGCATTTTCGAATCAGGTGGGGAAATATGTTTTGTAATATACAGTACTGGAATGATGGAATTCAAATAACCAATGAACAAAAATGCAATTATTCCCTAATCACTCCGAAGTTCAATACTCAATCCTTTTAATTGAAGAAGGTTCTATACTTGCCAAGGAAACAAAAAGTTAGGACTGGATCCTACCCCATCACTGAGCAAAATTTTCCCAGCAAACTTTAATGGCAACGTGCAAATTTGAACATGGGTCTCCCAATCCTACTATTTATCATGTGATTTGTAATACCAGTCTTACTACAAACAGTAAATTATGTGAGTTTGAATGTATAACGGATAACATTATGAAGTATATTTCTTGTTGATTTTCCTCTAGAGCAGGGGTAGAAAACCTGCAGCTCGAGAGCCGCATGCGGCTCTTCTGCCCTTGCACTGTGGCTCCACGAGCCGAGCCGCCAGCCTCATCCTTGCCCGCCCGTGCATCAACTGCCCGCGGTCGGCTGCCCATGGGCTTCCCCTCTCGCCCGCCCCATTGGAGGGGGGCGGGTGCTTTCCCAGCGGCTGGCAAGGCCGAGCCACCGGCTTCATCCTTGCCTGCCCTGCAGGCAGCAGGGTGGGCGCATCCATGCGCTTCTCAGAATGAGCGGAGTAAAAGGCAAAAAAACCCCAATATATATATAGTGTTATCTTTATTTTAAATGTCAAAAATTATTTGCGGCTCCAAGTGTTTTCTTTTCTTGTGGAAAACGGGTCCAAATGGCTCTTTGAGTGTTAAAGGTTCCCTACCCCTGCTCTAGAGTCTTGAAATAGCAGCCCTGGTGCTAGAAGGGCTTTCAACCAGAGTCCAGCTCAGTAGGTTAACTGCTGGCATGTACTTGCTCTGTCGACTTTGATCGCCTGCCCACCTTTTATTTCCCTTTGCCCTCCAGCAAGTAGGAAACAAAGAACACCGATAGTTATTTTGCATAAAACCTAGATAACGATCATTAAGGCCTTCCCTCTTCCCTTCTCTTTATTTATTTGTGGATGCTGCATTATAGCGGCGAGCTATTTTGCAGCGGGGGGCGACCAGAGCTACCTCATAGGAGCACCTCCTTAGTCCTGCCCCCTCTGCAAGAGCCTCACCTTAGTTTTAACAAACAGCACAAGATTTTCCGTCCGGCTTCAAGTGCCCCACGCGCCCACCCCGGCCTTCCCAAATCACTATGCAAATCCTCCCCGACCAGGAAGTAAGCAGCAAACCCTCGGCCAGGGGCCAGCCGCTGAAGTTCCTCTCTGCAGAAGAGCGCAGCTGGCCGCTCTGAGAATGAGCATTTCGACGTCGCCTTCTGTGTGTTTTCGGGTCCTTTTGCAAGAATCCCGAGTGGCCTAGTTTTGAGCGACATACCTACCGGCTGCGCCCCCCACTCCCGCAGCTGAAGCGACCGGGCGATTAATTTGCCGGTACCGGATCTCCACCTTCAGGAAAGTAAGTCCCCCCCCCACTCCCCTCTAACACGTTGGTCTGACGTCTGTTTCTTGTTCAGAGAGCTGGAAAACTGAGTTTCGGGGACGAGAAATGGCTGGACTAAAAACTGGTTAAACTTTTCCAAGTTCAGCCCAGAGTTCGTTGCCAACTAACAGCCGCGGCAAGCAGGGTTGCCGGTGGAGGGGAAGTCAAGTCGTGGTTGCCTTGTGAGGGTCAGAGCTGCCTCCGTCTGGTAGTTGCCTCTTACTAGCCAAACGTGGGAGATGCTACAGGTGGATAGAGAGTGGGCCAGCTGGGCGCAACATCGCCAGCGTTTACTTTCAGGGATCTCGTACGTTTGATTGAACCCAAATGTCGCCTCCGGGGTGGTTTTCTGTGTTTCCCGGCTGTATTAAAGATCTCCTAACTTCGCGGTGGGGGTGGGGGTGGGGGTGGGGGTGGGGGCGGCCAGCCATGGATCTCTACATTTACCCCAGGGATAGTGAGAATGACTGGAACGGCGGGACACCTGGATCCCATCCGCCTCAGAGTTGTCCAGACTAGCCTCGGGCAGCTTTCTTTTCTCAGAGGTCCTTGGCGTCAGATCAGATAAGCAGTTTGTGCCATTCGGTTGGGTAACAAAGAGCACAATAATAGTAAAGGGCTGCTAATATCCAAGCAGGTTGATTTGTGTCAAGTCCTGAAACCTGATATCCTCTCTTATCCTCCCCCTTTTAAAGCCCTGTAATGTGGACCATATGGGAAGCACATTTTTTAAAAAGAGGAAATGGACAGTTTGTGCTTCTGACCTCCTAGAGGAACCTTTCTCTGAACACGAGATAAAACCTGTTACAATGCATGAGTAAAAGGGAAGTCAGTGTTATTTTCACAAGGGCGCTCTCGGCTTCTGCCTGAGGGAAGGGCCACGGCCACCAGTCCAGTTTAATTAATCTATCTTGTGAGGCTGATGAATTTTAAAGGGCATTTGACCTATAGTTTGAATGCTTCCTAAGGATATTTGATAGCACTTTATTCAGTATATCCATTGACAGTGCTTTGCTTTTTTTAAACAACTCCCTGGAACATCTAATAGATCTACCATTCTCCAAACAGTGTCTAAAAGCAAATAGTTTAAGTGAAGAAACATGGTGAGTAGCCCAAAAGGTTTTTTTAAAAATGAAGCATATTTCTTTTATTTTTCAAGAGAGTGAAATCCTGGGCATGCTTGCTCAGAATGAAGTTCCACTGTCCTCAGTAGGGTTTAATCATCAGTTGATTAATTCATCTTGACTAAGAAATGTAGACTGTTGTTCATTTGATCAATTTACATTTTTACCCTGGGATCTATATCTTAAAGGTGTGGTTTCATTTTGTCTCCACTAGTCCTCTTGACTATTCCCCTTTCAAGTTTAGGATTTTCAAAGTCTTGTCACTGTTTATCCCATAACTCTTCTGGCTTTCAGTGCAGAATGAACAAAAGTTAACAGTTAATGAGGGTAGTGGATTACTGTGAGCTGACATAATACACTAAAACAAAATGTCTTAATTTTAAAAATGGGGCAATACAGCAGCAAAAATTGCTTCCTGTTTTTTCAGTTACCCGAAAGGGAACCAACTAAATGTGACATGAGGCGAGTACTAGCCGTTCTGCTTGAAAGCAGCAATGCCTTGGGGAACAAAAACAGTTGCTTATTTAAATTAAAACATTTGCTCTTTTGGTATATTTACCACCCACTCATCCCTCAAAGTGGTTAAAATGGTGAAGCAAGTCCGCACCTGCTTAGTTGCAAAATGTTTATATACCATTCCAGCTTATTCACTGGGGCAGTCTTTTATTTGGGTTTGGGGAATGTTATCCTGTGCAGTTCTAAATGGGGGAACTGTTCTGTTTCTGTAATTCCATATCCTTGTTACTGACTGGTGTTCATAAAAAATAATTTTATAAATTACCTTAATTCTTTTGGTCAGAAGGGTGTAATACAAATGCTATAAATAAATAACATTTAGTAACTTATCAATATGCATAGCATTCGAAAATAAAATGAAATGCAGATTTTCCCAAAGAGAGGAACTGGAGGAGGATGGGAGGTGACAGGAATAGAGGTCAGTCTCCTTTCCTCCTATGAGACAGGATGGGCAAAGGGGAAGTCAGATGGTGACAGAGTTTCCAACAGTACTAAAAAAAAACCCTCACTGTGTGCCTCCCCTCTGTACTCTACAGGCCATGAACAGTTGTGGGCAAGACATGAAACAAGTGAAGAATATTCAGAAAAGTATAACCATAGTTTGGTTAACTTGGACCTTGTCATTTTAAGCTCATTCATTGTTGTTTTAAGCACATTCTACAGTGACTATTGTGGTACTTTGGTATGAATAAAGCAGCTGTTGCTTTATCACTTTTATTAAAGATTTTTAAGCACACAAAACTGGTCTTGAGGAACATATAGCTTAGCAATGATAATTTTTATAATGATACTTTTATCATTGTTGATTAGATTTAGGCAGTGATTCTAGGTACATTTAGTTGGGAGTAAGTTCCACTGAATTCAGTAATCATCAAATTTGTTATGCTGATAATGGCAGAATGCCATTTTGGGAACTATCTTATGGAATACAACTTTGTAGTGTAGCGAGAAATATACTTCAAAAAGAATAATCCTTTATCATTACTTCTTTATTTTAATTGTTTAGAACTTCTACTATAGCATTGTGTAATACTATTAGTTTGATCAGATATTGTATAATGTACTTTATGATTTTTGTTAGATTATTATAAATATTGGTTAATTTCCATTATTATATCATTCTCTACTGTCAGAAACAGATATACATATTAATTGTCTATGTATTAGATTATTGGGTATCGTGTGCTTGTTTTGGCAGTGATCACCTACAGCTCAGACTGGATGTTGATTTTAAAAGCGCTGGTTTTGTCTTGGAAGCCTGATGTTGCTTGACTTGTTTTGTGAAAGACTTTTCAATGTTTTTCTCAAAAATATGTTTTTATGATAGTACTGCTGTTCATATTGCTTTGCTAATGATTTGTCTTTGTTCTCTGTGTGGGTATGCATGTGAAAGCTAAAGACAATGCTTTTAATCTATTTTGACCTACAAAGTTTTCTTTTCCAATGCATTGATTCCTCTTCCCTTTTTCTTTTCTGTTGTGCTGTTCAGGTAATATACTTACTCTTCCTTTTGCATAAATTATTCACTAATTATCTGCTTGGAGAGGCTGCATGGTGTACTGGCTAAAGCACTGGTCTCTAATCTGGAGAACTGGGTTTGATTCCCCACTCTTCCACATGACACCTGCTGGGTGACCTTGGGTCATTCACAATTCTCCCAGTACGCTCTCAGCCCTCATGGAGGCAATCAATGGCAAACTACCTCAGAACGTCTCTGCAAGTCAGCTGTGACTTAACAGCACACACAAACCCAATGAACTGCTTCTCTTGGGCCCTTTCCGCACGGGCCAATAACGATGCTCTGGGGACGGCAAAAATGCCGTCCCCAGGGAGCCGTTGGCACAGGCGGCGCTGCCAAAATGCAGCAGCAACAACCTGGCTCCCTTCCCCCTCCCCCAGGGCAGCCTCAGGCCTCCTCCAAAAACCTCCCTCCTGGAGGGAGGTTTTTGGCACAACAGCGCATTCCCGGCGGCGCGGTGCGAACGGCACCACTGGGAATGCACTGTTGTCCCCGTCCCTCTCCCACTCACCTCGTCGCCTCCATCGCCCTGCTGGCCTCCAAAGGCCCTCCCTCGCTGTCCTCCGACCCCTGGAGGTTGGAGGGCAGCGTGGGCTGGTCTACGGAGGCCAGCAGGGCGACGGAGGCGATGGGAGAGGGACGGGGAAGAGGCGGGTCGGCCGGGCAACGGTGCTCCATGGCGCTGTCATCCCAACCGGTTCTGGGACCGTCCATGCGGACGGTCCCAGCGTTGTCGGGTCGGTGTAATCTATGTGCGGAAGGGGCCAAGGTCTCTCCGGTGTCAGGTTTCTAAGCCTGGTTCAAAACCACATGAGCCATGAGGTCAAAACCTACAGTTTACACGAGGAACAGACATGCTTACATAACTAATAAAAGGATCACATTTCCCTGTGAAGTTATCCTAAATACTGCTGCAACAAATAGTTGGATTTGAATATATATTCACAGTACATTAGGATACTGTGTAGTGCATAGGATAAAAAGAACATTGCCTAACCTTTATTCAACACCTTTTAAGTATTAAAAGAAATGACTTTTGCACCCCATTATTTTCTTGTTATAAGTCTTTTTTAATGAAAGGGAGTTGGAGAACATAGTTTAAGACAGATGCCGGAATTTCAGATGGGGAAGTGAAAGTTTCTGAGGTAGTCTGGAAGAGGAGGGGGAAGTGGAGAAATCTATATTTGGAGACACGGAGCTCAAGTTGAGACGCCCAAGATATTTAACGTGATACCTAGTATGTGACTGATTTATGGTAAAATATGTGTGTGCTTTTGAGTACGCCTCCAGGTTACTTAAGTCTGTGTCGCATATGTGCAGTCTCTATGAGTTATGGGGTTAATGTCATAAGTGTCTGCTGCCAATATGGATACTGGCCTCCTTTTGGATCACTCTCAGGAGGCACTCTGCTATAGAGTAGGAGAAGTGGAGCTTCAGTACTATCTGGCTGCTTTAAACTCTTCTAAAGAAAAAGCCTCCTCTTTGCTGCTTTAACCTTATCTTCTCCAGTGCAAAACAATCTCCGTAAGTTACCTGTTGTTGAAATATGCTCTAGATATATGAATTAAGGTGACATTAATGAACTAAAACAGTAGTAGTAACTGAATGAAATTCTCTATTATGGGGCATCTTTGTGGACCAGACTATATGAACTTAAAAAAACTATTGTTCCATTTGTTCATTTATTTACTAATTACAATTTACTAATAAGTTGGAACTGATAGAGCACACAGAAAATGACACTGCACTCTTCCTACTGCCACCCTTTTGTAAAGGATAGGACCAGATTTTGAAAGCTGTCTGGTTTTATGGGAATATTACCATTTTGATTTCATTTCTCCCATGTGAGAAACAAACCCATGAGTCTCTATTTTCACATTTTTTCTCTCCTCACACTGAAATTTGCCAATAAGTTGAACACATTTTCAACATTGTTTGTATATCAATGCACAGGTGTAGCTGCAACAGGGACATGTGGGGACATTTGCCCTGGGCATCCCCCGTTGCGTCACATGGTAAGCAGAAAATCATTTCCCACCCTTCCAGGAAGGAGGAGGGCATGGCTGGGCCTGGGCACATTCGTGCACCACCCGGGACGAGGCCTGCCCCCGTCGGCCAGCCTGGTGAGCCATGGGTGTGCTTTCTGTCTGTCTGGAGAGCACACCCATTGGCCCACCAGGCTGGCCGATATCGTGTCCAGACCCAGCCATGCTAGACCTGGCCACCAGCTAAGTGCGGCGCACAGGGAGCAGGGCACAGGGGGTGGGGCACGCGGGCCATTTGGAGGTACCGGAAATTTTGGAGTCTGCCCGGGGCGCCATTTTCCATATTACACCACTGCATCAATGACATGTAAATTGTGTAAGGAGAAAGGACAGCAGTGAAAACAAAATAACTTGAATCCAATGCCAATGACCCCACACAAAATAAAAAAGGAGCACAAATGACCACGTGTAACACTTCTATCACTCATCTGTTCTTACATGTACTTTTCCCTGTCTCACTGTTCACTTCTCTTATTGGCACTATAAGAACTATAAAAACATGCACTCCTGTTTTATACATAAACTAGCAGGATACCTGTTCTTCGCTATGGAGATTATAAAAATTTCCCCTCCTTTTCCCTCCCCTCCCTTACATGCCACCCCTCACTCCCTCCCCTTCCCTTGAATGACACCTCTCACTCCTTCCCCTCCCCCTCCCTCCGCTAGGGTGGGTGGGCCATGTCCAGATGCCGGGCCTTCCCTCCCCTTCCTTGCATGCCACCCCTCACTCCTCCCCTTCCCTTGCATGGCAAAAAAACTGAAACTACTGAAAAATACTAAAAATATGAAACATACCTGATAAAATTACTCTTGAAGTTTGAAATAGCATGAATTCATAAAAATATTCATACTGGAAAAATACTGAAAATATAGAATGTACGGCATAAAAATACCCTTAAAGGTTGCAATTTCAGGAATTTATAAAAATAAAGATCCTTTAAAAGGGAGCAGCAGTGGCGTAGGAGGTTAAGAGCTCGTATATCTAATCTGGAGGAACCGGGTTTGATTCCCAGCTCTGCTGCCTGAGCTGTGGAGGCTTATCTGGGGAATTCAGATTAGCCTGTACACTCCCACACACGCCAGCTGGGTGACCTTGGGCTAGTTACAGCTTCTCGGAGCTCTCTCAGCCCCACCTACCTCACAGGGTGTTTGTTGTGAGGGGGAAAGGGCAGGGAGATTGTAAGCCCCTTTGAGTCTCCTGCAGGAGAGAAAGGGGGGATATAAATCCAAACTCTTCTTCTTCTTCTAAAAACACTGAGAATACTAAAACATAGTGAAAATATAAAAGTTACCTGATAAAAATACCGTGAAACGGTGAAAGTTTCAAATGTAATGAATTCATAAACACTATTAACTATTTACAAACGGTAGGATGAGTTTCTGTCTCAGGATAAAACATTAAAAGGCAAATAATCACCACCCCTAGCTTTGTGGTCTACATAACCATACTAATAACTTGTTCAGCATACAGTTTTCATTTCTCCCTCAGATTAAGTGCTCAAAACTTTCCTGTAAACAATATTCTTGGTTTTTCTCTCTGGTTGAAGGATGACCAAGTTGTCAGGTGAACTAACTCTGGAGCACTCTGAATGTCCCTCTTATTGTTATCACCCCCAATAAAGTATATCCGAAGAAATAACGGCTGCTGCTGGGGTCCCATCATGAGGCTTCCTATCCTGTGGTAGATCTGTCCCTGCACTTTGAATGTTGGCATGAAATTGCTCTCTTTCACCTCTCGGGTTCCAAAATACGTCATTTGGAAGCATCCACTGTATTTCCAGGAAGCAAAAGAAAGTGTTCTGCCATTGGATGCTGATGCGTGAGAAGGCTGTGAAGAGGTTCAGGGTAAGGTTGAATGGCAGGGAGCTGAACTTTACCGCCACTGCAGCACATTTCTGGGGGCTCATTCCTCCACTTCAGAGCATGACACCAAGCACAGCGCAATCGAAGTCCGAGATCAATCACCTTGTCTCCACAGTAATCAATGTGAGATCCATATTCAAAACCCAACAAATATTTTTTAGTCCAAGGTGATAATTTGATTTGTAATCTTTTTTTATTGTATTTGGCTGTAGCAGTCTGGTTAACATGAGGGTTGTTAGAAGAATACTTTTTCACAGC
The DNA here is from genome assembly GCF_021028975.2 of Sphaerodactylus townsendi. Taxonomy (NCBI): domain Eukaryota; kingdom Metazoa; phylum Chordata; class Lepidosauria; order Squamata; family Sphaerodactylidae; genus Sphaerodactylus; species Sphaerodactylus townsendi. The sequence continues at coordinate 55,556,099 of NC_059433.1, forward strand.
CTCGCTATGAACTTCGGGGTGACATTCAGCATACTTCATCAGAACCTCTCTATTAACTTCGGGGTGACTTTAAGCACACCTCATCACAGCCTCTCTATTAACTTCAGGGTGACATTCAGCATACCTCATCACAGCCTGTCTGTGAACTTCGGGGTTGTTTTTCGCATATTTTGCAGCAGCTTCCTGTAGTTGTCTTTTTCTAATTGAATCTGTTAATCACTTTTTGTGGTTAATCCCTCTCCTCCCTTTAGCTGTTTCAACAGAAGGAACAGGTTCGTATGCGGTGAGGATGTTGGTGGTAGAATCCAGTTGGGCCACCATTGGCTCCATTGTGCTTGTTGTTTGGTGGGCATTATCAGAGGAGACTTTGTTTCGATTCATTACACATGGGAGTAGAGGCATCAAAAGTGCCCTTCATTAAAGAATCTTCTGTGAAGCGAATCATTTGACTCACCAAACTGCATCCTTTAGCTGGCTTGGCAAGCAAGGTTTTGCTAACTGTCACCTTTAGAATGTTCATGCAGATGGCCAGAGTTCAACAGTAACGCAGATGGCCAGAGTTCAACAGTAAATGTGTCATAACTCAAGTAAAACTGAATATTTTGAAAAATCCTTTCTTAGTGAGCACCTAAACCACATAATGAACCGGTGTGCCAAATTTCAACTTTGTAGGTTAGGTGGTGTTTGAGTTCTTTTGATGAGTCAGTGAGTCAGTCTGTCAGTCAGTGGTATTTCACGTTTATAGATATAGATTATAGATAAAGATTACACCTTTCCTACTTCCTAGTTCTTCTTCCATTTAGAGTAAGAACAGGTACTTGCACAATTGCAGGCAACCTCTTGTTGCTTTTCTCCAAGTTGCTTCAAGTGTGTCATTTGCTGTATTAGATGTTTCTAGATTTTTTTGCGAGTTTTACTTCACTCCTGTAGAATCCACGGTTTCCACAGGGTAAGCAAACTATAGCATTCAAAGTGCTTCTGTTTGTTTTCCCTGGCTGCTATTTGACAGGGCTTGTATGGGGGACACCCAACAATAAAAAATAATTTAACTAAGTAGAGTTTATTATAACGTGTCTGAAAGCATGGAGCAAAGGCAGTCGTTGATACAACTGAGAGCAGTTTCTTAGTTTTATCTTTAATTATCTATTCTTGATTAAAGGCTAGTTTTCATAGAAATGTTGTGTAAAATACAAAGCAGAAGTCTTCGTATCAGTGCCATCAAAAGGTTTATATTCAGCTCTTTTGTGGTCTGGCTGGATCCCAGGCTAAGCAGTAAAAGTCAAAACTGCTATTTACAAAAGCAGAACAGCAAAAAGCAACTATGGGGACTGGGATAAAGAAATGCTTTTATATACATGAGAAAGCTTGAAACATTTATATGTGTTATGTGTGCATGTGTTAATATGTTAGGGCACTTTAGTTCACACTGAATGATACACTTTCAAACCACTTTCAGTTCACTTTAGCAATCATTTGACAGTATATTTTCCCTCGGGTTGTCAGTCCATCCTGGCTACAGGCAGGGGTTTGGGGGGTTATACCTTATCTCCAGACTACAGGTATCAACTCACCCCAAAATCTCTAGTAGTTTCCCTAACCTGGACCTGGTAACCCCCCAAACCTCTTGTGAGTCAATGGGGCTTACTTCTAAGTAGATCTGTTTAGGGTTTCCCTTAATTTCTTACATTAAAAGATTGTGTTTGTCTTGTAGTAACTTGTGATTCATTTTGATATTTAATAACTTTCTCAGGTTTCCTTTTTGTTGTGATCCATGTTGGTATTTTTCTACTATATTCAGTACATTCAGTGAGAAATCCATTTCCTGATGTATCTTTTTATTTTCCTCCCATTTCAGACATTGTTCTACTATTTGCTGTACTATCTAAGAAAATCTTACCCTAAACAGCAACATTTACACATTTTAGAAAATCATACCCCTAATCCCCTTCTGTACGGACAGAATAATGCACTTTCAATTCACTTTCACAATTATTTGCAAGTGGATTTTGCTATTCTGCACAGTAAAATCCAGCTTCAAAGTGCATTGAAAGTGGATTGAAAGTGCATTTCTGCACATGTGGAAGGGGCCCTAGTTTAGCAATAACAATAGAAAACTTGTAAAGCCTCTAACATAAAGTGACCAGATTTTAACACTGGTAAAGTGGAACACCATTGACCTTCGCGCCCCGCCCTTCCAGGTATCTACTTCCAGGCTCTCAAGGGTCATCCCGGGAGGTACACAAATACATGTCATCCAGGGGACTGTCCCGATACCCTTCGAGTGTCACACCTTTCCGTTTAACCCGAATGGACGATAAGAAAAGGTGCTTCAGATCCTTTTTTTTCAAATACCTTAACTCATCAGAGCTGCAGTCCTCTAACATCACTCCCGTAACCTCGTTAAAGCCCTTTCTTGGGCGCAGGGGTGTAGCTAGGGGAAATGGAGCCCGGTGCAAAATCTGAGTTTTGCGCCCCCCACCCTGTGGACGGCTTCCCCAAGACCAAAGGCCGCCTCCCCACTATGACCAAAGAACAATTTTTTGCTTACTGCGTGTCATCTCTAAGAAGTCAAGCAATCACATTATAGAACATGCACTTAACTCTCACAAATCTGAACACATGCTCACAACTCACAAATCTGGGCTCCCTAGTTGAAACAATATTGAAAGTGATGCTGTTTAGGGAATGTGGGTGGGTGGGATGGAATCCACCCTGAAAACAGCATCACTTTTAATGTTGTTTAGACTAGAAGAGCCCAGGGATTCTCCTTTTAAATCCCAATTTCTTTAAAGGGAGAATCTGGGCTCCCTAGTTTAAAAAACAACATTGAAAATAGTGATGCTGTTTCAGGGTAGATTCCCCACCCACCCCACAAACAAGCATCATTACTTCCAATGTTGGTTGTTGTGTGTTTTCCAGGCTAAGCGATGACCGTGTACTGGTAGATGCTTAGCCTTCCTAATAGTTTCACCTGCATCTGTGGCTGGCATCTTCAGAGAGTAAGATATCACAGAGAGAAGTCTGTTATACACTGTGTCCAGGACTTCTCTTATTACAAGACTTCTCTCTGTGATACGCCTCTCACAGAAGATGCCAGCCACAGATGCAAGGCGAAACATTAGGAACAAGATCTACTTCAAACCACCCACCACACGTGTCCAGTGAGCATGCTCATTTGACAACCAGTTGAATCCATCTGTGGAAAAGCCTTCAACAATACTTCTTCAATTATTTTAAATCTAGGGAGCCCAGGATTCTCCCTTTTAAATCCACTCAGAAGGGACCAGAAAGGGACCAATATCTGTAGGGGAAAATTGGAGTGTGCCTTGTCAGGGTAGCAATGAAAGTTAAAGCACTACTTCAAAATTTCAGGCTACTTTCAGGAGACTATCCTGATGATACCACCCAGGTTTTAGTGTGAAGTTTGGTTCAGGGAGTCCAAAGTTATGGACCCCCCAAAAAGGGGTTCTCCTGCATTCCCCATTGTTTCCAGTGGGAGCTAATAGTAAAACCATAAAACCATACTTCACCAAATAGCTGGCTGGTATCAGCAAGAGTCCTATCTCTGATGATAGACCACCCATGGTTTTGGTGAAGTTTAGTTCAGGGGGGGTCCAAAGTTATGGACCTCCTCAAAGGGAAGCTCCCATCTACTATTAGTCTCCCATTGGAAACAATGAGAATGGTGGCACCTTTTGCTGGGGTCCATAACTTTCGGGACCCCTTGAACCAAACTTCACTCAAACCTAACTTGATATCATCAGGAATGTCACCTGATGATAACCTGAAATTTTGGTACCGCTGAGGTTCTAAAACATTGCGCCCCTGCAGGCTCGACACAAAGTAAAAAACACTAAAATATTTTTAAAATGCATTTTTTTTTGAGGTTTGGGCAGCCCTTCCCAGGCATGCGCTTCCGGTACATCCTTGCACACCCTCTTCGGCCCCTGGTTTGCTACTGCCACTGCTCTCCCCAGTGCGCCTTACCAAATCTACATAGGCTTTCCTTCTTGCATCACTTCCTCACCATGCATTGAGCCCCCCCCTAATTTCGCTGCCTGCTCTTAGGTGGATCTGTTAGAAATCGGAACTGATGATAGCAGTGTCTTGAGAAATGCTATTCCTTGGAGATTCTGGTCTTTAACTTTCTACCTGGCACTGATGTAATTCCTTCTTCCCTCCAGGGCTACTAACAACTAAGCAATAAGCAGATTGCATTGACAATCTTTCTTGTCTTCTTAGTAGACAAAAAGTGCAAGCTTGAAAAGGTTTCCCTGTCACGTTTAAAAGTTTCTGGCCTTTTGAGAAAGCCACATAAAGGACAGGAGTTCTCAGAAACATGCACAGGAGAAAGCTGGGGCACTAAATTTCTAAACTGATGCTTAAATATACAGGCCAACTGGCCAGATTCCAAGGCTGGTGGCCTGGTGCTGGCATTGAGCAGGCTTCCAAAGAACTGAGTCCCTGAGAATCTCTTTTGTGGTGGGGGCTGTGGGTGAAATTGATGCTAAACTGATGCTTAAATATACAGGCCAACTGGCCAGATTCCACACAGAAAAAAATCCCAAAAACTTCTTATTTTTTGAAGGAAAAAAGCCCCCCAAAACTCAAGCCTTAATCTGAAACAGCCTCCAGGGTTTGGCCTTGAGAAGGGGACCCAGCCATTCATATGGCTAGCTTATTTCAACAAACTCGGGAAGGGGGACTAAGTGTAAGCGTCTCCTCAGTACAATAGAAGTCGAGTAAAACATAAGAAAGAGCCTGCTGGAGACAGACCAGGAGACCATCTAATCTGGCACTCTGCTACTGCGGCGAGCGCCCACCAGGGTATGCCTTTGGGAGCCTCACATGCAGGATGTAGAAGTAGCAATGGCCTTCTGCTGCTGCTGCTCCTGGAGCACCCTGATCTGCTAAAGGCCTTTGCAATCTCAAGATCAAGGGAGGATCAAGATTGGTAGCCATGGATGCGACTTCTCACTCCATCAATCTGCCCAAGCCCCTATTAAAGAAGAAGCTATCCAGGTTAAAGCATCCATCACCCTACCTGCTGTGGCAGCATTATTCTCCCAAACACTCAATCACGTGTTATGCGTAAAAATATTTCCTTTTATTAGTCCTAATTCTTCTCCTAAGCATTTTTTCAATGGATGTCCCTGCCCTGAAGTTCTAGTGTTCTGAGAATAATAGTATGGAAACTTCTTCACTATAAGCTCAGAAGCCTTCTACTGAACTGGGTCAGTGGTGGCACCATAAAGCAAAAGCAAGAATCTGAGAGTCTCTGCTAAGCTTTCAACATTTCAATACCTAGCAACAATCCGCGAAAGTCCCCACTCCACCCATTCAACCCAGGCATCTTCCAGAATACCAAGCAACAGAGACCTTTGGTTTAGAAACAACTTAGAAACGCAGAAGGGGATTTCGTTTTAGCAGCTCAAGTTCATCACCTATGAATCTGCCATTGGAAAAGACACAACAATTCAAGACTGGAAAAAGGTAGCACGCTTGCATGATGAGCTAAGAAAAAGAATGAAACTGGTTCTTCCCCAGCAAACATCGAATTGACCAAAGCACCCATGAATTTCACCACTTCCACTCCCTCCCTCCCCAACTCCCAATCTTTCTTGACCCCCCCCCTCCTGCGTTGGGAGATCAGGAGGAAGCCTCTCTTCTCCCCTCTCCTTCCATCCACCAGCCGAGCAAAGCAGCCGAAGGAAAACCAGAGCCAGGAGATCCCAGCCCACAAAAGTCCCAACTCCTGTGCTTGCTAGGCTAGCTGTGGAGACTGGAGTGAGTCGTCAGGCTCTCTGCAGGGAGGGGGAAGGGGAGTTGAGCAGTCAATTGCTCCTTTTGCTTAGGGCTGCTCAGGGCTCTCACCGTTGATTGCTCTGGCCTGGCTGCCGGGCTGGCTGCTGCAGGCTTGGCTTCTTTGGGATGCGGAGGAGCCGGAGGCCACAGCTGAGCAGCAGACTGACTGAGAGGGGGAAGGGAGAGGGGCCGGGGAGAATTTTGCGCCCCCCCACGTGACCCATAGCCACGCGCCCGGTGCGTTGGGCACCCCCTGTCACCGTCTACCAGGCATGAGACAGCTTCATGAGCAGCCAGCAAACTGGCAATCGGGACTTTTTTACAGAGGCGTATGGAGGGATCGCTGGAGAGCAATTAGAGTTGGTACCATCGGGTGGGTCCCACCAAAAGCGGGATGCCTGGTCACTATACTCTAACAGGAAGTATTTAACACATTTGTATGGAATCCAAAAACACCTCACTAATTATGCTGTGCACAGAAACCTGTATTCTTTGGCAAGATCAACATATACTATATAAATTCTTAGTTGGCCAGTGTGCTTGGTCAGTCTGCTAACTCACTCTCTCCTATTCAATCTGGACTATACATCAGTGAGACGTGAAAATACAAAAGGAGCAACCTTCTCTCTCATCCAAATTTCATTAATTTTTGAATTTGGATTAGTTGGTATTGTAGCTATATTGAACAGAATATGTTCAGTTTGGGTTTTAAAGGGTTATCAATACCATCTGTTTCCTCAAATTTATTGTATGTAGTCAGACATTGTATAGAAATGTCAAAAGTTATTCTTATGCAAGCGAGATGATATTTTAACTCATTCAGAGGGAGTGGTCTGTGATTTCTGCAGATTTGCTCTTTGAGCTGCAGGTCTGATCATGGTTACCTCATCGACAGTAGCAGATTTTCTTGTAGGAAAACCACAGAAAGATGGGAAGAACAAAAAAAATGTGCTGTCTCTGAATAAAATAAGCCCACAGTTCTTTGGACCCATTTGACTATTTTAAAAAACCCACTAATAAATATGTACATTCTAACTAAGGATAGACTTTTAAGCATCTGATGGTATATTCAAGTCTATGGGTGCATATACAATTTATTTATTTACTTACTTCATTTATAGCATGCCTTCTTTCCACAGGACAGCCAAAGTGGATTTATTATCATAAATCTCTTGTTCCATAGTTCTCACCCTAGTTTTGCTTTGTTCATATTATGATTCAGGCAAAATCTCCCATATTGAATCCAGACCTTATTTAAAAGGCATAGTGCAAAATATTAAATCCTAGGTGTGACTCCTTTCATATGTTCAGCTCTCATAACTTGAGAGGCTCAGGGTGGCCAAAAGGTATAAAATCCTAGGCCAGCCTTAGGAAGAACCCTTGGCATGCATGTTAAAGTCCTCCAATCTGTCAGTCCAGGTGTCTCTAGCACCACACCTGAGAGCACGCTAACTCAGAGAGGGTTCCCACTGGGTAATTAAGCAGCAAGTTGACAAGCAGAATGATTGTCTTAATTCTTAATTGCCATCGGTCTAAAATCAACGCCACCAATAGTTTTCCGCAATAGTTTGCAGTAAATGCTTGTTAGACTGATGCAATAAAGGGGAAAAAAGAGCTGATCTTAAGTACAATCTAAATCCACTGAGGTCAATGGCCTTCATTGTGAAATCCTATGGCATATTTTTGAGGTAATACCAAGCAGTGGTTTGGTGCAAAGTAAATGAGCTAGAAAGAGCTTTGAGCTCATACACTTCCTCTTCCTTCTCATGTACCACAAATTGATGAGATACTTCCTGGTTTTCAGTAAACTATATGATACAGTTGTTATTAGTAGTAGTAAGTTATAGTTTGCCTTGCCCTAAAAACCAGCACTGCCAGTAACAATGTAATGCTGTTTTCTGAGCAAGTGTGACACATAGACTGCAGATGGAGATGTCTGAAAAAACGAGAGAAGATAAAAGCTAGAAGCTTCTTCTTGGCTCATTTTTTTAGTACCAGACTTTAGTACCACTTATCATGAAAGCACTCAGAAAGAATAAGGACAAGGAGCAAGTTTCATGGTAAAACAAAATGAAAAGCAACCTAATTCCTGGCTGATGCTAAAGGTAACTTCCTAACACATACACTTGTATTTTTATCCTTTCATCCATCTCCAGAACTGGGTTAGTCTTGCATCCTCTTGGGGTTTTGCCAGTTTTCCCTCATGTTCTATGTTGTTTCCTGCTGACATCGACACAAAGAGAACTCCACTCTCCAATATGCCATTTTTAGTGTCTAGTTTCTTGTATGGAAAGGTATTCACCTCATCCTGAGGAAAGGGCCTGTTATTTTTCCCAAAGTAACCTAGTATACTCGGGATTTTGACAGTGGTTTGTGGTCAAAATGCTTGGAGACCAAATACTGATTGCAGGATTCTTTCTCTGGCAGTGAAGAAGCTGTCCAGCTTTTTAATGTTTTAATTGGATCAGCAAAATGTTATTTTTATTTAAATAAATATATAATTTGACCTAATAGTTTTATTCTGTTTTTAGCTTGGGTGAAACTTCAGTGTAGGGTTGTGCATTCAGATATATCTGGTCCAAACAGGTATCTAAAAAATGCCTTATCAGTATTTTCCAGATATGTTCAGGTCTCCAGATGGTATCTGGGATTTTCCTGGATACTGGGTCCTAAATTTAGGATTAACTGTATATTTAGGATTATATTTATTATATTAGGATTAACTTTATATTTAGGATTAACTGTAAATCTGGCTATTCTTTGCCCTGGACAAAACAAAGAATCCCACCCACTTCCCACTCCCATAGCAAACAGTGGAGGCTGACTGGGGGCACCTTGTTCAAGGGTCCCTAGAGGCCCAATTGACTTGAAATTTGGAGGTTATTTACAATCCAAGCCCTTTATTGGCATCTCATTGGGGGTTATTTAGAAGACAGGCATGTGCAACTCAGCTGCAATTTTTGTGAAATTTTATCAAAAAAGAGCCCCCCAGCCAGTGGAATAGGGCCCAGGGAGAGGGGGGCATCTTGCACCGAGTGCGTGCCAGTGCAGGGGCGTTCTGGGGAGTGGCAGGGGCAGACAGGGGCATGGTAGGGGCACAGGGCACACACATGCCCCAGGCACAGTTCCCCCTTGCTGCGGCTTTGCCCCCAGCCCTCCAGAAAATTTTCCCATAGGGGAAAATTGAATGATATTGGAATCCCCCCCACAAATAACCCTGGATTCAAATACCAACCATATTTTTTCAGTTCTCTGGATCCAAAAAGTGCTGGTTTTTTTTCTAGCTGCACATCCCTACCCTAAACTGCACTTAACACAATAAGTTTTTGTTATACTGTTGCTATTTAAGGAGCAGGAAGATCGATTTCAGGAAATGTAGTACAAGGGTTTAGTGTGATTATGTAAGGAGCTGCTGTATAAAATGTTGAGTGGAGTAGCTACTACAAGATACAGAAATAGTGTTTGTCGGAAAGCAATGGCATTTCAAAGCTAATAAGCACGTGTCTGGCTGTGCCTCACATCTAAAGTGTAACTGAAATCAAAGGCAAATGTAAGCAAAGGGCATAGGTAAGGTTTTTTTAAAAAAGCCTTGTAATGCTGGAATGAAAATAGGTGCCAACAGATAAGAAAGTTCAAAAATAAAATTTCAGCAGTGTCATACATATATCAGAAGGTGAGTGTCTGTACAAAAAGGAAGTGCCAGTGATGTCCTGCCTCCTATTTTTGGCTATATCTTTTTTAAAAATTATTATTATTATTATTATTATTATTATTATTATTATTATTATTATTATTATTATTATTATTATTATTATTATTTATTATTATTATTATTATTATTATTATTATTATTATTATTATTATTATTATTATTATTATTATTATTATTATTATTATTGGCTTTATAGACCGCCCTCCCCCGGAGGGCTCAGGTGTGCTATTATCTATATCTGTGCTATTAACTGCTGGTAACTTGAAAAAGTGGAAAAATAAATAATCAGAACAGTTTGAGTCAGATCCAGGTTTTGAGTGGCCCTGAGCAAAGAGTGCCCAGAGGCTACCCTGTCCACTTGCCCACCTGTCCATGTGTGCCTGTGCATGCTGCAGTTACAGATGTCTACGCTGCTTGCATTCTTTCCCCAATGGTATTGGTGGTGCGTGCAGTTAGCAGTGCCCTTGCCATTGCCTCCAGGAACACTGATACTTGGAGCACCATCTATGTGCCTTTCTCCAGCAGTGCTAAGAACCATTTGCAACTGGGAGCACAGGGACAGATCACCCTGAAGCAGGCAATGGAAGGGTGTGAGCACAAGCAGAAGAGATACTTGAGTAAGCAGTTGTGGGCTTCACTAGAATCCATGGGTCCTGGCAACTTACTCAGCTCAGGATCTGTCAATACCAGCCTCGAGAATGGGGCTATAATATTTTGGATGATATTTTATAGTTTGATCAGAAATCTGCTTTCTCACAAGTCCTGCTTAAGATAAACGTCATTATCTCAGTAATGTTTCTTAATGTTATACTTACGATATTAGCTGGGCTTTATCGATCTCCTTAGCTTTGCAGTCTGATTTTCTTCCTCATGTCTTTGAAAAACTGCTTGTTGTTACTTGTATAATTGTACATCCTAAAGTCATGTTAAGTATTATTTAATATAGCATTTAGAGTGTAGGGAGCATGCAACACCATGGCCAGGTTTCCTTTGTCCAAAAATGGGTGGAGCTAGCATACCAGCCAGAACTGCTTGAAGGCCTCCTGGCAACTGCCACCACCTGAGCTTCAAGGGACAACAATTAATTCAGGAGCTGTTCCTTGAGATTCTCCAGAACAAGACAGGTGGGGTGTTCATGGTCAATACCAGTACCTTGAATCCAAACTGGAAATGTAATGACTGATGTTATGAAAAGGAGTCCTTCTCCCTGATTTTGATAGCCTTTGTTATTATGGCACTAGAAATTTAAGACTAAAAAAAATCACAGTGGGGCCAAAGCATGAACACTCAGTAAGTAGCCCCTGGCAGAAGAACCAGTCCAGATTATTACTCCAGCATGTGAAATCAACCATAGCAGAGGATGGTAAATAAACCTACTTCCTTGTTTAACCACAGATTAATTTGGGTTGCAGCCTATTCTTATCAATCTCAGGTTCCCAGCTGTTCCACCATAAATAGTTCACATCTGAGTACTCCCTCCTCTTGTGGATGTTGGAGCAGTCCATGCATTTTATATTCATTACATAAAAAGAAGTAATCCTGTGACTAGATTCTATACTGACAAATAGAGCGCCTTCTATCAACTTCTTTCTAATTTAGCATGGAATTCTGGTACATATTGGCACTAATACATGTTAAGCAGCAGAAAAAATAAAGATAATACCACGGTGTCTTGCTAGGTTTTTTTTTATAAAGGATTTGATGCAGAACACATTAAAGGAATTCCCAATCATTTCCTGAAATGTTTTCATCATTTGTTAGTAGAAATTAGAAATTAGAAAATACTTATTTCTGTGTAATTAATCAGAGTATCATTCTGAAATTTTAAAGACTCCTAAAATTATTTTTTTGATCACTGGTAATTGAAAGCTTAATTTAAAATATATATTGAAGCTTATTATGAAATAATACAATTTTATCTTGGAGATTCTTCCAGTGTGTGAGAGAGAAAGGTAAAATGTTCTTTAGCTTTAGGGTACCATAAAACTCAAGTTTATTTTTCGAGCAGCGCACTAACATGACTGCTCATTTGGAGCTATTATGATGGGGGCACTACACTTAGCTATTGGGAGTAACAATGCACACAGATCCTCTTTTTTCAATTCAACTATAAACAACATTGTCAAAGGGACATAAATGATTCTTTTGGGCCCACTCTTTATTTACTAACCAAAATTCAGTTAGTAATCTTAACAGAATGATTGAAGTTATAAAAGTCCAACTTGAACTTATGAATATCCAGTTACTAGATGTTGTACCAAAAAATATTAGTGATAAAAGGAGATCTTTGTTATATAGACTAGACAAAATTACAGAATTTTTTGCTTAATTTTCTCTATTCCAACAGGAAATATGGGATGTATAAAATCCAAAAGAAAAGAGAACCTTCATGGAGATGGGCTAGATATGAAGACCCAATCAGTACGTAAAACTGAAAGAACTATTTATGTGAGGGATCCAACGTCCAATAAACAACAAAGGCCAGTAAGTAGATAGTCTCAGGGAAGAATTGCAACAGTGAGATCACAACATAACTGGCACATCTTAAAATTTAATTTTAAAAAATCTTGCAGAAGTGAAAACTGATTTTTGTCTGCTTTGTAATTGTTCAGCTTTCAAAGAATATTGCTGAAATCATTAGCTGTGTTGCTCAATTGGCTCTTGTGACTAGTTCCATGAGGCACAGAATAGAGTACTTTGCCTCATTGATATGTATGCAAGACAGTCCCACTAATTGTAGTTTATTAATCTGGCTTTTCTATTTACAACTGAATGATATCTCATTCTTCAGTGAGCACAGTTTATGAATTCTTGTTGATGTATTTGATGCTTTAACCTGGGATAATACTTTTAAAAAAGTATTATATTACACAATTTCTTACATTTTTATTGAACATTGTTATTGAAAAGTACTTCCAAAATATGCCGTTTGCTTTACGAAAATCAGACTGTTTGGTAACCTGAAAGGAGAAGTTCTTTTAGAAGTATGGTTACATAAATGGGAAACATGTTCTTTCATATGCTTACCTCATGGGCAAAAAAGGGAGAATCTCTATAAATGGGGGATGGGAACTTGTACTCGTTCTGAGTACCATGCTTTTGAATGTTATATATCTCTCAGGAGTTTAGAAAGAATTATTTCTCACTATAATGATGCCACTTTTTAAATAGTTTGAAGCTCCTTGTTTGCAAAAATTATTTCTGGGCTCCTGGACACATACAAGTTTCATGATTAAAACTGCTATGCTGTAACTTTATCCCTTACTTTTAGGAACATGGTAAATAACATATCGAAAACCCTTTTACATTACATATTTTTAGCATCAGTCCTATTAATTTTAAGCATTTCAGTTAGTCACTAACTAATATTTTTACTTAATATGTTACATTAAATGTGAAGATATGTGGAGTGCATAGTGTTTGATGTCATTTTGCTTGGCCCTAATAAAAAATATTTCATAGATTTTATTGTTATGAACATGTGCAGAGTGCATTTCCACACCATTTAAATAGAAGGGCAGATTACATTGTTTTTTGTTTTCAATCACAACTCACACTTCCCATTTTAGAATTATGTACATTCAGGACAAAGCCATTCAAGTCCACTCCTGTTGTTTTTTTCACCTCTCTTCCAGTCAGTCTTCAACAATTTAAAAAAATGATTTGGAAACTTGTTTCCCTATGATATGCAAGCATTCCACATAGCCCCGTTTTATCTTAGTTTGTACTTGGGCTGAGCATAGCAACAAAATACAGTAATGATAAAGGAAAGTATATACACAATGCCATGTCATCATTCAGAGTGACTATGACCTGTCTACACTGGTGCAGTGTGCGGGAGGGGTGATGAGGCAACTCCAGTGATAATCTCTGAACCTGAAGTTTGCTCTGTCTCCATTCTGATCTTTGGATATGGGAGATGGGGACTGGGTAGGGATTTACCTGATTCCTTGGACTCCCAAGGCAACACAGACTTGCTCAGTTTTGTACTTATGACCCACCCTCCCTCACTTGCTCGTCTGGCAAGAACCACAGTTATGAAGTGCTTCAAAATACTGGCCAAGGAACAAATATCTAAATATTTAATTAAAGGAGTGGATAATAAATCTGAGTTTATACATTTGACATGGACATAAACTGCCTTTTTTATTGCTATTCTAGCCAAAAACAGATGCACTTTTACCAGGTCAGAGATTCATGCCAGAAGGTATGTTTATAAAAGATATTGGTTACTACAAGTTTCTATTTATTGAAATCGATAAATAAATTAAAAGTATTTCTTAAATTTATATATTCAGAGGAGAAGGATCTTCGGGCCATTGTAGTAGCCTTATATGCTTATGACGGTCTTCATGAAGATGATTTGTCCTTCAAGAAAGGAGAGAAAATGGCAGTTCTTGAGGAGTAAGTAGAGGCATCACACAGCAGGGATGTACGTTCTACCCTTCCTATGGTGGAAAGAGTAGAACTTGGTTTGTTTCTTTGTATGTTCATAGAGAAGATTGAGATTACTGGAAAGATGAATTTTCTGCATAATATTGTACAGATTTTTTACAAGAATTATGTAATTCATGTTTACCCCACCTTTCTCCTCAGTGGGGTTTTATCAGTCTCCTCTCCACCATTTTATCCTGACAACAGCTCTGAGAGGTAGTACAGGAGGAGACAGTATGACTGACCCAAAGTTACCCTTGAGCTTCCATGGCATGAATAGAGATTTGAACCTGGGCCTCCCAGATCCTAATTTGACTCTGTTTTTAAATTATGAAATAATTGATAGTTCTAGAAAAACTCTCATTTGGTAGGAAAAACTCTCCTTTTTATATGAAGACACTCACAAATTGCATAGCTGTTGGTAAAATGTGCCCATCTGTGAAAGATACACTCATTTCTACTGAAGCTGCTGCTGCTGCTGCTGCTTCTTCTTGTTGTTGTTGTTAACAAAAAGTAGTGATTAATAAATGTGAGTTTATAAATTTGACATGGATATACATTATTATTATTATTTATTGTTACATAATTATTACATAATCCGGGGAAGGGCGGTATACAAGTATAATAAATAAATAAATAAATAAATAAATAAATAAATAAATAAATAAATAAATATCGATCTAATAATTATTTAATATTACTATTTAATTATTGACTGATAATATTTGATTATATAATAATAATAGTGCAATTTTATCCCACTCTTCCCAACAAGGCTGGGCTCAGAGCAGCTAGCAATATTCTATGTCAATGAACAAAACAGAGCATACAAGCAATATGACCAATGTAAACTATAAAACCAGAAATCAACAATACATCAGATGGCCCCATCCAAAGGCTGGGTGCCTGGCTGTGGTGCCCAGCCACACCAGCCCGCTGTCCCCAAGGAAGCTTCCTGGCAGTGTGGAGTGGTTTAAAATGTCCAAAAGTCTCCCCACCACTAGGAAGTTCCCATTAGGCTGAATAGACTGAGATCACCTTTTTGGTCTACAGCCCTGCCTGCCAACCCAACAGGGCCAATGGCCAAGAGGGAGCTGACTGATGTTTGCTCTTCCCTGGCCATGCCCCTGGATCAACCCCATTGTGGGGGTGCAGGGACTCTGGCACAACTTCCCACACCGTATCCCACCACTGGGGAGGGCCACAGCAGCCACCTGCTGGGATTTGCCCCTCCACTGAAGTAAGTGCCCTGGGGAGGGCAAATCTACGAGCGTGGCCCCATGCTGCTCCCACTGGCAGATTCGGGGCCCTTGGATGGGTCTGTAAAATACTTAAACAATGATGTCCTCCCTCAATGAGGGGGCACTGGAAGCAACAGTAATCTGATATAATAGCATAATCGGGAGAGCACAGAAACATATAGAAGAGGATCATTCCCTAGGAGGGTCGTGTAGGGGGACACAAAGATGTGAAATTGCTGCAGAGTAACTTGAGCAGCTCTTAGAATGCCCAGAAAGTGTTAGTGAAAAGATCTGTTTTAGGTTTTTTTTGTTTTTTTAAAAAACACCTTTATTTCGTAAATATTTGCCTCTGTGCAGCTTAGCTGATTGTTTCATTTCTGATGTTCTTCCTATTTCATGTTCCATTTCTCGGAATGAACAAAACTTACTAATGGTGGGAGTGGGCAAGGGCGGAATGCCCATTGGGCAAGGTGGGCA
This sequence comes from Sphaerodactylus townsendi, assembly GCF_021028975.2. Classification (NCBI taxonomy): domain Eukaryota; kingdom Metazoa; phylum Chordata; class Lepidosauria; order Squamata; family Sphaerodactylidae; genus Sphaerodactylus; species Sphaerodactylus townsendi. The sequence continues at coordinate 55,571,768 of NC_059433.1, forward strand.
GCTGCCCAGGGCACCACCTTGTGGGGGGCATCGAAATGCAGGGTTCATTTTTGGGTATTTTAGTGATTTTCCATTTTTGGCCTGCAGGGGGCGCAGGTGCAGTTTGGTGCAGTTTGGTTCAGGGAGTCCAAAGTTATGGACTCCCAAAGGGGGTGCCCCCAACCCCCATTGTTCTTACTGGGAGCTATAAGCCTTATACTATAACTTTGGCCTCCCTGAACTAAAATCAAACTAAAACCTGGGGGGTATCATTAGGTAGTCTTCTGATGTGGGACCATGTCCTGAGACTGTGACTACAGAAATGTGCCCTAGTTTCAGGCCTGTCCCCGTTGACAGCAATGCATGAAACCTTAACGTATGAACAAAGATTCTGCAAGCAAAATTTCATGGGATCAGCCTTTGGGTGCATTTTTGGATGTATCAGCACTAAAATTTCAGGGTCTCCTCAGGAGACTGCCCTGATGTTACCACCCAGGTTTGGTGCAGTTTGGTTCAGGGGGGCCAAAGTTATAGACCCTCAAAACTGTAGCCCCCGTCTCCTATTAGCTCCCATTGGAAACAATAGTATTGTGGACCCCCTTCTACAAGTCCATGTAACTTTGTGACCTCTTGAACCAAACCTCACCAAACCTGGGGGGTAACATAAGAACAGTCTCCTGATGACACGCTGAAATTTCGGTGCTGATCCATCTAAAAATGCACCCCCTGCAGGCACCAATGTCCTGGTGCAAAAAAAATTTGGTCTTAGTGGAGTGGCCGCCCATGGGGGGGGGGGGGGCATCCAACTCAGGTTTTGCCCAGGGCTACAGTTTGCCTCGTTATGCCCCGGGGAGTAGCTCAGGATGTTTTCTATTATTCATGTAGCTTTCGTTAAAAGAAAGATTGATGACCCTTGAAATAGGGCTACACTGAATATGTTCCTTTATCCCAGTGTATGAGAGCATGATCTACAAATGCCTGGTCTGTGTCATATTTGGGCTTGGACTCACAATTTGCAGAGATATATACAAGTCTTCAGACCACTTGATTACAGGCATGCCTAGCAGACAGCATTATTTTATTCCTCGCCCTCCCACTCACCAGCAGTGAAGCCTGAAAGTGTTCTTCGTTTTTGTTTTTGGGAGAAGAATGAAGATAATTGTTCCTATCTGCTTAGATAAATGTTGCTCTTTTCTTTTTCTCAGGCATGGAGAATGGTGGAAAGCTAAATCCCTCTTGACCAAGAAGGAAGGCTTTATCCCAAGCAACTATGTTGCAAATGTCAACACCTTAGAAACTGAAGAGTAGGTTAACCATTTTCAACTTTTGTTATTCACCACCTATTACATTGTATGTTCCAACTGGGAAAGGAAAGAAAGATATAACTTTCTTTTCAAAATATTTTTCAGATGGTTTTTTAAAGATATAACCAGAAAAGATGCAGAAAGGCAACTGCTAGCACCTGGAAATAGTCCTGGAGCTTTCCTTATACGAGAGAGTGAAACATTAAAAGGTAGGCAATTGCTTTTTGAATTGCATCTGAATTAAAAGTGAACTCAACCTTCTGCCTTAAGTCTGTACTCTGCTAGTTGAGGGCTTCTACATGAGATCTCTTCAAGGCCCTTTCCGCACGGGCCTTTGGGCGCTTCGCCACCAGCAGGAATTCTGCCGGTGAAATAGCAGGGCTGTTCTAAGAGCGTGCCAGCGGCCCTCACAGAGTGTCGGCACAGGAGAGGCGGCTCTCATCTGAGCCGCCTCTTCCCCGTCTCTTCTCCCACTCACCTTGTTGCCACGCCGCCTCCCGATGGCCTCCTAAGACCCCCTGGAGGTTGGAGGGCAGCGTGGGCGGGTCTTAGGAGGCCAGAAGGGCGACGACGGCGACGAGGTGAGTGGGAGAGGGAGGGACAGGGAAAACAGCGCATTCCCGGTGGTGCCGTTCGCACTGGGCCGCCGGGAATGCGCTGTTGTTCCAAAAACCTCCCTCCAGGCCTGACGCTGCCCTGGGGGAGGGGGAGGGGAGCCAGGTCGGCGCTGCTGCGTTTTGGCAGTGCCGCCTGTGCGAACGGCTCCCTGGGGACGGCGTTTATGGCCTGTGCGGAAAGGGCCCAAGTGTACGAATTTATAAAGGTCATGCAAAAATCCTTTTTACTTCAACACCTCAAAAGATACTTTTGAAGGAGACAAAGTTCTCTCACAAATAAAGAGTCAAAAATTGTTTTCAGTGAATATGAACTTGGTTTGTTCTTAGTCTCATAGAAAAATAGTTGATATTGTTAGATAGTCTGGTGGCATAAGAGAAAGTTTGAAAGCTATGAACTTTCTTCAGATTATTTTATTGACTCTGAAACATGATTCTCTGGTCTACTGTTTGGGAAGGGGTGGGTATCACAATAACTCTTAGAAATTGCAGTCTCTCTTCCACAAAGTTTTTAGAATGAATAATTAATGTTTTAGCATTAACTGGTCAGGTTAGCAAAACTTGGATTTGGTGTGAATTTTATTTGTAATGCCTGCAGTGTAACTTTTAAAAAATGTCCACAGGTAGCTACTCTCTGTCTATCAGAGACACTGATAATATACACGGCGATGTTGTGAAGCACTACAAAATCAGAAGTCTCGACAATGGAGGATATTACATCTCCCCAAGAATTACTTTTCCCTCCATCAGTGACATGATCAAACATTATCAAAGTAAGGCAATTGTATTATGTTGTTGAAAATATTGACTTACAAAAATACTCTTCTGTTTCAAATCACTTATGTCAAATTCATTTTGATATACAGTAAGGCTCTAGAGTCTAGGAAGACAAAGCTTTGACTTCTATCACTTTAAAAGTAATGGTAGAATCAGATTAGTCTTTGGGTGGGGAGATTAAACAACGTTTAGAATCTTGTATGGACCTAAAGATAAATGGAAAAGTTATTAGTGTTGTAGTTATCTTGTATAAACACTGTAGCATTCTTGTGACCATTCTTGCTGTGAGAAAGAAAAATTGCTGTTGGCTTCTTACAGAGTACTGTTTGACTTGTGCACAGAATTTTTTTTAAAAAATAGTGATGCTTATAGTTTTTCCTTTTTTCCTAAATATGTGTTTTCACCAGATAAGAAAGAAATGCTTTGAATGCATTTTGGTTCTGATATTAATTAAGGCTATTCAGCATCAGTTTCTACTTCTTTTGATATAAAGGTGCTGCAAACCAATTTTTGGTTTAGAAATATAAACCTCTCAACCATATTTTCTAAGGCTGAGTAATGGTGGCTTTGCCTCAGAAGCTCCATTCATATTGTCGATGATACCCAAAAGAGAATTTATGCTAATGAAACTTTATGTTATTGAATTTATGCTATTGAAAGCTGCTGACAGTCTCCCAAAGTGATCTCAAACTGTGGTTTGGGGGTTTGCACAAGACTAAATAGAACTGACTCAACAGCAGTCACGTTCTTTTGTCAGCTTACTATCAAGTAGTGACAGATAGAAAAATCGAGTGGTGTGGAGTTGATAACACAAATTGCATTGTTGTTCATAAATTGCCTCATATCAATGTATTATTTAAGGCTTAGTCATGGCTGGATTCAACCTCTGGCTATTATTGTGCCTGTTCACCGCACCCAACCACTCCTACTGCCAGTTTTGTTGATCTTGCTGATTTTTAATTTTCAGAATTGAGAAGGATATAGGGATGCCAGTCTGGCTATACTGTTCATTTTGATATAATTTTAGTAAGTTAGAGAAAAAATAATCAAGTAGAGGAGGGGAAGTGGCTAGAATTAGAAAAAACAAATCTGATGTTCAACCAGAAATTCACAGGAGGCGGAGGATAGGGTTGTATGCAAATTCTACATTGTACATCCCAACAAAACTAGCCAACATTCTTGGCAAGAAATCTGTGAGTTGTATGTCAGCATGGGTGGATTCTGTAGTAAAATCTCAAGAGAATGCTATTGGGTATCTGTACCTAAGAATACTAAGTAAACCTTCTGCTGTACACACATCACAACTGCTACTCAGGAAATCCTGCCACCATCCAGGACTTGTGTATGAGCCAGTGATCTTACTACCTCAATAAGATCTTACTACCTCAACCAAACTGCCTTTTGCTCACAGAGTAAAAATTCCCCAATCCAGGAGTCTTTGAAAGTGCTTGGGATTTTGTAGCTAACAAGTACTGGTTATGGGAACAATTAAATGTAATCTTTATTCGTGAGTTGGTCTCTTAACTGAGAGTGGTGGCTATGATGGCTTATGTCAGAAGTCTGGAGAAGGCATGCATTAGTCCAAAACCACAGAAACCATGGGACAAAGATGCCTGGGAGATCCCTCGGGACTCAATTAAATTAGTCAAAAAGCTTGGAGCAGGTCAATTTGGAGAAGTTTGGATGGGTAAGATGCTTGTTTGGTTGAAATGCTGCTCAGATGCTTCATTTCTTGTAAAATAATTCTGACTTGAATGGTCACACCTGATTCCTAAACCTGTTTTTGTGTGTCCACATGCATATCAAACCTGCCTGTTTTTAGGAGGTTTGCCAAGAAGTTGTAATGATCCACAGGGTTTGTTCTGGGCTCTCACAGAACCCGGTCCACATTCCAGGAGACGTGATTCCAGTATATTGGAGCGGAAAGATATGTATTTTAAAAGATATTTGGATGCTTGCAGATCAGGTGATCCATATGAACTATTTTATGAACTTTTTTGTCAAGCAATTGGAGTAGGGCTGTGACTTAGTGGTAGAACATCTGCTTTTGTATGCGCAAGGTTCCAGGTTCATGTCCAATGTATGTCCAATATAGGGTCAAATAGGTCATGGGAAAGACCTCTTCCCAAGGCTGGGAGAGCTGCTGTCAATCATGGTAGACACAACACTGACTTTGCAAGACAAATGATCTGACTCTCTATAATTTCTGTTCTGCCCAAATAGGGTCCCCAACATCAAACATTAAAATAAACATAAAAACATGAAAATATTTCAAAATTTAAAAACATCTAAAATCAAGTATATGTCAACATCCCAACAAATACATTAATCATTATTATAACCTTAAAACTAAGGGAAGTCGGGGGGAGAACAGTTACTGAGAGCATGCCAAACAAAACTTAAAAATCTTTACCCACTGACAAAAGACAGCAATAGACAGATGAATCTCCCAGGAACAGGAGTTCCAGAGTTTTGATTAAAGCATTGTAAACTATTACAATTCACCTCAGTTCAGGTGTCACATCCAGTTAGTCAAACCGCATGAATCTGGTCACAAACTAGAAGTGGGTCTTTAGAAAGCAGTTTTTAACTATGTCTGCCTTATTTCTTTAAACACCAAAAGGGGGAAAAGAAGAACTCAACCAAAACAATGCAGAAAACCACAAACTATAAACTCTATACCAAAATAAATGTATTTGTTATATTGTGTACAAAATGAAGTTAGTTAAAAACACAAGACCTGAGTTTTTGGCTATATCCTAAACTCTGTTGATAATACAATAATGTCAGTAACCAACAATGGACCGCACAAATTTCAGCTTATTTAGCCTTATAAAAATAACACATACAGAAATGGACTTTATAGGTATTGTATGAAATGAAAAACATAAAAAAGGAGAAGAAAACAAAAAACACCTAGAAAAAATCCAGTTATCTTACAATATGGGTTTTATTTATTAGGTGTTCTCTCTTTGTGAGACTGGGAAGGAAGGAACTGGAAAAGATCCTTCTGTAAGGGTGTATTATTGGTGACCAAGACAAGTTAATTCATGCTGTAGTATTCCCCGTTACTATGTATGGCTTTAAATGTTGGACATTGAAGACAGCTGAAAGGAAGAAAGTTGATTCATTTGAAACATGGTATTGGAGGACAATTTTATAAATACCAGATTGCTGTAAAGATAAATTGATTGGATCCAGATAAAATCAAACCTAAACTATCCCTAGAAGCTAAATGACTAAACTGAGGCTATTGTACTTTGTTCACATTTGTTCACATTATAAGAAGATAGGACACATGAAGCACTCATGGAGTTCTTTTCTGCCAGTCTTAGTTGTAGCAATTTCATCTGTTGAAAAGAAAATACATCCTCTTTTGTTTGACCATTATTGTTAAAACATGGTTCTTGGTCATCATAGCATTTGCTATTTAATAAGCCCATATGAGAACTAGTTTGGACACTGAGCTAATATGTAGAGATTAGTGAAGCGCTGTCATCTGTAGCAGAAAGAACTAATTTCAGGAAGTTCTGTGCCTGCTTATATGCATACAAAACTGAAGAGAGGTACTTTTGATTCAAGATGTTTCCTTTTGTTTATGTGAGCCTTTTGACATTTATATTTGGCTTAGCTTAGGTGGCTCTCTTTGGGTTATTGTTACGTTATGGGTAAAATTACTGGACTGTAAACCAAACTACATTTTTCCTCTCCAGACTTCAGTATGAAAAGCTGGTGGGAAACATTTCAATTGCAAACATCTTGGAACACAGTATGATTCTGTGGCATTCCAATTGCCTTTGTTTTCCTGGAAGGCCTGTAGCCTCATTAGTTCCTAAGGATTATATTTTCTTAATATTTGATTTTTTGAATGATTTTATCATGGCAGAGAAATAAAGCAGATAAAGAAACACTGTGGAGTGTTGACTCACTAAATCCGCCTCATGATCTGATAAGAATCTGATGTTGTTGAATTTTAGAAAAGTGATAGTCTGTCTCAGCTAAAACAATAACCATCTTGTAGCTTCTTAAATGTCAACAAGTGTATAGTACATGGGCTTTCACAGACAAGAGCCTATTTCATCAGAAGTGACCACTGAAGAGGTTTGTGAATATGCACACCAGACAACCAGTTCTGTGAGAAGAAATTTTTGCAAAAGAAGATAAAAAAATGTGAACATTGAAAAATAGGGAACCTCTGTCAATTTTGTCCCTGAGGCAACATTGTCATAAATAATATTAGTCAATAGTTCAGCTGTTTGTTACTTGCTATTTTGGTACTGTGCTCTCTGATATCAGGAGAGCTTCTGCTGTCCCTATACAGTCCCTAAGATTTGCTCCTGGAAACCTATTTCCAAGTTTGTATCTTTAAATGAAATGATGCTTCATTCTTGCACAATTGCATGCCCCCACACCAATGACCAGTTTGAGGAGACAGCTTTGTATAGACAAGCTGGGTTCTAAAATGGTAGAAAATCTTAATAAGAAAGCTTAAAGAAAGCTTAGTTACAAAACTGTTAAAGCCAATACCTTAAAGTATATCATAAGTATAGGGCAAACTTTTGCCCAGTTCTGAACTTACAAGCCTTGTTATCAGCATATTAACATGGGAATAAGCTATCTATGCTGCAAGATGAAATAATGTTCTCTCTAATTCAACTGTTCTCCTCCTTTTTTTGATTCCCAAAAGACATTTGTTATCTAGATCACACACAGACTTTGGAATTCTCCACTCCCCTAGATCCACAATGCAGAACATTATCTGATTCCCCTATAGAATGTAATAAGCAGATAGCAGGTGGTTGTGAAAAACAAATACTGCTGCAAGGCTAAAGTGAACCAAATACTGTGATGACAAGGAAAGGTGTTCCCTCCTCCCTCCCTCACTTTCAGGTGACTGAAGTGACAATTAGTCAAAGCCTGCATAAGAACAATAGCAGCCTGTTAAGAGAAGCTTCACTTTCCTCAGAATGTAATTCTCTCATATATCCTCTCTGCATTTCTCAGGTTCAGCTGCCTGTAGAATTTGAGATATATGTGTTTACAAACACATTGTGGCACATGTGTTTACAAACACATAGCACCCATTACCATGTCTTTTCAAGTTTCTACATTCTCTTCTTCTCAATCCTCTCAAAAATACAAGTAGCAACTTTCTCTGCCTCATAAAGAGTGACTCAACTTGTTCTATTCCAGAGGATACAAGAAGGTTGGCAGATTTTATTTACAAATATTCATTCATTCATTCCACTTATAAAGTCCACTCTCCTGAAGGACTCAGGGTGGCTTTTAATAGGATCCACAACAAAACATAATAAAAACAGTACAAAATCACAAATATAAATGTAAAAATAAATATAAATACTAAAACCAGTATAAAACCAGATATACTACCTAAGTGTTATAGTTCTGTTTAATAATCAGTTAATGGGTTGATTGCAAAGTTGTATTCTATCTATTCAGATATATATTTTTTTAAAATACAGTATATTATTCTGGACCTTTGATGTGTGCAGGAATTAATATAAAATCAGTCTATTATAGACTTAAAGGCAAACAGTGATGCATTTGGATTAAGAAAGGTACTTCATAGGACTATGATTAACAGCTTATTTTGCTTGGTTTTCATTCTAGGTTATTACAATAATAATACCAAAGTTGCAGTTAAAACTCTGAAGCCTGGTACTATGTCTGTGCAAGCTTTCATGGAAGAAGCCAATCTTATGAAATCACTTCAGCATGACAAGCTGGTTCGACTGTATGCAGTAGTCACCAAAGAAGAACCTATTTATATAATAACAGAATACATGGCAAAAGGTAGGAATTACTGATTTCAGTAACAAGAAAATACTATGTTTATGTGTATGATTGGAAGAACAATTTGTTACGCATAGAAGTGGCTAAGGATATTTTTTACAGTACAGTTTTGTGTCTTGGACAATATTACTTCATGTAAGCAGTATAACAGAGAACTGCCAATGAATAAACAGCTGGTCATTTCAGAAGTTAAAGGCATGTACTAAGATTTTGACTCACATCTAAGTTCTTATTCAAGCTAATGTCTTGTGAGTTTTGTATCTTTATATGTTGAGGGCATAGGCAGGAAGTGGTTATCTCAGATATCTACTGGTTTCTGTATTTGTGCAAAGCTGCATTAGCAGGAGATGAATTACACTATACATATTGTAAGGATTGCTTATACCACATTAAATATTATATGTTGACTAGGAATATATGCATTTTACAGATAATATGTATAATCAAATTTCAGAAATTTTTCTTTATGTGTAAAATGAAAATGATTGGGTAACTTTGGGCCAGTCACACATATTCAGCCTCAATGCTGCAAGTATTTGGATGGCTCACCTCCAAGGAATAGAATACTACAAGTATAATGTGGAGCCATGCAATGGCAAACTACCTCTGAACATCTACCTTGAAGACCCTATGGGTCACCATAAGCTGTGACTTGATGGCACTAACACACACACACAGGTTACTTTGAATGTGAATTTATCTTTGTGAAGATTCCAACTACAGGAGTCAACTGGCTACTTCATCAGCAGTTACATTTCTTTGACTCATTAAAAGCAACTGTTATTGGGTTCTCATTAGTTTGCAGCATGTTTTTAAAAAGCTGCTCTTTAAAAAGTTGTCTATGAGTATAAGGCTACACTTTTGGATCCTTCATATTAAAAAAATGGATTCAGCTTGGTATAGTGGGTAAGAGCAGGTGGATTCAAATCTGGAAAACTGGGTTTGATTCCCCACTCCTCCACCTGAGTGGCTGAGGCTTATCTGGTGAACTAGATGCCTTTCTGCACTCCTACATTCCTTGGGCTAGTTTTTACTTCTGTCCTGTTTTTAAATTGCTTTGAACTTTTATTCACACAGGTAGCTTGTTGGATTTTCTGAAGAGTGCAGAGGGTGGGAAATTACTGCTTCCAAAGCTTATTGATTTCTCAGCTCAGGTAAACAAAGTATTAATATACTATAATATGATCTGATAAATATATAAGTACTAGCAGGGCACCCGTGCTTCACTATGCATACTTCATCACAGGCTCTCTATGAATTTCGGGGTGACATTAAACATACTTCTTTGTGAACTTTGGGGTGTCATGCAGCATATTTCCTCACAGCCAGTCTGTGGACTGATGGGTTTGTTTTCGTATATTTTGCAACAGCTTCCTGTAGTTGTCTTTTTATATTGCAATGTGTTATTGCTCTCTTTCACCTCTCGGGCTCCAAAAGACGTCATTTGGAAGCAGCCGTTGTATTTTCGGGATGCAGAAAGGAAGTGTTCTGTCATTGGGTGCTGATGAGTGAGAAGGCTGTGAAGAGGTTCAGGGTCGGGTTGAAGGGCAGGGAGCTGGACTGTACCGCCACTGCAGCACATTCCTGGGGACTCATCCCGCCACTTCAGAGCACAACACCAAGCACAGAGTGATCAGAGGCCGAGAGCAGTAAACTTGTCTCCACAGTAATAAATCTGATGTCCATATGCAAAACCCGACAAATGTTTAGTAATCCAAGGTGATAGTGTGGTTTGTAATGTATGTTGTTAGTATTTGGCTGTAGTGGTGTTGGGTAGAGGAGTACTTTTTCACAGCCTGTCTGTTAATGTTGGGGTGACATGCAGCATATTTCCTCACAGCCTGTCTGGACTGATGGGTTTGTTTTCGCATATTTTGCAGCAGCTTCCTGTAGTTGTCTTTTTATAATGCAGTGTGTAAAGCGCTTTCTGTGTTTAATTCCTCTTCTCCCTGTAGCGGTTTCAGCAGAAGGGATAGGTTCACATGCATTGTGATTTGCGTTGTGGTCACAATACATGGAGGAAGCTTAGCGTATCCAAGTGAAGAAGAGATACTTTGGCCTCACCTGGACCTCCCTTTCACAGCTGCCTGGAGGTCAGGTGTATTGAGACATGCTTTGATGTACAGTTTCCATATTTATTATTTAGATACCAAGTTGTCATTTAAATAGATTTTCAATAAAAGAATTTTAATATATGACCATTAAAAGTTGTTTCTTGTTTAGTGGGGCAGATTAATCATAACATTTATCCTGATGGTTTAGGTTGTTGCTCCTAACCATGGCTAAATTGTGTCAGAATAAGTTTGATTTTTATTTTCTTCAAAACCACCTCAAAACTGGTTTAGTCACAACCAGCCAGAGCTGGCAGGGGGCAGAATAAATAGCAAGGAAAGCCGTAATCATCTGCCTCAGCAATATAGCAAGCAATTTTTTTACTACACTTGGCAGATCACTACTGGTGGTAGAAAATAGTAACATGACACACCTAGGATGTACTATAAATAGTTTCCCCAGTACAGTGGTGGATAGTGTTTGGGTTTAGACCCTAGAATGCAGAAAAGAGTATATTTTGAAATTCTAAGGGCATATATGTAAGTATAGCTTTATTGTGTAAACGTAAATTTAATTATGGAGGGATAATTTGTTGTACTCACAGCACTGTTACCTGTGTGTCACCATTTCCTGTAATGCTTGACTGAATTGTTATGAGGTCATGGAAATATTCATGTATTTCCTAACTGCAGGCTTGGACTGTACCGAGAGGACAAATTTTGTGTAAGGAAAGGAATAGCTGCATGCGACTGTTAAATAGAATGCAATGGTTGTGGTTTAGTGATTAAGGGGACAGGGTACAACTGCTGCACAGATGGATGGCCCAGCAAAAAGACTAATTCAAAGTGACTGATGTGGAGTCCTCTAAACTAGGATAAAAGTGTGGGGAAGGAAGAGTAGAAAATACTCCAGTTGAACTCAAAACTTTCTTTAGCTGTTGGGTACCCACAGCAAATCTGTAAGTGCTGTTGCCTGATTGCAAATAGCACCATTTTCCTTTGCAGGGTCTGGAACCTTTTATCTTTGTCAACCATAAGGAAGCATTGTCATGCAGACATGAAACTGGAGCAGGCTCACAGACTGCAAAGTTGTACAAATGCTGCTTTTGGGTGGGGGGAGCTGAACTGTGGTGTAAATTTTCAGGCTGTTGGGCAGTCCAATTAGCTGTTGAGCAGTCCAAACTCAAAACTCACAAAGTTGGATTTCTTTATCCAGATCCACCCTTGATTCAGTGTAGTGTGGGAAGCACCTTGTTTTTGGGTTCTCTTGTCAGTTTAGAGAAGGGCTCAGTGTAATTCCTATCTACCATTATCAAAGCAGGAACCAAGAGGGTACAGAAGCCTTTTAGGAGTGGAGATGAACTCTATTACTGCAGAGGGACAGAAACAATGACATTAATGGTGGGGTAACATTTTGCAATCTGTCAGGTTTGCACAACTTTACTGTCAGTTTCATCTTCCCTATTATTGCAAAGGCCGTTCGTTCTTTCTAGAATAAGCAGCAGCTGGTTGGAACAAGCACACTATTCAGTTTTCACTTTAAAGGAAGCACAGTGAAAAGAGAAACAATGAGTGTGGACAATGCACACAAAGCTTGGGTTTGGTTTCTTTCAGATTCTGTTGAAACAATATTTGCTGCCCCTCACAATGGTATAAAGAATCCACAGCAAATATCCTTTGAACAAGCCCTTAATTTCCTAACATAAAAACTAACCTTAATTTGACCTAACACTGTAAACAAAGTAACAAAATCTTCTGTTTCATATTATCTTACTGTACCTTTGTTTATATAAGACTACAAATTCTTCTATTTTTATGAAAATATTGGAGTGTGCTAGTTTCCAATATTACAATGGCACAACTTGTTTATCTGTTGTTAAGATCCAGATGTAGATGCTTGTCCTATATTTGTAAACATTTCTCTTCTTGACTTATCCTTACTATCCCATGTCAACAATATAGGGATGCTTAAGCACTTGCTGGTTTGGCTCATAACCTGTTCACTGCTGTAAATGTTTGGGCAATTGGGTAAACTTAGACCTGCAAAGCAGGGGCGTAACGAGGCAGCCCTGGGCAAACTGTAGCCCTGGGCAAAACCTGAGTTGGATGCCCCCCCCCCCCCATGGACGGCCACTCCACCACGTAAATTTCAATTCTTTGTACCAGGACATTGACCATGCTCTTGTGAGTGCATGTTTAGACATATCAGCACCAATATTTCAGCATATCATCAGGAGACTGTCCTTATGCTACTCCCCAGGTTTGCTGAGGTTTTGTTCAAGGAGTCCAAAGTTCTGGACTCCCAAAGGGGGTGCCCCATCCCCCATTGTTTCCAATGGGAGCTAATAGGAGATGGGGTTTAACCAGTTTGAGGGTCCATAATCTTGGCCTCCCTGAACTCAAACTGCACCAAACCTGGCGCGTGCCATCATCTCCAGATGATACCCTGTACCCTTGGTGCCGCATACATCCAAAAACGCACCCCCTGCAAGGAACATCCCAGAAAATCCGCCTAAGAATTCCAGTCCTGCATTGAGTTTTCTGAATTACTGTCAATGGGTTAGTGCAGGCTGTGGGGTGCACATTTCTGAAGGCACAGTCTCAAACTTTTGTGGGTCTCAGACCAGTGACTGTCCCCTAATGATCCCCCCCAAGTTTGGTGCAATTTGGTTCAGGGGGGGCAAAGTTATGGACCCTCAAAATTGTAGTCCCCATCTCCTATTAGCTCCCATTGGAAACAATGGGGGATAGGGGCACCCCCTTTGGGAGTTCATAACTTTGAACTCCCTGAAGCAAACCTCACCAAACTTGTGGGGTAGTATAAGGACAGTCTCCTGATGATACGCTGAAATTTTGGTGCTGCTAGTCTAAAACCTGCGCCCCCTGCAGGCCAAAAATGGAAAACCACTAAAATACCCAAAAACGAACCCAGCATTTTGATGCGCCCCACAAGGTGATGCCCTGGGCAGCTGCCCACCTTGCCCAATGGGCATTACGCCAGTGCTGCAAAGTTAGAGATCTGAAGCCTCTGATCTCTGACTTTGCTTTGCCTTTTCCCAGAATAATTTTTTCGAGGGGTGGGCATCAAAAACCAGATCCTACTTCACCTCCTTTGCTAAATTTATGCTTAGTAACTTATTCCACCTAATTCACCAATTCTCTAAAAAAAAAATCGCTATGCTGTCGGTGTCCCTGCAACTCTGATAGGCAGCAAAACTTCCAGGGCTGATCCCCCAATCAACTGAGAGTTGGCTTTCGATTCCTCTTCCTTTTTCCTAGCAACACAGGGACCTAGGTAATTTGCCCAAGAGGCAGATTGGAAGCTAGTTTGTAACTGATCCCCCAGTCAGCTGGAAGTTAGCTTCTAAATAATCCTGTTTAGCTGTACACATTGTTTTGCCCAAGCTGAACAAAATGTGCATTCAGCTCATGATATAATTGTGAGTATCAAGCCTGGTATGTTCAGCTGCTTATCCAGTTCACTGCCAAATCTTCAGCGTCTATAATCATATCCACAAGTAAAGACATTTTGGGAAAACCATATCTACACACTTTACTGGTATTGTAACCCAGTAGTGTGTTCTCACAGAGGAGGACATTAGAACAAGCAAATGCATTTTGACTCATGGGATACAACATTTATTAGGATGTCGTTAAACTTCTTAGAGAAGGGAAATAGGCAAAATAAAGTATACTATCATACTTTCCATCCAAAGTCCTCTTAATTCCACAGATGTTAAAATAATCTCAGCAAACTGGGACGTGTTTATTTAAGTCCTTAGAGTGGCACTGAGGAAAAATGTGTCCACTATACACTGAGCACAGTTTGAAGGGGTCAGTTTTGAATTAAAAACAACCGAGTTTGCTACTGTCCTACTGGAGTTTCACTGCTTGTTCCAGACACTCATTAGTAACCGGGGGGGAGGGGGGGTTGTGCTTTTTTTTCTATCTAAAAAGAAAGTTATTTTCCCCTTAATTCAGAATGTATAGAAATTAACATAGGACGAGTTTGTGTTGGCCTTATTTGAATTTGTTGCACGGAATGTTATGGTGAATGAATTTTTTTGCAATTGTGTCCGAAAAAAAATAGCCAAGCTGTAAATATGGAAGGTGCTTTCCTTTTAGCAGGATATCCACAAAGCTTTTGTAAAATGAAAACTTATGGGGAGTATAAAAATGTGTACTTGTCCCTTTTATTCAAGTACACATTTTTCCTGCCTTATTTCATCAGTTTAAAATATTTGAGTAAAAACTGTATGTTAATTTAGGTTTTCACTTTTGCCATTTCTCCAGTGGTATTAAAAATATTTAGTTTTAGTTATGGTTCATAAACAACTGGACTATAACAAAACACTTTAACTAAGAGCGTTGGCAATGAATAGCATACAGTTATGTAATTTTTAAAGGCTCCTGCCTGCCATGTTCATGGCAGGGTTGCCTTTGAAGTTTTTGATGTAACTGTTGCAATGGAAGCTGAAAAGACCAGCCACTTTTGGGATTAAGAAATGGCTTGACTCCTTGGCCATCTGAATTGATGTGATAAAGGTTTTAAAACCTTGTATGAACTTCCTGGGATTGTGTCTTAGGGTATACCCTCTTTCACAAGATATTTGACTGCACAATTGCAATAGAATTCACTGAAAAACAGCTACTAGAGAAGCTTGAGTACATGAAACTGTGTGAAGTCCAATAGCTGGAGCAAGAAACTCTGTGTGTTTGTGTGTGTTACGTTTGTATTGCATATGTAACACACAGGGCAGGAAACTACACAGTAGTTTCTGTAAGAAGTTAGAGACTTTGTGTATATCTTCTGTCTGTGGAGGTTCTATGTGTGAAGCCCATGCAACAGGTAGAGTTTGGGACAGGCCCAGAGCACACTGTAACAAATCACACAGATTCATTAATTTAAAAGTGACCAACTGTAACAACAAGGGACATTACTCTACAAGACTGCTATTATTCTTTGGCAGAGACCTTAGCCTCAGCACTCAGTGTTCTACAACCTACATGGTCAAATTGCCCAGCCACATCCCAAGGTGAATTTTTTAGCTTTTGAAAGGCAAATATTATGAGTTAATAGCAAACACTGTTCAACATTAGCAAGAGACGGGGACTCTCCATTTGTTTCAAGGATTATACACAGATGTTTGAATTAGACTTCATGCAATGTTTCTCTTTTTTTAAAAAAAAGTATTCAGTCTTGTGATACTGTGGTGGGAAGTGCTGTCAACTTTTTTTCCATTGCCTGGCACCCTAAAAGAGGAACAAGGAGAATGTGCAGTTTCGTTTTGTGAATAGTGATATGCATGTCAAATACAGGACTGCTACTTAAGGGGTGTTTAAAAGGGTTTCCAAGGTTGCTGTGTTTACTTGTAGAATGTACTTCTAATGTTGTCTATATGACAAACATTGAATTTAATTAGATCAGTCCCATTGATTTGTGTGAAAGTATTTTAATCTAGTTAGTAATCTTGATTACACTGCATGTTGCCTAACTTCCTGAATGAGCGTAAAGCAAAACTAGGAACTGAATTAAAAAGTTTTTGCTGAATGTCCCTTTGATGAACAGCCATCAGCACTTCCAGCCTTTATTCATTCCACTGAACTTTGTAAAACAAGGGGCAATACATTTGTAAAATAATCCAGTAGCTTTGTATCTGTTTCTTTGTTATGATACTGAGTGGCAGTAATCAACAAATTCCAAAGTACAAAGTTGGCATGGGAGGGGGGGGATGGAGAAGAGCGGGAACCTGGGCTTAATTGTTTTGAAGGGAAGATTCTGACACCACCTTAGTTTCAGAAGGCATTTAAATATATACATAACTATATTTTAAATATTAAATATATATTGACTGAGTCATTGGTGAATAGTTCTTAATATGGTGATTAAGAATTCACAAGATTTACTCACGGTAACACATATCAGGTCCCTTCCTGGAAAACCATTGGTGGGATGGGAGGGAAGGAGAGAAGACAGAGCCCCCCAATAGGAGAAGCATGGCAATTCATGCTTCAAAAATTATGTACTTTTTAAAAAGACTGCTGTAGTCCATAATTATTTCTCCTATTTCTAATTTTTTTAAAAGATTAATAATTGTGTAAATGATTGAAAAGGTAAAATGTCCAGTATATGGGAAAATGTCTAAGTTATTTTCAACTTGTTAGATTTGAATCTTAGATATAGTTAGTGGTACTTTCATTTCAATCTTTGCACTATCGTTTTCTCTTGGTACAGATTGCAGAGGGGATGGCATATATAGAAAGGAAGAACTATATTCACCGGGATCTGAGAGCAGCTAATGTTCTAGTTTCAGAATCACTGATGTGCAAAATTGCTGATTTTGGACTAGCCAGAGTAATTGAAGATAATGAATATACAGCCAGAGAAGGTAAGTATCATGTTATATTATAAAACAATTTTGTGAATGATTATTTCTTATAAAATAATCTGATATTTGAAATGCCATTGCTACATATGTATATAGACAATGGTAATACTACTATATAAAACCATATAGGCTGATTGCTCAGGGGACGTTTAACTTGGGACTCTTGCATGCACAGTGGGCTTGCTGAGGGCTCACCTCGCATTTTTATGTTTACACATGAGGAGGCAGCCCAGTGCCTGCTGCTCAGCTGCTTCCTGAAGTTTCAACTTTCTCCTTTTGCTACTCCTCTTAGCTCCACCGATCAACAGCCTTAAAGGCATGGATCTCACTGATATTCTCTTCCCCTCCCATCCCCTATACCAGGGGTAGGGAACCTGCGACTCTCCAGATGTTCAGGAACTACAATTCCCATCAGCCTCTGTCAGCATGGCCAATTGGCCATGCTGGTAGGGGCTGATGGGGAATCAGAATCCTGAACATCTCGAGAGCCACAGGTTCCCAAATTCCTCGCCCTATAATACAGACACTCTGAGTTCACTTATATCTCCTTTCTGTTCCTGGCAAAGAAATTTTTGTTTTTAAAAAAGAAACTTGTCCTTCTAGTCATCAGGGAGGGCAGAAGCAGAGTGGGGAGGTGGGGTGGTACTAGAAAGAGACCCTGTGTGATGTAGATGTATTGATCCAAGCATTTAGAGAAGTAGAAAGGAGTCAGCAACAGGGAGAAGGGAAAGGGGGAAACATACAAGAGGAAGTACGGGGGTGGGGGAGGAGAGCCAAGGTGGCTGGCTATGGGCGGCTGGAAGAAGTCTGAGACAAATCTGTGCCCACTGGCAAATCTGCCCACTCTGGCTGCAAAGCACAATTAAATTCAAGTGGTCTCACTTGCTGCATGGAAGCAGGGCTTGAGGAAATACATCTGTAAAAGAAATCTTGCGACAACACACAGTCAGGCAGCAGATGCCTTGTATGTAATTGGCCATAAAGTGGTGTCTTGCCTTGTCCCACATCTTCAAATAAAGGTTTGCAAATCACAATCTGCACTTTAATCAACTAACACAACCGGAACATGAAGACTGTTCTTTCCTTACCTGGTTAAAGGAAGTATCGTCATGTTTCCAGAGAATTTTAATTAAAAATAATTTTACATTGCATATAGTTACCCACTTGTGTTTAGCCAAGTGCCCCTCTCCAAATCTCTAGGTGTTGTGTATTGGGTCCTCTTTTTTCTTTGAAGCCATCAGGGTATCCTACCACTGCATCTCTTTTTTGGAGAAGATATTGTCTCTTGGTTATGTTGGCAACTTCTTGAAGTTTTCTAACGGAAACATTGACATCTTGGGTAATGCACTTGCACAATGCCTTCGGAAGGCTGACGCAGTTCTGCACATTTCTATGAGGAGGTATAGCAGTTCAGACATACCTAGAGTGGAAATGCTTGAATCTTTCAGACCAGTGTTTCCCTGCACTGTCTGCAGAAGAAGACAAGATTGATCTGGCCTATCCTCAGATATCCTACTTTGCTTCAGTAAGGAGTGCATGCAGTGGAAAGGCAACTCAAGTAACCCTAACCTTAATGCAGGATATTACTCTCCCTTAATGAGAGAGCAATTTTTATTAAAACTGTTCAGCTCTTACATGCATTTCAGTTATTAAAAACAGGACCTTCAACTTTTAAGTGACACTGAAATTCTTAACTCTCAAATGATTTTTCTGCAGAGGCAACAGGGTAAAATGTGTAGCAAAGAGTGTTTTACACTAAGCAGTAAGAAACACTGAATGGAAAAGTATCTAACAAAACAGGCTTTAAAGCTCATCTAGTGTGAATGTTACTTTGGGACAATATTCTTTTTGAGGAATATGTATATTGTTCATTAGGATCACAGCCATAATGTATTAGGAATATTTGAATATTTACTGTGTTAAGTGGTATAGCTTTTTGTATTGTACTGACATACTGTAGCAGCCATACATGTATCTTCACTGTTAGCTCAGGGGCACTTAGCCAAAAATTGCCTTTCCTAACAGTTCAGGGTTGAGTAAAGAAGCATGCCTATTTGGAAGAAACAGGTCTCATAATGCTTCTTAAAAGCTACTGTCCTCTGAATCCTTTCTAATTCCTTAGTCAGTTGTCTTTCTTAGTAATTTCAGATGCATTTTTACCCCTTCCATAGGTGCAAAATTCCCTATCAAATGGACAGCACCAGAAGCCATTAACTATGGTTCATTTACTATTAAGTCTGATGTGTGGTCATTTGGAGTTCTTCTATATGAAATCATTACATTTGGAAAAATTCCTTATCCAGGTTTGTACCTTTTAATTTAGCTCTCTTTTTTTTTACCATAGTATTTTCCAACTGAAACGTATTCAAGGCTTACAACCTGTTATGAAAGAGTTCAGAAGTGCATAGCAATAATTTCATATTCATAAGGCAGCTAGTTACTTTTATTTTTAATTCATCTTTCTTGCTGAGAAACAAGGTGAATGAAATAATTATAAAAAATAATGGAATAAAAAAGCTACTGCTTTACTCATTGATCAGCAACCTCAGACTGCATCCTTGACTTTAGAATGCATGAGCAATAGTCCTCAGCCAACTTGATAGCTATCTATTTGTAGTCATACTTTTTTAACGTGACCAGCCCTCTGTAGTGTTTACACAACAGAAAATAATTAATTTTGCATCAACAATGGCATCCTGTTAGATAGCATGCTTTGCTACAAAAGCAGGTGTGTTTGCTGACATAGAAAACTGAAACCAAGCAGTGAAGTTAGAGCTAAGTTTTACAAAATGGGGAATCAGTTGGAGATTCTTGGTTATGTTTTGGAGGGCGGTGGTGGTGGTGTGGGAGGGAAAGTTGAAGATACGAGTAGGTTTGTTGGTGGGTGTGAAGGAAAAAAGAAAGCAGGAGAAGGGGTTGGCAGGGAATGCAAAAAAGAAATAATGTCTTGGGAGGAGGCAAGAGATCCTCTCTCTGCAAGTGGGTCCCTCACTTGTTTGACCTGAATTGTCTCCATTGCCTTCTTTCCTTGACTTGCTTGAAAAATCCAGGAATGTTTAGACAATGTAAAACCCACTTGCTTTGATGTGGCCAGATCAGTCAGTTTAAAGGAGTTTTGTCTTTTATTGTTTTAGGAATGAGTAATTCTGATGTAATGGTAGCTCTTCAGAGAGGTTACCGTATGCCGCTTATTGAAAGCCTGGTCCAACCGAGTCCAGTGATATCAAGGAAACCTGTTGGAAAGATAAAGCAAATGTTATTCCAATATTTGATTATTTATAGAGCGGTTTCGTTTACTTCTACACAGCAAGTCATATGACAATACCAACAGCAGCCATAAGAAAAAGACTCTGTTTTCCCCCATAGACAATCTTGGGAAATGAAAATGAGGTTGAGGCAGTTACTTTGGATATACTGGAATACCATTATCATGAAACTAAAAGCTGCAGTTCAGCTGGATGAATATGTACAATGTAAATTATCATCATCCTGATTAAGGTTAAAGTCCACTATTAATGCTTCCTTTGCATTTTTACTTAAATAAACATCCAGATGATATGAGCTTTGACTCAGAAGACAAAAGGGAGTCACACCAATGCCAAACATGAGGAAGAAACAGCTGCAAAGATAATGAACAAATGCAAGTTCATGAAGGTAATCAAATGGCACAGCTATGCTCTGCATCATAAAAAGGGATAAATCTTCTGTGGCAGAGGAAACATCTGGATGTTCTGGTAGAACAGAAGCTTCAAGGGCTACAGTTGGAAGTAGAAGAGCAATAGTAGAAGTGACATGAGAAGGAAAATAGTGGCTACAATTTCTGTTGGAAATAAAGAACTGTGTGCTGTCTCTTAACTTCAGATTACAAGGGGGACTTGACTAGAGAATCAGAGAGATAGAGGGGTCAAGGCACTGGATATTCTTTACTGTTCTGACACTCTCTCTTTGATTTGTAGATTGCTACTCTCAGGGAAACTTCCTGTCTGCTTCTTCTCACACCTCTACTTACACGCACATTTTTCCATCTTGCAACCATGAGGCCGGCATGCAGATCCTGTATCTTTCCTCATCCTGATTGGTCAGACTAAATTGGGAAGCTATATTTGTGCTATCCTATCCAGAATTCTTACAATAAATGAAGTATACTAGTTTGAACAGAGAAAATGGCTTTGAGTAATTTTGTTCCTGGCTCTTAACAGAGATTGGACGGCTTTGCTGGGCATACTAAAGCCTTGCGCACTTGGGGAGCCAGAATCTGAATATGCCAACAACATCTTCTCCACTTCAGTTTGTTCATTTTAAAATCTCTACCCAATGTTTTATATAGCTGTAAAATAGCTTTATATAAGTTTCGTATAGGATTTGGTTCATTGGTCCATGATTTAAAGCATGGAAATACCTATGGTATCATTTCCCTTCCTGTCAATCCTAAATACCATACCATTTTAATATTCAAAGGTTCAATGCAAGAAAAAATTGAATTACATTTTGTAAGTATTATAAAACATTATATATGACATTTAAATACACTTGGGTAAAAGCAGATGGTTTCTACTGTTGGTAGAAAGGATTTTCATGAATCTTTTCTGCCAGAGACAATTTTAAAAATTACTTCCACCCCTTCCCCCCACTATTAAACATACCTAGTTTCAATTGGTTAACAGTACCAAGGAAGTTATTTTCACTGTACAACAGTTTTTAAGTTGTTGCTGTTCTTATTCTTAACTCGTTATATTTTGCCAAATATAGTATTACAAAAGGCAAAATTAAAATGAAACTTTCTTCTTTGGAAGTATAGCTTGCTGTTTGTACAGCCAAAGAGTCTGGATCAATTTGTACACACAGTCTTGGAACCTGTCTATAATCACCATGTGCAGAAGAAAACTTCCAAGTCTTCTCCTTACTACAGTCGCCTGATATTCTGCTCTTGGATAATTGCAGATTTCCCATCAACAGCATGAATGGGCAGTGTGTGTGTGTGTGTGTGTGTGTGGGGGGGTATTTATGATATTTGACAGGATGCAACCCACTATCTAGAATGGTAATGACTGCACTTGAAAACAATTAGAAATCTTCAGAAGTGCAAGTTTGGGACTGAAGTCAGAAACTGGATGAGAGTTAACTTTGGTAATCTTGTTAAGCTGTGCCTCTACTTTTTCCTCAGACTTTTCTCTCTTTATTATGTTAACAATTGGAAGACTATGGTACTAAGAAAATAATTATACACAAGCTGATTACTATAAAAAATCTGATTCTATTCAGTTGCACAAAAACTTTTTGTAAAAAAATACTGTTTTAGAATGAAGGAATCTTTTGGCAGAATGACAATCAGTATTCCAACCTGTAAATATTTACATGGCACTATAATTTTTAATAAATAACCGTTCTTGAAACTTTGAACTTACTAGGTTTCTTCATATGCTTTAAGTTGTTAACTGAACGATGTTACTAAACAGACATGGTTTTAAATTAATTTAGATTTCTGGGTTATTCTGGCTACTTTTTAATCTATAAAATCCTGGAAACTGTAGTTTTAAGACTAGAAATGCCAAAATCAGTTATTTTAATAAAATTGTTCAACTTGCATTTTAAGACTAATAAGGTAGTTGGTGATGACATTGAAGTGTGCTTGTGAGCCTGTGTCACAGACTAGGGGATACCCAATTTAACAATCATGATTATCAGCCATCGATAGAATCATCTTCTATGACTTTCTAGTGCTCTTGTGAGGTGGGGTAGTTGCATAGGGGGGAGTATGTCACAGCTATGCACAGCTCTTGAGAGCCTTGCCTCTTAAGAGCCTTGCTGAAGCACAGCTGGCAAGTCTATAGCAACAATGCCCCTTCACCTGTGGAAGTAGCCTATGCAGCACAATGGCCACTGATTTTGCTAGTGCACGTTCATGCCTGCAATTGGGGGCATTCCTGAGCTGAAAGGAAACTGACTGCACAGGCTCCTGAGCTAGATGAGCCCTTGTGCCCAAGCACTGCACTGCTGTGCGGTTTCCCAATACTGGTGTAAGTGCCTCTGTACTGGCATAAATGCTCTGTACACCAGCACAAGTGGCATTTACACTGACACCGGAATCATGCCACCTACCAATTCCCTTTAAGGATGTGCAGTTAGTAAACAGCCACCAGAGCCCAGAACCTTGAGTACAGATGAGAGGGAGAAGTTGGAGCAAAACGCAGTTAATAGGTATTTTCCCTTCAGTCAGGTTTTAGTCACCAGTGAAGTAGGTTAGGGGTAGTAGCCCTGGTTCACATGTTACTGTGAACACACATACAGCCTAAAGATGCATGTGTCCACAGCTTTGTAATAAAGTGGCAATGGGCATTCACTTTACAAATGAAAACAGGGACTACTATCTGAATAAATGTGAAAGTTTCAGTCACACATTCAGCTGTACAAGCATTGAATGTAATATTAGAATTTCTTAATACATGTATAAAGGAAGTAACAGTACATGGATTGTACACACATTCACTAGCTTGTGAACAGAGTTAGTTTGTAGCAAGCTGATAGATCATGGTGCTCAGAAAAAGCTTACATTCAACAATGCTCATTCTCTAGTCTTCCAATGTCACATTTAGATGTTCTAAAGGATGAACATATGTGAAGTCCAGCATCAGACTGTACAGGAGCAAGCCAATATGTGAAGGAGCAAGCCAATATGTGAAGGAGCAAGACTGTACAGACTGTACAGACTGTACAGGAGCAAGCCAATATGTGAAGTCCAGCATCAGACTGTACAGGAGCAAGCCAATGCATGCTTTGCAGAAGACACTTGATAAACAGCAAAAAAAGAAAAAAAAGGAAATGTGGAGGTAAAATCTTCATAAATTAATATACTTTGACTATGTAGCTGCACTTTAATCATATAGCAAAAAAACCTGATAGGAGAATTGGGATTAATACCTTCACTAATACACAAATCTCAGTGTTGTATTACATCTTAGAGAACACACTCCTTGGTCTAGAACTGGAAAATATTTATTAGCAAGCATATTATATAGGGTTTGACATATTTACACTCCATTCCTTCACACAAAGAAAAATGTTCAGTCCTTTAATTTAATTATTCATTTTCCTAACATGCTTGTAACAGTTATGATAAAGTACAAATCTAAAAATCAACTGCATTTCTTAGGAATCATCAATGAAAAGTTTCCAAAAAAAGTTTGGTTTATTGCAAAAAAAAATTGGTGTGTTTAAAAAATGCTTTCCCATTCCTGATGCCAAGATTTTCAAACACTTTTGATGCAAAGAATCTGCTGTGAATTGATTTATATTCTGCCAAAAAAGCAATATGTTTTTCTTGTCAAAAGAGGAACTGTTTTCCTTCAAGTTACAATGACAATTAGGCAGCCTTCATTGTTTCTCTCCACTATTAAAAACACCCCATAATCCAATGTCTTGTTAGCTTCTGTGGTGTAAATCTAAACACCTAAAAAGACTGGAGAGATTCTTTTACTTTATGCATTGCTGTTTGTTTGCACAGTGCTGTGGGCGACCAATTTGATTATTCTGAGGCTTTGCTGCTGCTTGGTTTAGGAGGATCCGCTGCTGTGTATTTCAAATGTGCAAAGAAGCCTTTCTTGGATTTTCGATGCTTAAGATCTTCCATGTGAAGAAATTTTGTCTTGTTTTCATCAAGCTCGTTTTGCAGAAGAGATACTGTGGCTTCAAGTTCACGGACACGTTTACCCCAGTTTTGAAGGCCTTCAATCTCTTGTTCCTATGGAAGCATTATTAGATATACACTAGAAGATTATTCATGGAATTTACTTAATCATTTCCCTGAGATACAGTGAAGCCAGTTATTCTAGTTGAGGGTTTGGAAAATTATTTAGATTCATCACTGTTTCTTCAGTGAAGTCCAGCATCAGACTGTACAGGAGCAAGCCAATGCATGCTTTGCAGAAGACACTTGATAAACAGCAGCTACAGGTAAGCGCAATCTTGTTATACAGAGCATGCTGGAGGCCATCTTGAAATTATCAGTTGCAGGATTATATTATTTGAATAGATATAAAAAAACCTATGGTATAAAAATTTCTTACCTTGTAATCTATTTACAACTCTTGCTATAGTAGAAGTCATTCTGAAATACTATGTTACAAAGTTCAGTTCCCCAAATCACTGTATAACAATGATTTGATGAGAAGGATCCCACGAGATTTTTGCTGGTGGAACAGAGTCCTTTTCCTTTGTCTGAAAGGCTATACTGGAGATCATGTGACCAGCATGGGGGAAGGGGGAGAAGTATGAACATGTTTTTAATTTTATTTTATATTTTAACTGTATTTTATTTGTTTAAATGTTTCCATGTTTTTGTGTTTGCTATCTTACAGACCCTGATTGGGTAGAAATGTTTTAAATAAATAACTAAATGATCAACTTTGGCCTGAACATAGAAGGAAGGCATTCCTAAAGTCAGAGATCCCCAGCTTTTTGATCCTGTCAGCAGCTTCAGAATTATGACACTGGGAGAGGGGAGGGGTAGGCACAAACACAAAATGGCTGCCACAGGAGGCAGAGTGTAGTCTAAGTGTAGAGAAGAATGATAATTTTTGTAATTACACTAGGAAGGAGTACAGAAAATAAAATCAACATTGTGGTGGCAGTTGCTGCTGAAACAAAACTATTTCCATCTGCCTTGCCAATTGAATCTCCAGTGACCAATCAGAAGCCCCACTGGACAAGCACCTCTCCTGGCCCCACACATTTTCTAAAAACCATTGATTGGTGTCAGGAAAACTGCCAGCAGGTGCACTATTTTGGGAACTCCTACACTAAGCTATGACTTGCAAGAACCCATCCTTCCTTTCTGAATGTGCTTTTCTAATCTAGAAGACAGGGGCACATGTTAACAACCGATGAAAAGAAGGAACAGCATAGAAATGGCTATGTGGCTAAATCTCATTTTGCCAGCCTGGCAAATTTAATGTTATCTTCCCTTTCTGTCTCTTCATCATGCTAATTCTAAGAGGTATAACATAGTTATGAACAGAATCGTGACTAGCCAAGCACAACACTCAAACATTGCAATGCAGCTTTGAGAAAAATGTCCAACCTTGAATTTTATCACCTGCTTCAGGCTATTATTCTCCTCAACTGTTTTTTTGCAGACATCACTGGCATCGTGTAACATTTCATTTAATTTTTGCATTTTCAACTTCAGTGATTTAATTAACTGCAAAACAAGCATACTCTCATTAAAGCATTGTTAGTGCCAAGGAGAAATGGTTGAGAAACAACTCTTTTAAAGGGAATTTGGAGAGACAGAACTGTATTAATCACTTCATCAGCTAAAGTATTATAAGCAGTAACATCAATTCTGACAGGCAGGGGGAAAGAGGATTCAGGTCATTTCCCTAACTCCATTCAATAGCAACCAGCAAGCCTATTCATGTTTCTCCCAAACCCAGGATTTGCATTTTTTCTATATATTAGGTTAGATTCTATTCTGCTATGGCAGTTCTTCCCTCCATGGTAAAAGGCTCCTTTTACGAAGTCTCCATGCAGAGGAAAGCATAACTCTTCATAGAATGCATCCATATGATCTTCTTCACAAGCCCTGGGAAGTTCCAGGAAAATAGATGGAAGCATCACTCTTGCTTCCCTCTCCCAAGGTGTTTAATACATTAGAAGAAAAGAGGACAGTCCTCAAACCCCTTCACCCAATTTACTTCATTTATGCACTCTTTCATTCTACATTTTAGTCTCATAACAATCATCTTCTGAGTAGGGCTGCCAACAGGTGAGGCCTAGATATCTCTCAGAATTGCAACTGATTTCCTAAGTGCAGTGATCAGTTTCTCCTGTAGAAAATTGTTACATTGAAGAATAGACTGTATGACATTATAACCCACTGAGGTTCCTCCTAAATCCCTCCTTGCCCTGGCTCTATTCCAAATCCCCAGGAATTTCCCTGAATTAGGCTAGTGTGCCTCACAGGTAAATCTGCCCAGTGTGTGAAAGGCTCAAGGTCATTCAACAAGCTTCCATAGCAGCAGGAGGATTCAAACCTGGGTTGCCCAGATCCTAATTGTAATTGTAATCTAGATCCTAATTGTAACAGGAAGACCTTGTACTAATAAGATATGTCACCTGAAATGTTTCAATAGCGCTTCTGTTGGCTAGATGTTACCCAGACCAGGAATGACAGCTTTTGTTTATTTACCTAGGGCTGCCTATTAGGGGGTTCAGTCTTTCCTCCTCTTCCAAAATGTTCAACTTACAGTTCATTGGCTAAAATCCACAAAGTCCAAGTGATTGTTGGCAATAACAAGGGAAGTTACCTCATCTTTCTCCTCACACTGCCTTGACAAGGTATCTGAAGCTCTATGTATCATCATCTTGTATTTAACATCTGTGTGTAACAAACAAGGTTAATAATATTTGCATTACATACTGAAGAATAGTATAAATCATAAATGTAAAATAATGCCTTACCTGGGTTAATTGCTCCTTCTGTCATGTCTGAATTAGGACTTTCCAAAGCAAAGGCATCTGGATCTCCACATTTTAGTTTCAACTGCTGTATTTTCATCTCTCGATCCTTGAAAAATGACATATGCTTTAAGAGTTTGTACATATTTTATCAATATTCTTTGTCAGCACCAAGATAGTTGCAATCTCTTATTGAAGGGTTTCTCCTTCATATGCCAAGAAAAACCAGTAAAAATTATGCTAACCTCATAGCCAATACTCCAGTTGTCTTGAACCTTATTCCTTTAATGAATATAAAGTACTAAGAGAAGTATTTTAATGCTGTGCCAGTTTCAGTAGACTTTTGTACTACAATTTTTTATCACTTTTTCAGATCTCTAAGCTTTTTCGATACAATTCACGCTGCTGGACAATGTACTTAGGTGACATCTGTCAAAGTATTTGTATGACACGAGCATTTCAAATACAAGAAGACTGAAAATAGCCAACATAAACCACTTGGAAAAAATCTCCCAGCTTGTCTGCCCCATCAAACCTTTTCATAAAATTTCCAATAAGATTTTGAAAAATGCCTATATTTGCACTGGGCCAGATCAACATAAATAGTTTTTTTGGGAAGCCATACCTCAACCTTTGCTTGTTCAGCTATGAACTCTTCAACTGGAACATAGTGCTCTTCAATTTGCTCCATTGCACACATATATGCATGTCTCTTTATAGCCTCCTTGTACATTTCAAATTTACTCTCCAGTTTCTCTTCATAACTTTCTTTCATGTCTTCCAGGCGCTTGCTGGACATAATTAGCAATGAAAAATACAGAAGACTTTTAAGCAGAGGTGGGATCCAACCAGTTCTCACCACTTCTCTAGAAGTGGTTACTAATTTTTTCTGAGTGCCGAGAAGGGGTTACTAAAGCAACCTCCCTGCCCAATAGGGACTGGAGGTGCGTGTGTGCGGTGGCGCCACTGTTTGAATCCCACCACCATCAGAACCTGTTATTAAAATTTTTGGATCCCACCACTGCTTTTAAGGCCTTACTTACTATTACTGTACAGGATCTTATTCTATATTGTGAGTCAAACTACATGTCCCATGGAGATCTGTAACTGGATCCCCACATATCATTTAATGTTTAAAAGCAAATGTGGGAGGAGTGCATCCTAGCCAGGGTAGCAGAAGTTTAATATTTATACCCCATCTTTCCTCTCGGTTCAAGGTGGTTATGGCCCTTTTGACATTTTCTGAGCAGAAAAAAGGACTATTAATACCAATTAGTTATAGTTAAAATGTACATGCAGTCTCTACAGAGATATCTTCAAGACAGACTCAAGTAAATCACAATATGAAAATACAGAACATTCACTATCTTAAAATGGTTCTTAAAATAGCCCTCCAGCTAGAAACAATCCAATAAAAAAATAGTCGAAATATAGGAATCCCAGTCCAAGTGGCTATAGCAATAAGCCTTTGGCCTGGCGCCTAATGAGAATGAGGTTGGAACGCCTTGTGAGTAGAGCATTTCAAAGTAAAAATGCATCACTGAGAAAACTACATCTCTGGTCACCACCTGTCTTACCTTTAACTTATGAAGATGCTCTTAACTGGTGGGCAGCATAGTATGGGAGAAGGCAATTAAGGTATCACAGTCTCAAATCATTTTAACGTCTTGAAAGGTAAGACCCAAATGTTTGAAATATGCTGAAGAACCTGCACTGGCTCTTCTATTTCTGAGCACAGGTGTAATACAATCCCTGGCTCTATCCATCCTTCAACAGTAGCCTGGTCAACACATTTTAGACTACAGAAGTTTCCAGGCAATAGTCAAAGACAAAGAAGCACATTACGGTAATCTAACCTGGATCTTTCTAAACAGCCTCTCACTTTGAAGTAGTTTGAACATAACACCAATAGATTATGAATGTAGCATCTAGTTTCCAGTCTATAGTATAAATGCAAAATTAAGCAGCTTCATTTTAAAACTGAGTATTCATCATCCTGACATCACTAGATGTTCGTATATATGCAATACTTCATATTGTCAACATGCTACAACATACTGTATTAGGATTCTTCTGAGCTCTAGTAGCTGTTTA
Organism: Sphaerodactylus townsendi; assembly: GCF_021028975.2. Classification (NCBI taxonomy): domain Eukaryota; kingdom Metazoa; phylum Chordata; class Lepidosauria; order Squamata; family Sphaerodactylidae; genus Sphaerodactylus; species Sphaerodactylus townsendi. The sequence continues at coordinate 55,601,245 of NC_059433.1, forward strand.
AACACAGTCTTCTGCTATCTCCTTCCGTACCTGTGTAAATTTCAAGAAGCTAACTTCCCATGTCTTTCTGAAATTAGTTTCTCCTGTAGGAACTCAGCTGTTTTCAGGAGATCCTGTAACATTGTGTTGTAGTATCATTAGAAGTCAGAAGATTTAAATGTCTCTAAATTTACATTTTACTAGAATACTCTTCAGCTTTTGTCACTCAGTACTTCAGCTGAGGTAAAACTGCATGATGTGGCTCCTCCTAGCTTGGGGAATGGGGGAAACACAGTTAGCAACTAACGATCCAAGTATCAGTAGTGATCTTTGGTCACAGTGATGAGAACAGCCAGTCTTAATAAGAACTATAATTTAGGGGGACATTTCCATGGGAGATGGAAACATAACCAAAATACCTGTACCAAAATTCCACCAATCTGGGTAAGAAACCTTGGGGATCTCATGGATTGAAAGGTGAGATAATATAATGAATGAAAAGCAGTAGTGTATGCCATTCATTGGAATGGCATATTACCTTGTCACATCTGTGACATATTCTCTTAAGCAACAAGGAAAATACTTAGGATGTCTAACTTGCCAAGGGATTATGATCAATCCACTCTGGTCTAAAAAATAACAAACAAAAACAGCAAGATAGTTTTGAATTACCTCATGGGTCATAATGCTAATATCTACTTCTTCTTCAGAGGAGGAGGATACATCTGGAAGCTCCTCAGCAGATATGTTATAAAAATGCACTGTAGGTTTATCTTCCCTCCCACTGTATTGTGGGGGGAAATAATCAGACATTTTAGGCTGAAATTGCTGAATAATCTGAGAAAAAAAGATTGTTGCAGTGGTTCAAATCAAGATAAATATGCAGTTTCTGTATGCATTTTAGTTTGGGTTTACTTGCCTTAGAAACCTACTTAAGAAACTGAGGATACACTGAAGTAAACCAACTGTTCTATGACTAATGATTTCTTTCTTCATTCAAGGAAATTGGAATTCTCTTTTACATAATGTGTTACATACAAATTCATCATTAATGAATACCTGTTCAAATTCACATTTGCAATTCAATTAGACATATATGCAATTCAGAAGCAATTTACTCTTAACAGCTAGACAGTTTAAGGTTAAACGGAATGTGATGTACAGAACTAAGTCCATCCCTTTTTACTTATTCTTCCAGACTTTCTTTCACACTATGGGTGTAGTAGAGAGACAAACAAGCCTTGTTATGGAAAAAACAAAATCAGTGAGCCATCATGGCATAGTTGTTAGTTTCAGGCTCGGACCTGAGAGACGCAGATTCAAACCCCTATTTTGCCATGGCAGCTCATTGGGTGATGTTGGGCCACTCACTCTTAACCTGACCAATTTCACAAAGTTGTTATGAGGATAAATGAAGGACAGGAGAACAATGCTACAAAGCCACATCAGATACTGACTGAAAAGAAATGCAAGGTATAAATATATAAATATCTTACTCACTTGCTTAGCTACAGCAGAAAATTTCATTACATGCAAGGTCTCATCATATGTAGAGGCACACTGATTAATGTTAACTATCATACAAGCTTTGCCTTTACCACAGAAGAATGGTTGAAATAAGCGGGTTAGCTTACTCTCTCTGAAGGGAATATATGCCTGTCTTAACCTTGAGGAGAAAATGGGATGAACATTAATGTCAAGATCCAAATTATTAGTAAGACCAGACATGTATCCAGTCATAGATGCTGTTTGTTCTAGAAATGTCTTGTTGATGCAGCTACCATTAAACTCAGGTAAATGCAAGTATTTTCTCATCCCCCCCCCCCTCCTTACTCTGGGAATGGGAAACCTGCAGTACTAAGCCTCTTCTCAGACAGAACAAGCAAGACTGGGAATGAAGGACCTCTCTAGTAAAGCAGTCTGTTAAACTGCTGACAATAATCACACATCTGCTCATCAAGCCCAAAGCATTCAAATACTGAATCTTCTCATTTAAAATACCTTCTAGTCTGTAAATGTGCCTTAGTCAGCTAAACAATAAAATTGCAATTGTATCACCATAAAAACTAAGCTCTTTTTCACTTGCCAGCATAAAAAGTCAAAAATTCTCCTGAAACGCTTACTATGAAGGACAAACTTCTTAAAATCTTGGACTTTGATTAAACTGAACTGTGTGTATTATACAGACTACACAACATCCTCAAGTCTCCACTGCTCTGCTACCAAAGAAAACTAAAACTGTAGTGCTGTATTTCTTACCATTTCAGCAAGCACAGAACAATGACACTGGGTGTAAACCATTTTGCCAGTTTACAAAATTTGATTTTGACACTCACTTAGGGTTTTGATTTTGTTTCAGAGCTGCAATGCATTTTCCAAGGATAAGAAGCGAATTATTAATATTGCCCGCTTCTTTAAGCCTGTCTCCAAAGCTTTGGGTTTTAGTGCATCGTTCTGATCCAGCCAGGTCACAGAGAGAGAGTCTAAACAAATAGATACCCCAAATTAAAACATATTATTTTATTTTAGAGAAGTTGACACTACAACAGAGAATCAGTATTTTATAGTGAAGCAAAAAACGCACAATAAAGAATAATTTCCAGTTTGTTGTTCTGAATTTCCCTATTCAACTTGAGAAATCAAGCAACTCTTAACGCACAGACACACAAAATGGCAGAATGGTTTCTGTACTGCAAAATCAATCACTGTAGCACTTGCCTATATTCAGGTAAATATTTTGCCTTCTCATTCCTTGGTTTTGCTGATATTAGGAATGCCCCAAGACAAAGCATTATTCATAAGGCTGCTACAAGTTTGACACATCTGTGCCAAAGAAAAATATTCCAAGATAAGACAAACAAATGAACACACAACTGGCCTAGATAGTGAGGTCAAATTAATGTGAATAAGTATGGGAACAAAAGTAAACCTTTGTTTTTAATCTTATACAACACTTACTCAGTGTTAGTGAAACCAAATTTACTTTGGCATTTCATGTTTCTCACACTTTAAATAGTTTGCTAATTACATTGTATAGACAAATGGTGCTCGTTATTTTACTCCAGTTGCACTGAATAGAAAAAAGAACAAAGAGTTAAATATACAAAACTATATTTGAAGTTTATAAAATTGCCTTCCTAGCATCTTTGGAGCTATCCTGTTTATAGTCACAGGGAAATGTTCAAAAGGCAAATAATTTTCTGTACAACTGGTATCAAGAAACTTGGGCTAGTGGACTACACTTTATTTTCCCCATAGATTTGGAGTACTGACAATTTTCTAGAACTTCCCCATAGATTTAGAGTACTGACAATTTTCTAGAACTTCATTACTGAGAAAAACGCATTCTAATCCTGGCCTGGGTAGGTCAGGGTAGCCCAATCTTATCACATTTTGGAAGCTAAGCAGAGTCAGATTAATACTTGGATGGGAGACCACCAAGAAAATCCAGCGTTGCTTCAAAAAGGAAAACAATGGCAAAGCACATCTCTTGTGCTAAAAACCCTTTGGGGCCAACTTAAGTTGACTGCAATTTGATGGCACTTCTCACCACCACCACCAGTATAGTCTAGCAGAAGGGAGAAAACACTTACTCAGAGACTCCAAGAACACATGGCATAGTCTCATCACTTAAGCTGATCAGTCTGATAGAAAAAATGCTGTGACTAGAAAAGTACACAAACATCAATGTAAGTCCATTTACTAAAACACTCATTTCACCTTTTTAAGAACATAAAAAGAACCTGTTTGATTGGACCAGAGTCCATCTAGTCCAGCACTCTGCTACTTGCAGTGGCCCACCAGATGCCTTTGGGAGCTAACATGCAGGATGTGAAAGCAATGGCCTTCTGCTGCTGCTGCTCCCAAGCACCGGGTCTGCTAAGGCATTTGCAATCTCAGATCAAGGAGGATCAAGAGTGGTAGCCATAGATTGACTTCTCCTCCATAAATCTGTCCAAGCCCCTTTTAAAGCTATCCAGGTTAGTGGCCATCACCACCTCCTGCGGCAGCATATTCCAAACACCAATCACGCATTGCATGAAGAAAGGTTTCCTTTTATTAGTCCCAATTCTTCCCCCCAGCATTTTCAATGCATGTCCCCTGGTTCTAGTATTGTGAGAAAGAGAGAAAACACTTTATCTGTCAACATTTTCTACCCCATGCATAATTTTATAGACTTCAATCATATCCTCCCTCAGATTTCTCCTCTCCAAACTAAAGACATCTCCTCCCAAACACTACAGCCTCTCTTCATAAGGAAGGTGCTCCAGTCCCTCAATCATCTTCATTGCCCTGCTCTGCACTTTTTCTATCTCTTCGATAACCTTTTTGAGATGTGGCGACCAGAACTGACCACAGTACTCCAAGTGCGGTCGCACCACTGCTTTATATAAGGGCATGACAATCTTTGCAATTTTATTATCAATTCCTTTCCTAATCATCTCTAGCATAGAGAGTTTGTCTCCTTTCACAGCTGCCATGCATTGAGTTGACATTCCCATGGAACAATCAACCAAGATGCCCAAATCCCTGTCCTGGTCTGTGACTGATAGCACTGACCCCTGCAGTGTGTATGTGAAGTTTGGATTTTTTTGCTCCTATGTGCATCACTTTACATTTTGCCACATTGAACTGCACTTGCCATTTCTTAGCCCACTCACCTAATTTATCAAGGTCTGCTTGGAGTAATTCGCAATCTTTTGTGGTTCTCACCACCCTACGTAATTTGGTATCATCCACAAACTTGGCTACCACGCTACCCACCCCTACTTCCAGGTCATTTATGAATAGGTTAAAAGAGCACTGGTCCCAAAACGGGATCCTTGGGGCACACTAATTTATGTTCCTCTCCATTAGAGAGTCTCCATTTAGTAATCCATCCTTTGCTTCCTGGTTCTCGGACAGTTTTTAATCCATAGGAGAACTTCCCCTCTTATTCCTTGATTGCTGAGTTTTCTCAATAGTCTCTGGTGAGGAACTTTGTCAAAAGCCTTTTGGAAATCCAAGTAGACAATGTCCACTGATTCCCCCTTATCCACATGCCTGTTTACACCCTCAAAGAACTCTAGTAAGTTTGTAAGACAGGATTTGCCTCTGCAAAAGCCATGCTGACTCTTCCTCGACAGGTCTTGCTTTTCTACATGTTTGATAATTTTATCTTTAATTATAGATTCTATTAATTTACCAGGAACAGAGGTCAAACTGACTGGCCTGTAAAGCTATGATTGCTGTATGACATGATTTATCTGTCCAGAGAACCTTGTGGCGTGCAGTGCCTTGAAACAGATAAAGAACCACAACCATTTAAATTGTCACACCCCAAGTTGCATCCAGCTTTGAATGCTCCTCCTTACATTACACATATTCAGGAAAATGTATTATTAGGATGTAAGCTAGAATGTCTTCAGGTACTATTAATAGCTTGCACACATCAAGCACATTTATTTAACCAGATGTGCCTTGTACTAAAAATCCCAGCACATATCTTGCCACATGGCAAGAATAAATCACAAAAGCCCCTAAAACAGTTCTATAATTTGAAGCTCTAGAGCTACTGTTAGTTTAAAGAGAAATGATTTAATTTATTTCAAACATTTCGATGCCACCTTTCCATCCAATCAAAATATCCAAGGCAGTGTACTTCAAAACATTAGAGCAACTAAAATCATTTTTAAATTATTAAATCTACATTAATAACAATGTAAGTGTTCGTTTGTTCATTTGTTCCAAATCCCAAATATCCTAAAGTCCCTTTTCTCACTGATTGCTCTGAAATTTGGACACAACTATCTCGACATTTCCCGACCTAGTTGGCCGCAATGTTTTCGTAGTGCGCATTCCTTTCGAATTCTGACACAATGTTGCATCAGCCAATCAGGATGCATGCTTCTTCCTTCACATGCTGTTGGTAAATGGACCCTCAAAGGGGTAGCTTCAAAATCCCAAATCTCCAAAAGTCCTTCACCGATTGCTCTGAAATTTGGACATAACATTCCATTTGACTCCACACGTGTTTTTATGCGTTCCGTTCTAATTTTGACATAACATTGCATAAGCCAATCAGGATGCATGCTTCTTCCTTCACATGGACCCTCAAAGGGATGGCATGCAAGGGAAGGTGAGGGAGTGAGGGGAGGGAGTGAGGGGTGGCATGCAAGGGAGGAGAGGGAGGGGGCCCGGCATTTGGAAATGGCCCACTCACCCTAGCGGAGGGAGGGGGCAGGGAGGGAGGGGGAGGGGTGGCATGCAAAGGAATGGGAGGGAGTTAGGGGTGGCATGCACCAGATGGCATTTCACCAGATGAGCCACAGCAACGCGTGGCCGGGTACGGCTAGTATTCCAATAAAAACGCATAAACAAACAATACCAGATATATACTCCACTTGCTTTACCACCATCAGATCCTCTGAAGATGTCAGCCACAGATTCAGGTGAAAAGTCAGGAGAAAATGCTACTAGAACACAGCTATACAGCCTGGAAACCACACAACACCCCAAAAAATATCAGAACTAACAGTTATTAGGGGTGTGTCAGAAAAAAACAAACCTTCTGCTTGATTGCTGATTTGTCTTTGTGCTTGCCAAACTTCTGTTTTTGCTTCCTATTTTAAGTATTTTGTAAGCTTCATCTATGGTTTTTATGTTGATCCACTTCAAATCTAGGATAAGAAGTATTTTGAAATTTAGAAGCATTTTGAAGTACTGGCAGAAAATGAGTAAATGTAAAGGTTTGGGCAAGTTAAATATAAGAATAAAATGAGTGGCCAAGAGACCCTTGGAAAAAAGAGTTATCTGAACTTGCAACAAAACATTCAGCCCCATTCAAAGGGGAAGGGACCCAAATCTGCTCATAGGAGCAGCACTGCATTGGTGGATTTGCTCTCCCTGGGCCACTTGACCTGGCGGAGGGCAATTTCACCAGCATGCCACTGCCACCCTCCTTGGTACTGTAACATCACACCGTAAACTGCGCCAGCATCCCATGCCCCTGCCAGCATAGTGGGGGCATGGCCAGGGAGGAACCAGCATTAGTTGGTTCCTCCCAGCCATTAGCCCCATTGCACCAGTGGCCAGGCCTTAGACCTACACCATCAAAAAGGTAACGTAAAGTCTATTATGCCCAATGGGGTCTTCTCAGTGGTGGGAAGGCTTTTTCACTTTTAAGCCTACCCTTGCCACCAGGAAACCTCTATGGGAGCAGCACGGTGGCTGCAGCTGGCCACCTGGTCTCTTGGATAGGGCTGATTATGTTTAACTAGCAGTAAAGCCCACTTTATACACAAAGAAAATGGACTATAGACAACTGTTGTGGCAAGCCCTCTTGTCTCCCTTCAGCCCCTTGGCCAATGTTTTATATTTCTCTCCCCCTCTCTCCCTCCCCCCCTCTCCCCTCTCTCTCCCTCTCTCTCTCTCTCTCACTCACTCTCTCACTCTCTCACTCACATAGATGCCAAATAATGGATTCTTTCTACCCCACTCCCCAGCCACCTTATTCTTTTGCTGATCTGTCTGCATCCTTCCCCCCACGTATGAAGGCTCTGTGCTTGGTTTGTCTCTTGTACTCTAACCGTTGTGTCAGGCCTTTATCTTAGTCAAATGAGAAGAAAGGAAAGGCAGGAGGGAATGAAAAAGTGGCCACCATGAAGAGAAAAGTAGGGGGAAGGAAGCCAGGAAATGGCAGTGGGGTGGATGGAGGAATGGAGGGTGGGAAAGGAAGGGAAGAAAAAGCCACCTTTCAGTTATGAGGCACTGGGATTGTGGTGCAGTAATTGGATGGTAGTGGGGAGTAAATCATCAGAGCTGCCCCACAACTCAGCAGTTGGAGCCCATCACCGTTGCGCGTCTCACCCCCAAAGTTCTGTGCGCTGGAGTTGTCAGGCACCTCACAGGTGCACAGTGATTGGCTAGAAGTTCATCATTATTACCTGCCCAGGCTCTTAATCAGTTATTTATAGAGACTGAACTGGCCTGATTTAAAAATTCTCTTCTGTTAAGTTAAAAGTTTTCCACTAGAGTTAAGAACACTTGGCAGAAGGGTATCCTTAGATCCAGCCCAAGAAAACCAGAACCAATGTAACCAATGGAACAATTTTTAAATATTTCATGTAATTTTGACAGGACACTTCAGTCCTCAAAGAAGGCATCAGAGAAAATCTGGACACACAACGATACTTTCTACTGCCTGCATGAGTGTGGAAACAAATTTAACAGATCAACAGCATTGTACTTATCCAACCTATGAAATCTCAAAATCAAAACTATGTATCTGATTGCACACATGGATAAATTTCTCATGTCAAATTAAATCCCAGTTCACAACACTATAGTTTTCTGATAGCACTCAATCTAGCAATTTAATGGTAGGCCCTGAGTCTCTCTGAAAGCCTTTGATGAAACCTATAGAAGAGGCTTCTGAACATTCATAACAAGAATGGTTTTAACTATAGATGGTAAGCTGGATAAAAACAAGGAATACATAATGATTAATTTTCCAAACAGGGTAAAACATTTAATAGCATTTAGAGTTTGTTTTAGAATGTTTTCAACATTTGTATTAGCAAGTATCAATTATGGAATATTTAGGAATAGAATACCTAGAAATGCCTTACTTCAAGATATATTATTAGATTGCCTTTAACATTGTACAAAATTCTTTAAACACAACATAACATTCCAAGAACAGCTGTAACATAGTCCAGAAGAGATTCCGAAGAGCTCCAACTAGATTTCACAATACAAATTCAGAATGAACAACATGAAGTAATGTGTTTACAGGAAGGTTACCACTTGAGTACAAAATCAGGTACCAAATTATCACTCAAGTTTCTTTGTCATTGTAAACAGCATCATGATGATCAACTCAGAGCAGGGCAGTTAGCAAAGCTCTGAACATCGACAATTATTGTAGCATAAAAGCCTCTCTGCATCTTACATAGCATGGGTTGCATCCTGCTCAGCTAAGGACACTATATTGTGTCAGCAGAAAAGCCATCCATCAATGGAAGGAATTCCTTTGCTCACTGAAGGCTCCCTGCTGATCAAAGTGGTAGGGTGCAACAGTCTCGGTCCATATATCTTAAAAGGATGAAAACACCTGCTGCCATTGTCTCCTACTACTAAGTATAAGAAATTATTTCTGTGATCAGAGTCTCAGAGTACAAAGATGTAATAGCTGAAATATGTTTGAATTACTCTGTCTTCCAAATAGCAGAGGCAACAGTTACAAGGATCAAAGCAATATTAGTGTTCAGCAAAGAAGAGAGTACTATTAGCACCCCCTGGCGTCAAGACCTTCCATCTGCATCTGAAGGTGTCCAGTGTCTATCAGTATACAGTTAGGTGGACCACTGATCCAATACTATGTGTGATCTAAGACACTAACGCCCCCTGCCAACAGTTAATCACTGCACTGAACCCATAACCTTGAAGGGTTGTTACCTTTTACGTAAGAACTTCCTCCTTGATCCTCACAGATTCTTAGAACTTTGCGCTTGTGATTTTTTGACGCTGGCAATAAGTCCAGTAGCTCATAGACATACTCATTGTAGATTTCAAAGAAGGAAATCCAGACAGACAATAATGTTCTCTGACATTTATTACCCCTCTCCAAATCTAGTAGTTCATCAATTTGATCTGTTAACCAGAAGTAGGAAAAATAACTCAAAACAACAGCTGCTTATAAGTGTAAACAAACATCATTGTTAACATATACAAGCATTCTCTCAGGAAAGATATGCATCTAAACCGTGACAACTATGTACGCACCACATGATTACATTCAATTTAATAGTTAAAAACTTGGTTCAAAACATTGGAGAGAAATAGATGCTTCTAAATTAATTATTTATCTTATTCCCTATGGAAAATAATCTTGATCTGATATCATTCAGACACCACAGGATAAGAATAGTTCCAAAAGAATTTTATTAACCAGAAATATTTAGCAGTTACCTAATTGGTCCAAAGCAAAACTGGGGGAGCTACAGTTACTACAAGTTGAATCTGGTGTACCCGAAGTAGCGGAACGCTTCAAAGAATTATCAGGCTCCTTGATAAAACATAAAAAGGTTAATGTAATTGATGTTCTAATACATATCCTGATATATTTTTGACGCTCTAATATATATACTGTGTCAGTATTTGCAATATATGAAACTGTCGGTCAATTAACAATTTTTTAAAAAAATTGTCCTAATCAGTGAAAACTTTGAACTTGGTATTTCACAAATATAAGTTTGCATACTTTGATACAAGTGCAGAACAGCCCACCAATTTAACAAGTTATTATTACTGTATTTATAGTCCACCTTTCTCACTGAGGCTGTTTCCGCATAGTTTAGAGCAGTCCGAAAGCTGCCGGATCAGCATGGTTCATGCCACCGGAAGCCCTGGGGCCATTTGCATCAAGTGGGTCTGCTGGCTATTGTTGCGCGAAGCTGGTGGAGCAGGCTATTGCATGGCCGCACAGCCCCGACAAATGAAGCTCATTATCATTTCTCCTGGTTTGAGCTTCTGATTTAACTGTGGAGGCCAGGGGACACACCCCCATGTCCAGAGTGACGACTGCAGGGACGGAGGTCAGGAAGTGTGTCCCCTGGCCTCCACAGAGCAACGGAAGCCAGGAGGAGGTAAGGAGGTGTTTGGGGCCAGCGCTGAAAGGTCAAGACGCCATTTTCCACCTCGCTGCCATCTCACACGGCAGCGGTGGAAGACAATTCACTTTGAAAAACCTTGTTCCCTTCGGAGAGAGTTCAAAGCAGTATGGTTTTGTGCCGGATTAAGTAGCATGAGATTAGGCGCTACACAATGCAGTAGCGCTTGCTAGCGAATAGCACTGGCATGGACGTTTTAATGCGTCTCTAGGGCGCTGTTATTGGGCTGTGCAGAAACAACCTGAGACTCAAATGTATAGTGGAAGACATGTCTGGAAGCTTCGTATTACCCTTACAATAATGTAGTGCTACCATCAAGCACTTTTAATGCTTGGTAACATCAGAACATAAAAGAGAACCCTGTTTGCTACTAACCTCTTTCAAAGAGGCAAGGAGTGCAGCTTTTATGGATTCCTCTCGCTTAGTCTGCATATCATCCAACCTTTTGATAAGATTACTGAAGCAGGGCTTGAAGTTCATCTTTTGATACTGTCTTCCTTTTACATGGTTGAAGATCATCTCAAGAGCACGAGGCAGGATACCACCATCTTTTGGGCAACCTATAGAAAGAATACATTTAATGTTGTGTTACATGTTATAATTTTCAAAGTTTCTAAACTGTGCATTTCTTGAATAGAACTGTGAACATTGAACAAGAAATGTACCATGAACAGTGAATGTTTTGCCAGCATTCGTGACACCATAGGTAAACACAAGCCCACTCACTCCGCTGATGTATGCTTTTAGTATTTCATTCATTGTGCCTTCAAAAAATTCACTTTGAGTACTTTCTGGTCCAAAAACCTGAAGAGAGAATACCAGATTTGTAGTGTCACTGAGGAAACATCAAGTTGTTTTGCTTATGGGCATCTTTGCTGAGATTTTCTACAAAGCAATCAGCCTGATTTTTAGATCTATGGGTCTTTTTGGAAGCCAGATGCTGTAATGGTTAGGCAGGGAGACCCACAATGAAGTTTAGTAGATGACCTAGAGCTAGTTACTCTCTCTAAGCCTCATTTACCTCACAGGTTTATTGTGAAGAATAAAATAAGCAGAGGAGGCAGATTCTACTCATACAACCTTGAACTCATTAAAATAAAAGGTGTGGAGGAAGATTTAAAAAACAATCAAATTTAAATGATAAAAAAGGTTTTATTCATCAAATACAGGTTTCTAGTGAGAATCTAACAGATTTTTTATTCAATCTCATACAGAAAAATAGTCAATGTATTATCTATTTATGCATTTAAGGGTGCAATTTGCTTTGCACTAAGCTATAGGTCCACGGACTGACTTCTGAGCAAGCACTCTGGATCAGTAGGCACAGTGTTAAAATACCTTAGGTATATTTTCCCCTCAAGGTCAAGTAAGCTTACCCGAGTAAAGGTGAAGCGATGTGCACATTGCCCAATTCCCTTTTCACTGTTCTTCATCGCAGCTGATTCTTTCGGTGCACAAAGAGTTACTGTTTCTTGGTTTTCGATAGTTAAGCAATCCTGAGCAGCAAACAAATTACATGAATTTCCTGAAGTGTACTTCATCCCCTAGAATTAACAACTCAGACACTCTTGAGAGTTCCATCAAGCACCATCAGAGCGTGAAGGAGGTGACCTCTCCCAGGTGAGAAAAGAAGGGAAGGGGCAGGTTTGTGTGTGTACAAAAACAGCAGAATCAGAGATAAGCAGACAGGAAAAGCTCTGCATTGGCTGAAACATTTTGAATGTTTAACGTTTTCAGAAAAGTGGCACATCATATTCTTAAATAAATACATTTTATAGTTCCATTCCCATCCCCTTCTCAGGATCTAACGTTAGTTAGTAGGAATCCCTCTTAGCTTCTACCTATGCTCTACTTGTACATTTGTAAACAAAATGAACAATAAAAATACACTGTAAAGTTTCAGCATCTTCAAAGGGAAATAAACCAGCCAGTGTTGCTCCACGAATGTTCTACACTTTCAGAAAAGCATGGTTCTATTTATATTTCTTGAATGTTCATTTTGCCTTGCTGGTACTGTTCCTGGTATAGAAGGAGCACTTTAATTTCATTTTCAGTCACGTACTGTGTGATTTTAGCCACACCTCTTGGAGTCCTCTGTTCCAAGAGGGCATATTCCCTACCATGCTTTCATTGTGCCTTAATTTCTTGTCTGGATTTTAATGGTCAAAAACATTCCTGATGGCCATGTTCCTTCACACATCCAGCAGTACTCAGAGATTAATCTCACTTAATCTTCATAAAAGCTACTTCCAGGTATAACGCAAGACAAAAGTACATTCTTGTATTTGCATTTTTAGGGATGAAAAACCTTACACATAAAATTCTGAACCTGATTCTACACATGGACATATCCCACTAGGGATAAGTTGTACAGCTCACCTGGTTTTCATTGTTTTCAAGCTCTGCCTTGGAGAAGGGTCGTACTCTCAAGTACACTTTCAGTGGCTGACACCCATCCTAAAATGATGAAGGATGTGATTAACCATAGTTAGGTGAAGATGCTAGAAATGTATGGTGCATCTCCACCTCAGCCTTAATTATATCTAGTCTTAAATACACCCTCACTTGTCTTCATGGTTCACTAAACTCATCTCTTGTCCCTGTGTGTGCACTTCTCAATATGAAAACACCTTTCTCAAATGTGTTGAACATCCTTCCATTAACATTCAGACACAGGAGTACATCTTGAAACAGAAGTGCTCTCAGTTCGCTGGTCATTCTGAGTTCATGTAATCAGCTGCCTGTGAAACTTCCCTCCTTCAGCTGTAGTCTGTACTCTGTACAGCTGTTTCCTAAGCATCAGGAACCTCCAGGAACAGCACTAGACACAATATGGGGTACTCCACCACAGCTCACAGAAATACTACTGAGTTGATATAAAATTGCAGAATTCAGAACATTGAGATTTTATTTACTGAAACCACAAAGCACAGTGATGATGCGACGACCTCATATGAGGAGTTAGATGCAGAAACAGTCCCAAGAAAACTTGTCTTATCTGGCAGAACCATAATCTCCAGAAGGACCACTTTACACTATTAGAGCCACTGTAGTGGTTAAGAGTAGTGGAGTAGTGGAGAGCTGGGTTTGATTCCCCACTATTCCACATGAGCGATAAACTATTATCCGGTGAATTGGATTTGTTTCTCTGCTCCTACACATGAAGCCTGCTGGGTGACCTTGGGCTAGCCACAGTTCTCTCAGAACTCTCTCAACCCCACCTGCTTCACAAGGTGCCTGTTATGGGGAAAGGAAGGGAAGGAGTTTGTAAGTCCGTTTGAGTCTCCTTACAGGAGAGAAAGGGGGGAATATAAATCCAACTCTTCTTATTCACATTCAGATATTCTTATTCTGATCCCACCATGCTTTACACATTTTCTGAATGGGAGCAGCAGTGGCATAGTGGTTAAGAGCATGTGTACTCTAATCTGGAGGAACCGGATTTGATTCCCTGCTCTGCCGCTTGAGCAGTGGAGGCTTATCTGGGGAATTCAGATTAGCCTGTGCACTCCAATACATGCCAACTGGGTGACCTTGGGCTAGTCACAGTTCTTCTGAGCTCTCTCAGCCCCACCAACCTCACAAGGTGTTTGTTGTGAGGGGGGAAAGGGAAAGGAGTTTGTAAGCCCCTTTGAGTCTCCTTACAGGAGAGAAAGGGGGGATATAAATCCAACTCTTCTTCTTAAAATTTTATTTAATATAAACCATCATGTGTGGCTTTTGATTTCTAATGCCTTGACCAAAGTTTTACAGGACATGGTACACATTTCTGAAGACTAGAATAGTTGCTTTACTCCAGAGGTGGGATTCAACCAGTTCTCACCACTTCTCTAGAAGTGGTTACTAATTTTTTCTGAGTGCCGAGAAGGGGTTACTAAAGCAACCTCCCTGCCCAATAGGGACTGGAGGTGCATGTGTGTGGCAGCACCACCATCAGAACCTGTCATTAAAATATTTGGATCCCAACACTGCTTTACTCCACCTTCTTGACTAACACATCTGTCTCTCTGCCTGCTTACCTTTGGCAAAACCATGCAAAAGGATATCTCATTTTGATTCTAGATTTCAGACAAAGGCTCCATTTGACATAATAATAGTTTTATTTTGCATCATTGGGAATCTTTCGCCACTCTTAGTTATAATTCTTGATATTCCAAACAATGACCACAAATAGGAGAAGGGGATTTCATTTTCAAATTGTTACACTGAACAAAAAGGGGAAAACACACATACTAATTTCAACATAAAACTGAAAAGCAAACAGCTCACCTCTTTCTCATGATGCTCTTTAGGGCCACATAACTCTGAAAACTCCAGGGGCAAAGCAACGTCCCTGTTAGTGTCCAATTCAGTCACAGTACATGTTGTGGAGAGTACACCAGTTACTTCTTGGCAACTCATTGTTTCACTGTAAAATGGGAGCAATAGTAGATTGGTAGCCTGGAAAACCTCTCTATTTTTAATTATGATGAAACACATCCCATTTAAGTCAATGACATAGTCATCAGAAATGTTAGTGGCTCAGGATTGCAGCCTCTGAAATCCTCATTAAAGCAACAGAAGAACAACAAGGGGCAACTGGGTCAGGAATTTGTTCCCAGAACAAAGCAAGGAAAAAAGAAAAAACAACAGCCACACACATTTACAAAAGTACGATTGTAGCTATTAGGGCACATTCTTTTCATGATTAGACATCTAATTCTGCAGAAAGAAGCCATTTATTTGGCCAACACACCTGAGTAATACAAGACCAGGACAGCATTCAAACCCCAGTCCTCTTTCCCGACCTAATATTTACTTCAGTGCCATATTAGTACACCATTTGCCCTTGTTTCTTTGCTTGCAAAGCCATACGCTCCCCTGTCATGGGCTGCCATTAAATCCAGAATGCACCAATTTAGTATAAGCTAATTCAAATTCTGAAGCATTGACAGAAACAATAATTTAACATACGTTGCAAATGTATTGCCTGTTAGGCACCACTTAAACATAACCATGAAGTTTCACTTCATTTCTTTATATCATCCTCTTTACTGTATCCCTTAGAGACTACACACAGAAATTTATGTATACGTATTCCTTTTTTTCATGGCTGTTTTACAGCCCAAATTAGGCATACTCACACACTTTGATTAATCCATACCTAATGCACTATAGAAGCAGGATTTCTGGCTGTAATCCTCCATGCAGTTACTTGGGAGGAAGTCCCAATTAATTCAGTACAGCTAGCAAAATGCTTGTAATCAGGTTTCTTCCCCATATTTTCATTCAGACTTTGTCTTACTCCAAGCTTTTACAAATAAGTATTGTTCTTGCTTTTTCAATCACATTTTCTTCATCACAGTTCTCTTTACATGTTTATTTGCCTATGTTGTTACAAACACTACTCAGTCCTACCTTTTTTTTTCCACCTGTGAAATTCTCTCAGCCCCTCCTCTCATTGTTTTATAGGCTGGCCATTGACACATGAGAAATGGTCAAGTAACGTCAATCCACTAGTTGTCCCACTCTCTGAATGACTTAATGAGCAATCCTGAGAAGGTCTACTCAAAATCCTACAGCAAGGCTTAAACCCAGGAAAGTATTTTTAGGCTTTCACTGGCACACTAAGATATGCAGTTTACACTTTATAGTGTAACGCCATGACACCACAATAAACAATAAAGAAAACAGATTCTCATTTGGGGCTGAACATTTGGTCCTGCAAGTACTTTATGAACTTTATAGTACATCTTAGTAAACATTGCACATATCCAGAACTGATGTCCTTAAGACTGACTTTCTGCATAAATAGGACAGGATTAGACTGTACATATGTGCACATCATTGCAAGGGTAATTAAAGTGACAGTCAATCCACTGCACTGATTACAGGACCAGGAAATAAGGAAAAATAAATTTAAAACATCAGCCATCAACCAAGCAAAGCATCTTGACAACACTTTATGCCCATGCATAACACCTTTTTCTCATTCTCTGCTGTAGCCCTGATATATCTTACATTTTATTTTGAGGTTCTAGTGTTTTGAAAGTCCAAATCAAGCAAGCATGAAAGAAAATAGTCTGTAATTGTGACCCTGAAATGTTGATGGATCCTTGGATGATGATGAAAAAGAGTTTAGATATATATACTCCACCTTTCTCTCCTGTAAGGAGACTCAAAGTGGCTTACAAGCACCTTTATCTTCCTCTCCTCACAACAGTTCTTTGTGAGGTGGGTGGGGCTGAGAGAGTTCTGTGACTAGCCCAAGGTCACCAGCAAAAATGTAGGAGTGCGGAAACATATCTGGTTTACCAGATAAGCCTCAGACACTCAGGTGGAGGAGTGGGGAATCAAACCCCGTTGCCCAGATTAGAATCCACCTGCTCTTAGCCACTACACCACGCTGGTCATTCCAATTATAAAAAGAAAGCCTAATATAGTGGTTAGAGTGTTGAAACAGAAGCTGGGAGACCCAGGTTCAAATTCCCATTCTGCTGAGGAAGCTCGCTGGTTGACTGAGTCAATCACACACTCTCAGCCTAACTAACTTCACAGGGTAATTGCGAAGGTAATAGAAGAACCATGTAAGCAGATTTGGGACCTCATTGGGATAGAAAGGCAGGGTATAATGAATGAAGAAAAATCCTGAAAACTAAAATATACCTCTGATGTTATATGAATCCCATGTCTCTGAGAAGGAATAATTTCAGGTCAGTTGGTGTTCCAAACTAGTACTTTTGGCACTCAAAAGTGTAACTCTTCTGTTTTACTCTAAACAAAAATGGACCTGAGAAAACATCTCTTTCCTTAGTTGTGGTAGGTTTTCTAGGCTGTGTGGGCGTGGTCTGGTGGATCTTGTTCCTAACGTTTCGCTTGCATTTGTGGCTGACATCTTCAGAGGTGTATCACAGAGGGAAGTCTGTTATACGCTGTGTCCACTCTTTCCTTATTTATTGGTAAAAACACATTTAGAGGCTGATAGTAAGACAATTCCTGTTGTATTTTGATTGCCCTCACATCACCTATTGAGTTTACAGAATAGTTACTTTTACAGTTATTATGCGCCCTAGATTTTCTACATAAAGATGTGTCAGCTAGAGGATAAGAAATATATTTGTTGAGCATAATTTTTTAGTGTTAAAACTAACACTGGTATCAAATTATATAAAATAACTACTTAGATTTGTGCTAAGGAACCCTCTTACCTTGTTAACACTGCATTTGTGTCCTCAGCTTAATATATGGGTAAACATATAACATTCAACATGCTGTGCTTGTGGTAAAGAAGATTTCTTCTGTGACCTATTAGAGCAGTGTGTCCTTTGTCCAGCAAAAATAAGAAATTTCCTACATAAAGCATGACTACTGATATGGCTGCCACAAATCTTTGCAGAATTTTTGGTTGATCCTGAGGCCAATTGTAAACTGGAAATATATATTTTGTACATCCCTACTTAAATATGTGTTGGATTCCTGCATGGATAGTCAGTTTGACAATCTAAACATGATGCTCATGTTTCCCAATATGATCCCATGCACTAAGGTCATCAATCACCCTGAGCCTGACCTTGGTTGGGGGAGAGCAGCGTAGAAATTGAATAAAGCACCTTCGTTCTGGTGGTCCCTTCTATTGGAGGGGATTAGTTAGCAGCACCCATTGTTTGGAATAGCCTCTCTTACACTGTACAGAACCTTCCTGCAATGAACCTTTACTTGAAATAAGTAATGAATATCTCTAGGAACCAAGGTGAGCGTATCTCTCAACACAGACAACTTAGGGCTATCCCATAGGCAAGAGATGTTCAGGTATGGTATGAAAATGCCTGTCTCAGCAGAACATCCCTGGACTTCCTTGGTGTCCCATCGAAATACTAATGAAGGCCCACCCAGGCTTAACTTCTGAGATCTGATGAGATCAGGTTAGCCTGGGTCACATAAGTTGGTTGGGAGCCGATAGTGAGTGACAACATGTTGTATTTTAGATATGTTTTACAACTGTGTGTCAGTTACTTTGGGTATTGCAGAAAGCATAATACATACTTTTAAATACCCAACTCAATACATCCCATGCTTCACATAACAAAATGAACTTGGTGTCTAAACTCTAACAAAAGTAAAGATACTCTACCTGTAAGGAATATTTTAAAAGCTTAGTCCATCCACATAGAGTATCTGAACACTAGCCTTCACATCAGCTACCATTATTAAAAGGTGTTATTTAAGAATAGCATATACACCTGAACATGCATCTCCTGTAATTCCAGGAACCATACTTCAAACAGTCCATCATTTGAGAAATCATTTTGGACTTCCACTGAAGTCTGTTGCTTGTTCTTATACACATAGGGTTGGGAAAAAAAGACTAAGAATCCATACAGTACATCACTTACTGCAAGTTAGATCTAGGGTTGGATTGCTTTAACTTTGTAATTAAATTACTGCGCAAATACAAAGGTAAAATATGCATGTCAGAATATACTTCATTTAGAAAGGAGAGTCCATCCTGTGTTAACAAGGCTGTGAAAATATGTTGGTGCTTTTCTTTGCTATATATCCTTTAATACAAAGTTTCTGTGTCAGAATCACATTCAGGCACCTTGCCTAATAGGGCAAGACTAAACAGTTATTAAAGTGACCAGCCCTGGCTTGGGAAAATCCAAATCATATGGGGGCAATGCCTGGGCAGGGAGCTCAGTAGGGCTGTTATACTATGAGTCCACCCTCCAAAGCTGCCAATTCCACAAAGGAAACAGATCACTGTATTCAGGATGGTTGTCATTTCAGGATAAATCCATGCCCCACCTTGAAGTTGGTAATCCTATATTATACCCTTTCTAAGTCCATAATAAGCAATAAAATGAGGCAGTAGAAGTATGAAGAAATAGAAGTCAGTACAGCTTCAGAATGTGTGTGTGGTGCGGTGTGTGTGTCGTACTCTCAATGCTCCTTATGAAGCAAAAATTATTACTTCTGAGAAAAAGGTTGGAGCTTCTTTCCTTGCCTGATAAGGTTACTGGACATTTATGAACTTATACTGAAATTTGCAACAACTAAGTCCTGAAGTGCATGTATGAGAGGCAGGACAAGATCTTGTGAGCTCAAGTCCTATTGTCTAAAATCTTTCAGTGAGAAGAAAACAGAAACTGTTCAAAAGATTCCAGCATATCACCTAAATATCACAGGAATGGCATCTGAAGGAACCAGATAGTATGACTGTTACTAAGCTTTAACCTGTTTGTCTTCCAAATGGGGGATCAAAGCAGGTTATATTGTTCACTCCTCTCTTCTATTCTTACAATCCTGTGAAGTACACCAAACTTAGGTTTAATGTAGCACTATTTAGAAGCGTCCTATTAACTTTGCAGTTCTTCATAATTAAGACCAAGAAACTAATAAGAGGTAAGTAAAAGTTTCTAACAACTTTTATTGAAACAGATGATAGTCATTTAGGCATCCGCAATAGTAACTTCAACTTCTACACCAGGCTCAATACTGATAGAAGTGATCTGCTTGACAATCTCTGATGGGCTGTGCAAATCGATGAGGCGCTTATGAATACGCATCTGGAATCGATCCCAAGTCTTGGAGCCTTCACCACATGGGGTCTTCCGTGTAGTGATTCGCAGAGTCTACAACGTGAATAAATAGTACAGCAAATCCATAAGAAGATTTCAATTAGAATTTTATGTCTGTATGAAAAGTAAAGCACACCATAAAATGCATTTCCCCATATCTATGTTCACTTCAAAGTTTGGAGAACTAAGCAATTGCGAGCACTTACACTTAATGCAATGTTAGGTAAATAGGACTTTGTGGCTATCAGTGCAACCATTTGCAGTTACCCCAGTCTAAATTCACCAAAATCAAACATTGTCTCAGCAAGTTTTTGCTTTAGAATTCCTGTTTACAGCAACCCCACCTCTTTCTTGCATTGCCAGTAACTTTGCCCCCAGAAATGTATGAACCTGTGCAAATCTCACAGGCACCTAGGCTCCCATATCACTATATATGCTTCCTCAGATCAACATCATCTTGTATCCTCAACAATAAACTACAAAAAAACTATAGCAACATTTTAATTTTTTACTAAAGATTTTTTGGTGAAGATTGGAAAGGCATCTGGTCCAGTTGAGCTACACCAGTGTCCACACTATTCCCCTCCCCGTAAAAAAGAAAATGCTATCCTGAATAAAGCCAACCATGCTCCCTTTCAAACCTGAGGTACCATCTATCACATAACCAATAAATTCCAGAATCCACAATTACATACCTTGGTAGGCATACGAACAGGTCCTTTCACTTTCAGGTTTTTTTCTTTTGCACCTCTGATCAGATCTGCGCAGACTAGAAAACAATATACATTTTTAAAATTTTTTAAATTAATTGCTACAAGCATTCAGTAAGCTCTGTTGGCTCAGAATAGCGTATAAAAGAATCACGGCAATTCAGTTAGCAACTGTTTTCCTCATAGCCAACCAAATATAGGTAAAAAAATTTTCACTTTTCATTATCATCAACTAGAATTTTTATTTAGCATAGCTAGAATTGTATTACTCGTCCTGCCTTTCTTAGATATTATCCTGATACTGTTATATTTCTGTAAATATGGCCACCCTACAATACAGATAGCAAATTACTTTCTTTCCTCTAATGTGTGAAGAGTGCTAACCAGCAATTCCCATCCTATTCTGCTACTTACCTTTCTCAAGAGATTTTACATTACGACTTGTCAAAGTAATTCTGATTCTGTGAATTGCTACTTCCTGTTCAACAGGTGCCTTGCCAGTATCTTTAAATGCCTGCAGGAAAACAGATTGTAAAGATGAGAATGCAAGCCAAATATCTGCCACATATGTAAAGCAAACACTTAACAGGGTTACAAATATGGAAAATTTTAGCTCTCCCCTGGTGCTGACAGAAACAGTTGAAGGTCCTTCCTCTATCTCAGCAACAAACTCTTGCAGAACTCTACAAGCAGCAGCAACTGGAGGAAAGAGCAGCTCATTGCCTGTCTTCTAGATCAATGTCTACAGCAATGAGGTGACTGGGGAAAATGGCATTTTCTCCTTTAAAAAGCCTCACTTACGAAACTCTTTGTCTCCCACATCCTTATCACGATTAACGTAATAAGGGCCAAAAATATGCATTTAAGATTCTCTCGTGTATGCCGAAAGAGCAATCCAGAAACCGAACAGAATTATTTTCCTCTCTACAACCCTACTGAAACTACAGCTCAGAAAGACCGAGTGTCTTTCCGGATTAGCACTTTCCGCCACAAGTAAAAACCTTTCTCTTGTTCATTTATTTTTTATTATTGGATTCATTTGCCGCCCTTTCCTCTACCTTATATCAAGACACACGTGAGTGTCAAAAGTCAGCGATCCACAACAGGGCACCGCCTTTTCCAATACCGGGGCAGCCGAATCCAATGCACGCTTCATCAGTTCCACTTCGTTGTAAAGTACCCATCTTTGCATACCTTAGCCAACAGAGCTGCAAACAGCATCAAAAACAACTACCCCTGACGGGGGACAAAAAGGACTGCGGCTAGCGACAGAAGTGTGGCTCTCTTTCTCTCTCCTTTGCTCGCTTCAAAAGGGTACGGCTTCAGCCACAGAAAACAAAGAGACCGGGAAAGCGACCAGGAGGCCACGCGCACACCCTGCTTCTCGCGGACGGCGCGAGACAAAGAGACTCCCATGCAGCAGTCCTTAAACGAAACCTCGCTCATTTCCCCTTGTAACTCACCATGGCTGCCACGAAGCTTTCCTGACCGACTTATTCCTGGCCGGAGCGAGCGAGGCCCAAGGAACAGCGGTGAGTCAGGATAAGGCCACACCACGAGACCACGAGCGCAAGCAGCGAAAGGGAGAAGCGCGGGCGAGGCCGCGCACTATATAGTACCGCTGCAAAATGCCCGCCTCTTTGCCCCGGAATTGATTGAGAGACATGCGAGAGAAGGGAAATCACGATGCAGAAGGCAAAAACAGCGCCTCCTATATGGACTTTTTAAAACAAAACAATTCCCGTCTCCGGAGAATGCAGGCGGTGAAGGCTCCAACCAACCTGAGCCAGTTTATTCGGAAGTTCAGCTAAACACACTGCTCAGTGTGCACATTTGAGTTCCAATACTGTGCATTCTCGTTTAGGAGTCATTCCCTTGGACTTAGCGAGACTTCTTGATAAACAAACGTGAAATCAGACGTCCAAACCCCACTCATAGTTCATAGTCTGTCATATTCTCACTTCATGTACACTATGTGATATGTGCCTAGTGTTCTGTCTGATTTATGACTAGAAATATAGAATATAGACGGGAATACAGACTGGGGCACTGGTTAGGATTCAGGTATTGTACTTTAGATATAGATGTCTGTGTACAAATATTTGAAGATATTTTGAAGATTTGTAAATCTACCTTGCAGAGATGCACTGAAAGTGGACAACATGCAATTTAAAACTGCAAAAAGAAACACTGATAAAAGAAGCCTGTAAATAAGTTGCAATCACAGTTTTGGCCTTACCCCATTGCGTAGAAGTGGGGAAACAAACCTAGTTTACTAGATTAGAGTCTGCTGCTCATGTGGGGGAATGGGGAATCAATCCCCATTCTTCAGATTAGAATCCACAGCTCTGAACCAATGTGCCACACTGCAAAGTAGAGCACCAGGTATCTGTTGCTCCACCAGTATTACATTAAATTAAAAGATGTACTGCCATTAAACTTCAGTCTTCACTAGATTTAGTGTACAGATTGTTTCTCTGCATCAACTGTGCTCCTCAGTAAGTTTATTTAAACAACTTAGTACTGTCATCAATTTTAATACTATTAGTAAGTTTATAAACTATGAACTCTCAATGGGAATTCCAGGCATAATTTCTTACATTATCTGATACATGATACAAACATCTATTTTGAAGAGGTCTGCCTGAATTTTAATTGCACATGCAGCATAGGTAGAATTATTCCTGGCCGGAGCGAGCGAGGCCCAAGGAACAGCGGTGAGTCAGGATAAGGCCACACCACGAGACCACGAGCGCAAGCAGCGAAAGGGAGAAGCGCGGGCGAGGCATAATGGTGAGCATGTTGTTGGAAGGTTAGGAAAGGGTGTGAGGAAATGCGGAAGGGGCAGGCAGGCAGTAGGCAGGGGATGGCAGGCAGAAAATTATTGGGGATTGGGAGAGGGCATGCAGGTAGCAGGCATGTTGTTGGGGAGTTTGGAGAGGGCATGCTTGCAGGCAGCGGAGGGCCAAGCTACCGCTGCCCTGACAGGCAAGTTGTTAGGGGGTTGGGAGGGGTGTGGGGGTAATGAAGAAGGGGCTTGTGGGCAGCGGGCATGTTGTTGGGGGTTGGGAAAGAGCGCAGGGGAATGGGGAACAGTGTCAGAAGGCGTCCAGTGAGTCCTGGCAGTGCCGGGAGGCAACTGGCAAGGCCAAGGAGGCCTGGGGGGTGTCTGGTAGCCCAATGACCGTTGAAAAGATTTGGAGGTGTCAGGCGGCCTGGGGAAAAGGCAGGCAAGGTAGTGCAGGAGAATGGGCAAATCTCCGCCCAGGACTCAGAGCACTTTATTCCAAATGAGTCCTGTGCATGGATTTGTTGATGGTTCGTCATCGTGACATTCCATCTGCTAGTCGTTTATTGTTTATTTAGGATTAAGAAATACATGTACATAATAGTAATTATTCATGTATGTGATTTTTATTAATATTAAATGAGACTCCCCAAAATAAAAACAAAAGTGGTAAAAACCAATATTGCTAATGATTTGTCTAAGACTAGCAGTGCAATGCAATTGTGTGCACTATCATAAATGCCACTTAACTACTGAAGAAGAAGAAGAAGAAGAAGAAGAAGAAGAGGAGGAGGAGGAGGAGGAGGAGGAGGAGGAGGAGGAGGAGGAGGAGTTTGGATTTATATCCCCCCTTTCTCTCCTGTAGGAGACTCAAAGGGGCTTACAATCTCCTTGCCCTTCCCCCTCACAACAAACACCCTGTGAGGTAGGTGGGGCTGAGAGAGCTCCAAGAAGCTGTGACTAGCCCAAGGTCACCCAGCTGGCATGTGTGGGAGTGCACAAGCTAATCTGAATTCCTCAGATAAGCCTCCACAGCTCAGGCAGCAGAGCTGGGAATCAAACCCGGTTCCTCCAGATTAGATACACGAGCTCTTAACCTCCTACGCCACTACTGCTCCTAAATTGGATCATGCCAGCATAAGTAGCATCTATGCCAGTTCAGGGGCACTTATATCAGCACTGGGGAGCTGCATGATGTCTAGGTGCTGCTGCTGCTGCAGCACCAGTGCTCCTCCAGCGCAGGAGCTGGCACCAGTGCTACAGGGGACACTCCCCAAGGTGGAGCTGGCTTTTGTCAGCTTTCGGAGCCCTTTCAGCCTAGGAACACCCCCAGCGTAACTTACTTCAGCAAGATGATGGCACAGCTCAGGGAATTACATGGGAGAATTTCAGGTCAGTGAAGAGGGTTAATGTTTTACTTAGTGCCCAAAATGGTTACATTGCAGGTTCTGGTCAACAAAAAGGGTAGCCCACTCCAAAGGAATGGAGGCAGTACAGACTGCCTCCGTTTGGGCGTGGTGCTGCTTCACTGCCTCCAAAGAGGCAGTCAGCATTGTGGACGCCAGGGGAAAAGGATAAATTTTTTTCTTCCCCACAGCAAAAAATGACTTATACCGACTTTTTTTGTGGCCTAAGTCTGCTCAACGGGGAAAGGGCATTCCCAGGTTGAAAGTGCATTTGTGCATTTCAGGAACATCACCAGAATGCCCCTCTCCATGCTGACGCAAGCATTCATGGCGGTGGTCAGCCACCAGAAGGCCCGGTTTCCAGGTTTGGGCAATGCTGTGGCCGGCCACCAAGTTAAGTCCCTCAGTGCCAGCATCCATGCCATATTGCACAACACTGGTGGTAGGGATGCTGGCACAACCCTTCTGCTGCTTCCAATGCGATCTCTCTCTCTCTCTCTCTCTCTCTCTCTCTCTCTCTCTCTGGATTGCACAGTAAATTATATAGTTAAGTCAGATGAGCCTATTTTTAATCTTAAAGCCCTGATAATTCCAGTTTATTAATTCACTTGGTTAGCATTTCTTTTGTTTTGAGCTGCAGAGCCAAAGTTATTTACATGTTCCTCTCACATAGTAAAAATAATATTACCATCACTCACCTGATGTAAAACAAATACCGTAAAAGATAACATGGTAAATGACAGACAGTCTGAGATGTTCCAACCACTGGCGTAATGTCCATTGGGCAAGGTGGGCAGCTGCCCAGGGCATCACCTTGTTGGGGGCATCAAAATGCTGGGTTCTTTTTTGGGTATTTTAGTGGTTTTCCATTTGTGGCCTGCAGGGGGCGCAGTTTTAAGGCTAGCGGCACCAAAATTTCAGCGTATCATCAGGAGACTGTCCTTATACTACCCCCCAAGTTTGGTGAGGTTTGGTTCAGGGAGTCCAAAGTTATGGACTCCCAAAGGGGGTGCCCCTATCCCCCATTGTTTCCAATGGGAGCTAATAGGAGATGGGGCCTACAGTTTTGAGGGTCTATAACTTTGGGCCCCCTGAACCAAACTGCACCAAACTTGGGGGGTATCATTAGGGCAGTCTCCTGATGAGACCCTGAAAGTTTTGAGACTGTGCCTTCAGAAATGTGCCCCCCCCCCCACCCTGCAGCTACTGACAACCAATGCAGAAAACTCAATGCAGAACAAAGATTCTTGAGGCAAATTTCTAGGATGTTCCTGCAGGGGGTGCATTTTTGGATTTATCGGCACCAAAATTTCAGGGTATCATCTGGAGATGATAACTTTAAGCTTGGTGCAGTTTGGTTCAGGGGGGCCAAAGTTATGGACCCTCAAACTGTAGCCCCCATCTCCTATTAGCTCCCATTGGAAACAATGGGGGATGGGGCACCCCCTTTGGGAGTCCAGAACTTTGGACTCCTTGAACAAAACCTCAGCAAACCTGGGGAG
The DNA here is from genome assembly GCF_021028975.2 of Sphaerodactylus townsendi. Classification (NCBI taxonomy): domain Eukaryota; kingdom Metazoa; phylum Chordata; class Lepidosauria; order Squamata; family Sphaerodactylidae; genus Sphaerodactylus; species Sphaerodactylus townsendi. Next base: position 55,627,839 of record NC_059433.1, read on the forward strand.
TAGCATAAGGACAGTCTCCTGGTGATATGCTGAAATTTTGGTGCTGATATGTCTAAAAATGCACCCCCTGCAGGCACCAATGTCCTGGTGCAAAAAATTTTTTGGTCATGGTGGAGTGGCCGCCCATGGGGGGGGGGGGCATCCAACTCAGGTTTTGCCCAGGGCTACAGTTTGCCCAGAGCTGTCTCGTTACGCCCCTGGTTCCAACAACCACAGTGGAAGACTTAAATTCTACTGTTTTTAGATGAACATACAAATTCATCAATGGCATACAGTTCCAGATTCTTAGGATATACTAAAATTAATGTATGAATAGATGTCAGTGTGTGTATGTGTGTGTATAAGCAATATAAGAGAAAACTGCTGTCTTGTCTTTTATTATTATTATTATTATTATTATTATTATTATTATTATTATTATTATTATTATTATTATTATTATTATTATTATTATTATTATTATTATTACAAAAGACCACCAATATAATCTTCATCAACAAAACAAATATTTCCTGTTCTATCCCTTTTGTCTCATTTGTTTATTTGTTTGGAGCCAGGCTTTGTTGCCCACATTTCTTTACAATTCAAATTGTAATTGTGTACTTTACTTCTCTGCAGGATTATTCAGTTCCTCCGCAATCAATAGAGTTTACTCCTAGGTAAATTGCATAGTACTGCACCCCTAATTTCAGAAGCTAGGTTGGGGAGAATCAACCTGAAGGATGGAAAGGAAAACAAATGACCATTTGGCAGGAAGAAAGTAGAATTAAAAAAAACTTTGGATACCACTGGACTTTATGACTTCACGAACAATTCTAATCAGGTCTGGCCAGAAGCAAGTGCAATGTTATTCAATAGGGTTCAGGTCAGGAAAGTGTTCTTAGGACTGAACCCTTAGCGTCCACAACCAATTGCTAATATTCTCTTGAGCATAATATGATCAAAACTATTTCTAATTTTCTCAGAATAACTTTATTTATTGACCACTTGTAGCATATTTTTAACACTAATTTACCAAGAATTAACAACAATAAAAATGTAGAGAGATTTAAGACAAAATGATAGAGTTTTACACTGCTAATGATAAAGAAAAAAGATTGTGAAGGAGATGATCTGCGGTGGGACGTTCTGATACCTCAGCTCTCCAACAATTTCCAATTATAGTCTTAAGCTTTTGTCCAGTGGCTGAGACTCTAAACACAGCTGCAGTCAGAGAGGGGCGTAGGTTATTAGCCACCACAGAGTAGAGGACATACTGGCGCTCACCCAGATAAGGCTCTTCCTGTGTAGCCATTTGCCATAGAGTGATGGCAAAAGAGTAAATATCTGCTTTGGAGGTGACTTTTTCCCCTTTAAGAAGTTCAGGAGCTCGGTGGGTGTATGTTCCCCCTTGGTGATACAGCTGTGGGCCTGTGGTTGCGATGTCCTCTAGCTTTTGGGAACATCCAAAGTCCCCAATTTTGCAAATATTTTGTTCCGTGATGAATATGTTAGCAGGTTTTAAATCCAGATGCACAATTAACTGTGAATGGAGAAAGGCTAAACCAGCCACAATGTCACAGGAGTAGTGCAGAGACTGAGCTAGGCTTAAGGACTCTTGGCCACATCCAAGGGTATCTTCCTTCCTTTTGCATTTTATTGCTAGTCCCATAGAAATTATGATCCACAGGAATAACATTTTACCTGCATATTCCATTGTGAATTACTGGCATGCAAATTTGTCCTGACTAGCAGGGGAGCATGTGCTAGCAGCTATTACACGCACCACATTTTGATGATCAAGACGTGCCACATTTAGTTCTGCCCAAAAGCTCTGCCTTGATGCTAAACTGTTCTTACTGCTTTTCTTCACCTGCTTTACAGCCACTGTAGTTCCTCGGTAAGTAGCCTTGTAGACGGAACCAAAGCCACCAGAGCCTAGGGGATGCAGCAGACACAAATGATCCCAGTCTATAGAACACCAAGCCAGGTGAGGGGGCAGCCGACGCAGCTTGGGAGAATTTTCACCTGCCAAGAGCCTCCCTCTTTTGGCAGGCAACAGCAAAGGACTGCTACAGGGTCGCACATTCACAGATGGAGAAAATTCCAAATGAAGAAGACGACTAAGAGGAAGTGGAGATGGCATGATTATCTAAAGACAAAGTCAGAATTGGTAAATAAAAATTGAAGCAATTACTGTGGTAGATTTAAGTCCTATTCCTGTCTGATGAATATCTGCTTCTATTTTCAGATGATAGCCATTTTAATAGTGATTCATTAATCTGGGCTTATATAGGAAATTCAAATTACAGTCTCAATCCTGAAAAGACTTAAAGCAATGGCCTAATACTCAAAAGTAAGTACCACTGAATTCAATAGGACTTAGTCCCTTGGAAGTATGTTCAAAATGAGAGCCTTATATGGATGTCAGTTGGTGAGCGTGCATTAGGCTCACCAGCCCACACTGGAGGAAGGACTATTAGTTGGAGGGACTATTGCTGGCGAACCAGGTTTGTTTCTCCACTCCTTCACATGGAGCCTGCTGGGTGACCTTAGGCTCGTCACAGTTCTCTCCGAACTATCTCAATCGCACCTACCTCACAAGGTGCCTGTTGTGGGGAAAGGTGGGGAAGGAGTTTGTAAGCTGCTTTGAGACTCCTTACAGTTGATAAAAGCAGGGCATCTATCCAAACTCTTCTACTCTTTTTCTAATGTTGCTGGATTTTTTTAATGCAAGGGAAGCAGCCTTTATATGTAGTTTATGATTCCTGCATACTATTGTAACGTTTTAAAATATTGTGTGTTTCTTTAAATTGAGAGGCACATTGTAGAAGGAAGGGGGTGTGTGAAAGCGGGATGAGAGAGCGAGGAGATTGGTTGACAGTGGCTGAATGTGGAGACGCTTGTGCCCAACTGAGAAGTGAGTTAGAGAGTGTGTGTAAAAACTTGAGACAGTAGTTTGTGCTGGTGACTGGCAGGGAGTCCATCTGAACTGAACTGAATTAGAGTGTGAACAAAACTTGAGAGAAAGAGAAAATATTATATGCTGAACAGAGAGAGAGAGAGAGAGAGAGAGAGAGAGAGAGAGAGAGAGTTCTGTACAGAATCAGAAAAGAGTCAGTCTGTGCTGTGCTGAGAGTGAGAGTCTAGGAGTTAAATTCTGATTGAAGTGTCTATTACTATTGGTTGAAAACTGCATTACAGCTGAGGTACATTTTGATTGTGTTATGCTAGGGTTACTTGCATATAATTTCTATGTGGTTGGCACATTAATAATGCAATCCTTGGTAGTGAGGTTACTGAGACCTTCAATCACTGGTAACCTCTTTTCTATACATATATAGTGCGGGTCTCGGTTTGATAGAAGGAGTCTTAATTATATCAAATGGCATTGAGCATAGTGCGGGTCTCGGTTTGATAGAAGGAGTCTTAATTATATCAAATGGCAATGAGCATGCCAAAGAAGGACAGAAATGTAGGACAGCTCAAATACCCATCCGAGGGATTAAATTAAGGGCCATTTTCCCCATAGACCCCAGAGCCTCCTTCCAGAAACTTTGATCTCAATTAACAACTCAGATTTCTAAAACAAGAAGGAACAGAGTGATTCCTGCAAGTTACTCTGCATCTAAACAACTGGACAGGAAGTTTCCAGCCCTTTCTCAGCCATGACAAGTGCCCATTTATAGATCTATCTTGTCTTTCCAAGGAACATATTTGATATTTCTCACAGCAAGTAAGCTCCCCTTTATCGCATAGGGATTCTTTTCTAGCTAGCCTACCCTCTAAAGATCACATTTTTTATTATTCTCACATTCTGCCAATGCTTCTTTCCCTCTTTATCCCAGGCAAAAAGGTATAAAAAGTTATCTCTCAGCCCCAGTGTTTGTAGCCAGTTTTGGACTTATCCTATGTGGAATATACTCCAACACTCTACTAAAACCATTGTTTTCAATAGAATTGGTGGTGGTGAAAATGGCCATCAAGTTGCAGACAACTTATGGCAACTATATAGTGTTTTCCAGGCAAGAGATTACTAAGAGGTGTTTGCCATTGCTTTCCTCTCTATTTCAACTATAGACTTCCTTGGTGGTCTCTCCTCCAAGTATTAAATAGGGCCCACCCTGCTTAGCTTCTCTGCTTACTATTCCACTGTACATTCAGCACTGTGTTTGGAACAGCTGTATTAGTTTATAGTTATATAAAGCTCATTTATTATCTGCTCCCCCAGCAAACTTATTCTATGAGTGGTTTTTCTGTGCCTTGGCTTCTTTACAGCAGCACTGTTTTCAGAAGCATTAATTCCAGTTTCCATGTTCCCCCCCACCACTCCCCCAGGTTTTTCTGTGATCTTTCCCAAACCTGGTTTGATGCAATCTTTTTGGAAAGATCTCAGCCGAAGTGTCTTTGGATGCTGTGTGGGCCAGAATTTATTGAAATCCTTCTCACATGAACACCATGTTTCTTATCTCATTGTGGTGGCCATTCCCCCACCCCCACCCCCACCCCCACCCCACCCCACTGGAGGAGGTATTTGGGGTATTTAAACAAATGTTACCAGCAATACCCCTCCTGCATTAGTGTATTGCATCAAAGTGGGTAATTTTTTGTAATGTAAAGGGAAAGGTATTGGCTGCATATTTCATCCATCATGATCCCTTTAATAAAGAACTCTAAAGCTGATTACATGAATCAGAGCCAAACAGTAAAGAAACTTCTTTCGTCAGGTATAATCTTTGACTGCTGAAAGTGCTGAATTTTTTTTCTTCAGGAGCTAGATTCAAGTCCAGTAGATCCTTGGAGACCAACAAGAATTTCAGGTATAAGTTGATGAATAAAGCTTTGATTCTTGAAAGCTCATATCCTGAAAGTTTTATTGGCCTGTAAGGTGCTACTGAACTCGGATGTAGCTCCTCTGCTGCAGAACAACATGAATACCCTCTGAAATAGCTATTTACCTGGCAAAGAGTTACATCGCAGTCATATATTCAGGCATTTGGGCAAACAATGGCAAGCAAAAGCTTTTTTAAAAAACAAGATATAGAAATAAAACAACTTGTTTCCTATGAAAAGTGAACTATGCATTGGCTCATGAGGAAGAATTACAGAAACTACTATGTGACAATAAAAAGGCAGGAAAGTGGTCTTGCCTGAGAGGAACTATCCTGTACTTATTTTTTTCTTTCACTTTAAACATGTTTATGTAAAATGGGTCCCTCATTATATATGAAGTAAGGGTGTTATTTATCTTTCAAGGAAAAAGACGATGGAAAAGTCTTTTATATATAAGTGGGCCAGTTACACAGACTGATTTATCAACACACACACACACACCCTAGGTTTACAGAACTAGAATATATATATATATTGTGTGTGTGTGTTGATAAATCAGTCTGTGTGTGTGTGTGTGTGTTGATAAATCAGTCTGTGTAGTGGGCCAGTTACACAGACTGATTTATCAACACTGTCTTTTATTTTCCATATCAGAAATTCACTCCTATATTAACTCAGCAAAGAGAGGGGACAACATTACAATGCAGGAATTTAATAAATAAAATAATAATAATAATAATAATAATAATATGCCTGTAGTCATATTACAATAATTATAATTCTGACAATAATTATACAGTAATAGTCCTTACTGTATTCATACATATATGTTCCATACTTGCAGTGCGACAGAGAAATTGAAGGCAGGCAAACAGTTTGGTGAATAGAAGACAATGCATGTCTTGTGTGAGCATGCATGAGTGTGGTGATATAGTTTCATATTTCGTATCCCTGTCCACCAAGGGATTGGTTTAGGCAGGGGGAAGAATGCAATGAGAAGTCCGTGACTGACTTCATTGCATTCCAGTCCATACGGTGTTCGCTTGAATTGGTGGAGCACGGGTAAAAGGATGTTGATAGGTGATGACAACAGCCAGGCAGAAAGAAGTCAGACATAGGGGGATAAAGGATCAATAAAAGTTGCAATCCCACTAGTTATATAAACTTTAAATTATTTCCAAATGAAAATGATTAAAAGAACTGTGGTGTTACTGGTTGAGGTAATGGACTTTGTTTTAATAACCTCTAAAAAGGTAAAGGTAGTCCCCAGTGAAAGCACTGGGTCATTACTGACACATGAGGTGATGTCACATTGTGAAGTTTACTGTACAGATTATGTCTACTGGGTGATTTACCATTCCCTTTCCCAGTGGTCCTTACTTAAGAAGAAGAAGAGTTTGAATTTATACCAGAGGTGGGATTAAAATAATTTAACAGCTGGTTTTGGTGGTGGGAATTCAAATAATTTAACAACTGATTGTTTACAAGTACCATTTTAACAACCGGTTCTGCCGAAGTGGTGCGAACCTGTTGAATCCCACCACTGATTTATACCCCCCTTTCTCTCCTGTAGGAAACTCAAAGGGGCTTACAATCTCCTTTCCCTTCCCACCCACCCCCACAACAAACATCCTGTGAGGCAGGTGTGGAGGAGAGAGCTCTGTAGAGCTGTGACTAGTCCACGGTCACCCAGCTGGCATGTGTTAAGAGTGCACAGGCTAATCTAATTCCCCAGATAAGTTTCCACAGCTCAAGTGCAGAGCAGGGAATCAAACCCAGTTCTCCCGATTAGAGTGCACCTGCTGTTAACCACTACACCACTGCTGCTCCTTTATCCCCAGCAAGCTGGGTATTCATTTTACTGGCCTCAAAAGGATGGAAGGCTGAGTCAACTTAGATTCAGCTATCTCAAGTTCATCATTAAATTATCTTGTGCTACTAAAAGAGAAACAATTGTGTGAAAGGTAAAAACCAATCAGAACTGAGAAACCACAGAATGAAATTATTGTTAACAATTATTTTTATTTATTTAAAATATTTACAAGTCTATCCTTTTTCCAAGCACTCCAAGACCCAATTATACAAATATCACAGAGTACCATAGTTAGAATATGGTACTTAACTTGCATTGTATCCTGATGTGCTTAGGAGAAAGGGAGGCATATTTTAAATAAATTTTAAATAACTCATCTTTTTAAAGGATTAATATTGTGCGGGGGGAAGAATATTAATAAAAATGTATTTAATTTAAGAATTTATTGGTGTAAGCTTCACCACTGAAGATCAATCAACGATACCAACGAAATATAAAATATGACTTTATAGAAAATGGATAATTTATTCATTGAGTAGATTTCACTACTAATGAATTTGGCCAAAATTTCTTAGGCCGTTTCCGCATGGGCCTTCATGTACTTGCCGGCAAGAATTCTGCGGTGGGGGTTGAACGCCCGCAGGAAGGTGGCTAACCGACCCGCGGAGCCGCCTCTTCCCCCTTCCCTCTCCCTCTTACACGCATTAATGCGGCTGTTGTGCGATCCTGCTGGCCTCCTAAGCCCCCCTGCCGCGCTGCCCTCCGACCTCCAGGGGTCAGAAGGGACAGCGAGGTGAGAACTTAGGAGGCCAGGCAGGACGAAACAGCAGGCATTTTAGAGGAATAAGCTAACGTGTTCCCGGCGGTGCTGTTACGCTGCGCCGGGGAAGAGAAGGCTGTTCCCTCAAAAACAACCACTTTAAAGGGTTGTTTTTTAGGACGGCCTGACGCCGCCCTGAGGGAGGGGAAGGGCAGCCAGGTCGGCGCTGCTGCGTTTCAGCAGCACCGCCTGTGCGAACGGCGGCCCGGGGGCGGCATTTTTACCGCCCCCAGGCCGCCGTTTTTGGCCCATGCGGAAACGGCCTTAGGTTTCTGTTTAACAAGTAACATGAGGTTACTTGTTACAAAAATGTCAGTGCAGTCAAATTAGAGGTTTGGCAATTTTTGAGACAAAAGATTTTATTACAGTTGCTTAGAAAAGCAAAGCATCCTATTGATTTTGGTAAGTGGGTATAAGGATTATTTATATTATCCAAAAAGAATTGGCATCTCCATTAGAAGATAATTTCAGAGGGAGGCTGTATTCGTTTGCAGTAGAACAGCTAAATCTGAGTCCAGTATCACCTTAGAAACAAGATTTGGGGGTATAAGTTTTTGAAAGTCAAAGTTCCCTTCTAAATCCCAAAAACTTAAGATGCCACTAACCTAAATCTAGCTGTCCCATTAGAAGAATATTGCTAGCACAATGTCTGGAAAAATAGTATACATTCTGTTTGTTTAACTATGAAATAGGTTTATTATTTAGTTTTATCCAGATATTATACCATGTCCTGAACATAGGATGGTCAGGAAGTTAATTGAAAAGAACCTATGATGGGTTGAACAAGAATTAAACAGTTATTTGTTAGAGATTCTACAACAAAACTTGATATGCACTTCCAGATTCTAAGATATTAATGTTAGGTTATATTCTAGAAAATGTTGGAAGGATCTAGATTCAATACATTTTGGTTGCAGCAAAATTTATATAGAAAAAACACTATCCCCGGTGTCATAGAATATGCATCTAATAATATGTCAAAATATAAGTATTCCAAATATATGAAAAGGAGGCTATTAAAATATTACACTATTACAATGATGGGAAAGATTACTAGAAAATTAGTATAAATCTATTTATGTGAAATGGTAATCTTTCATTGTATTAACTGCTGTTCACATTAATAGAGAATAATTAACAACAATTATCCCCAAATATTGAAAATATAATCTATAACATAAAATATAAAACTCGGTACTGATCTAATAACTTTATTTATTGATATTTGTTAGCCTCTTATTACTAAAATAACAAAATCTCTTGTTTAAAATTACTAAATTAGATGAAACAAAAAACTTGTTGGTTCAAAACTTTTTCAAGGAGAAAATATATTTTTGTTATATTGTGAAAGAATCACGGACAAGTGAAAGGTTTTCAAATGCTGAGGCAGACAGTGACAATAATTTATTAATGGTACTTAGCACAATATTCCGTAGTTCTTGATGTCTAAATAATGTTAAAATAAAATGGATAGTAATATATGTCTACACAAGGGGGCAACCTTGTCTTTCCCTTGACATAAATGTTTACTAAAACTAAGCCTTAAGTTTGAGCAATTTTTGGAAAGAGAATGAGGCTTCTAATATTCCAGACTTAGAATCAGGTTTCCACTTATTTCCTGTGCAGGACAGCAAACACCAATCTTCCTTTTGACAGTCTTGATCATCATCTTCCACCACTGTTCAGCTCCCAATCCTCTCTTTTCCAAAGAGCTTAGGAAGCTGAAGAAAAGCTCAGTGTATATTTGGAGAAAGAAGTAGATCAAGTCCTTAGAAGTCATTCTTGAAGCTTCTTGACTTTCATCTCCCCTACCCTCACATGCATTCTCAGAAATAGTGCAACCGCTAGTGTTTTTTGCATGCTCCGTAATCAGTGAAAACTGTAAATGGGGACTCTAATGTTCAGGGCCAGTTTTGACACCCTTTTGATCTTTCCCCTGCATAAATAAACTGAATGTTCATTCAGCTTTCAAGAGGCTAGTCTGAGAGAATTCTGATATACTGGTCCACAAATAAAACACAAACAGCAGCAGTCTTTAATGAAAGTTTTATGTATCCTTTTAATGTAATTTTCATGCAGCCATTTTGTTCCATTCATTTCTGCATGTTCAAGGGCACAAATATAACTAGCATCAGTGGAAAAGCCCATGCACCTGAAAAAGGTGTAGGCACAGAGAGAATGATTTTGTCCTGTCAATTAAAATGTTAATGAAGGAAGAAACATATGCACTAAAAACCATGAAAGTTTTGTTTGCAAATGGAGTGCTAGGATCCTTGACAATGTGGCAGTTATTTGTCAAGGTAAAAGCAGATCAGTAACAGAAGACAAGTTTCCCTGAAAAACCACTTATCCATCATTATTGATACTTTGCTGATATTTTGCTATAAGCTAAATCTAGGAATGTCAGGTGATTACATCAGGTTTGTGCACGCAGGTGATACTCTCTCAATGGCATCTTGGAATAAATCCAAGAATCCTTTGCAAGATACAAATAGGATTGCCTTGAGAAAAAAATGTTCTGCCATTTTATAAAGGCTTCATTTGTCAAAATTGGCATCTAAGGCTTTACATGGCATCTAAGGCTTTACACTATCACCAGATAAATAGTATCCGACTTATTAAAGGGACAGGACATTGTTTTCCAGCCTTGTTGGCTACCCATTTGTTGGCTACAGTTTCCTTGTTGGCTACAGTTTCCTCAAAACCGTATGGAAGAGGCTCCTTAAAGTATGCAAGTCACTGCAAATGTAACTATTTTATTCCATTTAAATAGTATTCCTTTACCTGTTCAAAGGTGATGCGAAAAACCTCTGCCGGAGACTTTGGAAGACCTTTGCCTTGATAGAGTAGACAGTATTACTTTTGATATAATGAAGTGACACAGAATGACAGCTTCAGTGTGTAGGACAAGTGGTAGAAAAAAGGTTAAACGTTCACCTAAGGCTATTTCTCACTGAATTATCCCACTGGAAGCACCCTTTCCCTCCAAGAGGTCCAAAAGCATGTTTAATCTGTGAGTTTCCTCACTCACCATTTATCTTCCTTTCTTTTGGGGGAGGAGACGGAGAAACCACTTAGATGATTTAGAGTAGAAAAAAGAACAAGGGAACGCATAAACAAGGACCATTACAAATATATTTTGACAAGAAACACAGAACTATTTTTGATTCTTCACATACAATTATTTCACTCTGAATTTCTTATATTGAGCTAGCAATCAAAATCCAGTATTAATGAACACCACACTCTGTGCACTGTTATGAAGAATTAGAAGTAAAGCCTATTGTAAAAAATATTACAAGGGGCTGTAGAAAACTTATCCTACCAAGGCAAGTAATGTGGATGGGTCATGTCTACAGGAAATGCCACGCTCCTCCCAAACATTCCATCTTTGCCAAGAAGGGACAGCAGGATGTCTTTGAAGATAGGGAGATTTCTACCCATCTCTCTGGGCACACTCCCCTTGCAAAGTTGGATCCCGGCTTAACATCAGCCTCCCAATTTGCAAAGCTAGATCCTGGTGTTGCGGGGGGGGGGGGGCAGCAGACTGGCTGTGAAGATGGTGAGCCCATTGTGTGAAAAAATACAATGGGGTCTAGCAAGTGGGAACCCACAAGTGGGCACTCGAGAGGACAATATTCCCCTTTTTCTTCGTTCCTCCCTTCTTGTCTTCCTCACTTTCAATCCTGCCATCCTTAATTTCTCTTAATCTTCTCTATTTTTGCTCTACTACCCCAACTCTCTTTCTGGCTCCCTACCCCAGCTTTCTCATTCTGCCCCCTACCTCAGCTGTTTTCACTTATCCTCTCTCTTTGGGCCTTTCCCCACTTACCTTAAGCCCCGCACTACTCTCCTCAAGTAGCGCGGGGTCCCCCTGCACTCCCCACGACGGGCGGCAACAGCGAAGCCGCCTTGATGCTGCCGCTGTCACGCCCCCTCAGCGCGCGGCATCCCTGGGGCTGGAGAAAACGGCGCCTTTTGATGACCCTGCGCAGAGCAGAGCGCGGGGTCGTGGGGATGCCCGGGCACGCAGCATAGGGGGATCCCTTGTGAGTGGGGAAACGCCCTTTCTCTCCCCCACCCCAGCCCAATTCTTGGTAGCTTGCCTCAAATGGTCTGGGTAGGCATAGTGAGTCCTCTCTTCCCACAGCCCTGCTCTCACCACCTCAGCCAGAGCTGTTCTGGAGTGCCTTGTTTAGTCCTGGCTACTGGAGCCAGGCTCACTGCTTACTCAAGAGTTGACTCTGGCAAGGAAAAGGACGTCCCTGCAAGGATCCCAGAGCTTTGAGAAGTGTTACTGGCTGAGTGAGGAGTCTGGGACTTGTAGTTCTGTCAGCCGCTCTGTACATGAGAAATGGCACCTCTGGATTATAAGATTCCTTCACTTTTTCTGGTTTGTCATTGGGAACACGCTGCTCAATTATAAAGCAAGATGACATATATCCCAAAGACAGAACGTGCAAATTGTGTCATACTGTCTTAGAACTATAAGTTGTTCTATATAATAATGTATAGAGTGTGGTGCTTGATTGCATTTTGGAATTATTATGTATTCTTTCACTGTTACTGTGACTCAGATCTTGGTCTATCAAAGCCCCTAATAATGTTTGAACAAGTTACCTAGAGCTCTGGTAGTTCAATTAAGGCAGGAATGCAGTGAAAGACAACATGTTAGGATTAGAAATGAGACTACTAGGACCATGCTTACATATTTCATAGAGCTTTACTGAGTTCATGTCTATGTTCTAGAAGGATCCCCAACCTTTTCCAGACTGCAGGCAACTTTGGAATTCCGACACAAGGTGGTTGGCACAACTGCAAAATCACTGACATAGGTGGTGAGCCAATCAAAAATGGCTGTGTAAAGTTATGAAAAGTAACAGCGACTTCAACTTTTCAAGCAGAAGTTTTACTTAACATAATGCCTTTTTAAATGAACATATTATTTAAAAGAATTTCCTTACTTACACACATCTTTCCATCAGTTACCCAATGAAAATTCTTGTGGTGTAGTGGCAGCTGCTGTTGGAGCAATTTATTTTTAAAAATCTACACAGCAAATAAAATCTCCAGTAATGAATCAAAAGCCCTGCTGGACTTCTGCCATACCCAGAAGAGGTTAAGAGTGGTGGACTTTAATCTGGAGAACTGCATTTGATTCCCCATTTCTCCACATGAATGGCGGATTCTTGGTGAACTGGATTTGTTTCCCTGCTCCTATTCCTGAAGCCTGCTGGATGATCTTGGGCTAGTCAAAGTTCTCTAAAAACTCTCTCAATCCCACCTATCTCACAAGGTGTCTGTTGTAAGGAGAGGAATGGAAGGAGTTTGTAAGCTGCGTTGAGACTCCTTACAGGAGAGAAAGGCAGAGCATAAATCCAAACTCCTCTTCTTAATATCACTTGGTGGGCAATAAGAAAGATGTTAGTGGGATCCCCCTGCTCTAAAATAACCTACTTGTAGTTAAAAAGTTCCCAAACAGCCACAAAAGAAGAGTGCCAGTTGATGTTTAAAAAAATTAGAAGCTTCACATACAAAATAATAAAAATAAGAAATAGGAGGAAAATAAACTGATACACACTCTCCAGAAGACTTTGAAAAGAGTGATAGTCTACCACCTACATCTCTTAAAGGATCGTGAAAACGAGCTATTGTTATTTTCTTGGCATTTCTTTTTCATCTAGTTTGGAAGAAGCAGCATTCCCTTGAGGTCCAAATTTAGGTAAAAGATTTTGAATTAATTGCACCCACAGTTAGAATACACTACTATGATGCATCTTATTCACAGCCTTTTTTGTAATATACCATTCATAAAATTCCAGACATATTCAGGACATAACTAAAACCATTCTGTAGTTTTATTGATATTTTGTGGAGTTCACATATTTCTGTACAGCAAACATAACACTGTAGGCCACAAGAAGCTGCAGCACTATTGTTTAATAGCAGCAAGTTATATTTTTATCAGGGTATGTGGACAATAAATAGTCTGTTTCTTTGGATATGAGTGTTTAAAATGAATTTCTGCTGCAGCTTCATAATGTGATAGCTATTTTACAGAGCTTATACACAAAAATATATATGTAATCTTTTGTCTATATTTTATACAAATACAACAGTAGTTTGTGAATACATTTTAAAGTACATATACATGATAAGCAACTCAGTTTCCCATATCACAGGATAGTAACTTCAAATGAAATACACAAATTCAGTCTGGAATGCATTTTTTTTCTATTTTTGACTCAAAATCTGTGTCATGAAACATTTTAGCACACACATCCAAACATTTTTCATTATCTACAAATATAATTTCAGCAATCCCAGTAAAGTTCACGTGTCTTTCTCTTTACAATGTTTCCCAGTCTGTCAGCATTCAAAGGGCTCTTAGAAACAAGCATGCTCTTCACTTCACACTATATTAAAAGCCCTCTTTCCATTTACCCTCTCCGAGTTTTGAGAATAATAGGCTTATTTGGGTATAAATTTGCATGTCCAAGTTTTTTTATATTACAAGTGCATATGAATACATGGTGGTGTACAAAAATTCATTAATGACAAATTGTCACAGTATAAAAATATATAATACATCTATAAATCTAGTATAGGCCTTTCTCTATGGATAAAAATACATCAGTCTGAATGAGACAGGGAGGTCTGTAGCACCATGAGAGGAGTTGTATCCCAAGTTACATTAGCAGCATGATCCACTATAATGATTCTGCAGGAGTGTTTCTGAGAAGATAAACATTCATTCTGGTTCAACTGTACCACTGAAGCTTATACGGAAAAGAGTTTGCTTGCAATTAGCAATAGTTCTGTGTCAATTTCAGGGTTAAATAACTTACCAAAAACATGGCCTTCAGCACAACACTACCTTTATTTTATATGGGTTAAGGGACAGTATAATATACTTTTCAGTTACTTTGACATCACTCCACATGATCTTTCTGTGTAATGTCAAACATGTGGCTTTGTATTGTATACTGACAGGATGCAGATAGGCAGCTGAACCCACACAATACACTTAATATCAAATAAGTATAATGTTTAGGTTGCTTTACTAAGAGGCACATGAGTTTTAGCTGCTAAACCAGTGTATGAGACAAATAATTAAGAGCTTAATCCTTCTCTTTATGCTAACAGGCACAGGACCAACCCTGCATTGAATCCCAACAGCAGCATAATTATGGTAGGACATTAAATCTTTAAAATACTGCATATCAAACATTCTGAAAATTGCAATCCTATGCACACTCACCTGGGATAAGTCCCATTAAAGTCAATAAACATGCATAGGAAGGGGCTGTAAGGCTGAACTCCTGTGCCTAATGACATTTGTAATTCCCACTTAAATGCATGAGACTTACTTAGCATTCGTGGGCATACAACTGCAAACTCTAAGACTCTTGAGTATACATTTAACAGTTGTTGATTACTTGATTTTTGGACTTGTATTTAAAAAGGCAGTAGGAAAACAGCATTATTTGAAATATGTAAACCTATGAAAAGTCCACTGTAGAACCCTTTAAAAAGATACACTGGTTCTGTGCAATATAGCAAATTGATACGAAACACTGCAAGATGTACCTGTTTAAAATTACATTGTTTACCATTTTGTACCCAAAGGATTATATTAAAGGCCCACATATGTCATCTAATGGCACTTGAACAATTACAATAAAAGATTTTATAATAGAAAGCATAACCTGTAAGAAATTCTCTTTTATAACGTTTAGGTTCTCTTTTGAAAGTGCTATATCTTGTATTATGTGTAACACAGAAGTTGATCGAGCTTTAGTTTAACACACGCGCGCACGCACGCACGCACGCACACACACACTCACACTCACACGCACACGCACACGCTCCTCCTCAACAACATCATCAACAACGGCCTACAATACATATAGAGCTCACTAGGCAAAAGATCCTGAAAATATGTACTCTTAACATTCATTATTAGCTTAATAAAGCAATCCGGTCTGGCTCATGTTTTAGTCAGTATATGGTTTCTGAAAACCTCTACTGCCAAATGAATAAATCACTCTATTCCACAATTCACTACTAATAAAACACAAGCAAATTATATATATATGTATATATATATATATATATATATATATGTAAAACATTTTAAAAATCCATAGCAGAAATTTAGAAGTTGCAAAAATGTGGTGCATGATCAGCCAGCACACACCACTTTCCACCCTTAAGAATCAACCCGATAACTATAAAACAGGCTTTAAAACTGACATTTTGAAGCTGCCACAAATGACTGCCTATATGATAGCCATAAAGCACTAATATGTAAATATTGCCTACACTGTCAAACTGATTCCACAAGCACATACATCCTACTTCAGTGATGCGTACACAAGGTGTAGCCAACTGCTGAAGTGCTAACTGAATGAGGTTCAATATCTTGTCTTGAGGTCCCAACTACTAATTTGAAGTGTACCTGTCTCTAATTAATCCCATTTGACAACCTGAACTAACTGCCATAACAATTGGAGCCTTTTTAGAAGTACTAAAGAGTACTGGCAAAACTAGTTTAGTTTTTTTTTTTAAATCAAGTTATCCAGCAACTAACACTGAAAAGATAACATTGCTGTAACATGCTTTGTACATACCATTCCTTGTCAAATACCATAAGCAATGTAGTGGTAAGCCTCTATTAGAAATGGAGCGGTTAAAACTAGTTCAATTTATTTCAGATATCAATGCAACGCATTTTTCAATACATGCCCAGTTCTTCTAAGTGAATTATACAACTGTTTAAAGTGACTGGTAAATGGTTTGATGAAGGCCAGTCTCCAAGTGTTAATTCTGTAAAGTGTTGAATACCTTCAACATCTACAAAAAGCAAATAAGGATGTTTAATTTTTCTCATGTGATTTGATTCCTTTGAAGAAATAAAACCTGTCTCTCTCAGTAGAGAGAGAGGGAGAGCCCAAAGGAAATTTCTACTTTTTTTTTTCTTTTTTGCCATTTGGATCATGAAGTAGCTTTGTAATATTTCCAATTTTCTTCTGACATCTGTTTTTCCTCCTTAAAAGTATGGTGCTAAAATGATGGAAAGCAATATTGAACAAATCATTCCACTAAAGATATATTTAAGCAATATGTTTCATAGAAACTAAAGCAAGCAATCATGCAGCAGAGCTAAAGTCTACTTTGAGAAAGTATTCTCGCAGCATATTGGAGCAGCTTGCAGAAATTTGAAAAGGTATTTTCCTTATTAATACATCCTTATTTTAATGCCTTTGGAACACAAACATAAAAAAGTTACTATTCAGTAATAAAATTTAAATACATATCAGTATAAAATAGTAAAATCACACCTGCATATTGTTCCTGAAGTAAAAAAGTAGGAACTATGATACAAATATTGGGAGCCAAAGTTCCTTCAAAGGGAACTTTTGTTTTTGTGAAGTATATTTATTTTAACCACTAAAAACCTTATATTCATTCATGCAAATGACTGGAAATATTTATGCATTTTTAAAATTCTTCCTAAAAGTGACAAGAATATAATGTTACCAAGTTACAGCAAAACTATATTTTGTACTTACATATCACAGTTTTTCCCTCTTTTGGTTATCAGGGGTAGGGGACATAAGAGGGCCTTTTGAAAAGAAACGGCAATTTGACACACACCATGAGTAGTCATTTTGTCGTTACTTTCCTAAATACCCTGGTATTTTAGATAAAAGTGGCATAAGCAATATGCTTTTACTTCACTCCTAAGAGTCCTGTTTTAAATTCTTGGCAGTGAGAAAAATCACTAACCAAATACCCAGGTGTAGTAAGTGTGATTACCATCTAAGTTGTTGCTTAGGGTGATTACACACCAAATATATAATTACTCAAGAAATCTGCTCCAATGAAAATATGAAAAAATGGAATTGCAAATTTACATTCATTTTCTAACGGCAAGAAAATCAAATGAACAAGATAGGAACAAAAATTTCTGGCAAGTCTTGACTCTTGACCTCACCTATGAGAGTCAAATGGGAAAATCAGTATTTAGGTAAAGAATAATGTATTCTGTAAACAAATCAAATCTGTTTAATGAAAATAAAATATTTCTGTTTCAAAGGCAGCTCTTAATTTATCTTCTTTTTGAAATTTGCCAATCAGGAACATTATTCTTATCGAATTATTTTATTATTGTAATTGCACTTAAGTCGTATTTATTCCTTTTAACACTTTTAGTTATTTTTGCAAAAATGATAGGTCCAGACTTTTGATATCTACATGCATATGCTACACAATTGTCATATAAGAGTTAAAATTTTACTCTTAAAACATTTCAGATCTTGAATTAAGCAGAGGTTTTTCTGATTTTTTTAAGATCAATGTTTTGTTGCTATCCTTATTAAAATAGCCACCACTTATTGACAAACACAGAATTATCTATTCTTAATGCAAATTTAAACAAGGGATACATACATTTAGTGGGAATGATTCTATTTTTAAAAGCATGGGTCTATTGGCAGTGAAAACTGATAGACTTAAAAAAACAAGTAAACATTCATGAACAAACATTCAAGGTATTTAAAAAGGCAATCTGAATTTCATACTGGCTTAATGCGATTGATACTGTACAAAAGTAGATTTACAATGACATAGTAGGCACTACATTAATAAAAGTCATCTAAGGCATTTCTACAAATAAACAGTTGCAAGGCTGGTTTTTCATCCTATTGGAAAGCTTGATGAAAACGTGGTAGGGTTGTGGTTGTGTTTAGACTGCTTGTAAATGCTGCTGACAATGAATGTAAAGATCCAAGACCTATATTATTACCAGGGTCTTGGGGATCTTGTGTTTGTGGAGGCAGCTGAGTCAAAGAAGAATGTGCCTCCTCTTGTGTATAACTCATTCCAAGATTTCCCACAGAAACAGAAGGATTAAAAGGAGGTCCATTGACTGGTATAAAATTGAACAACTGAGAGAAGTCCAGTGGTGGGGTGCTTAGAGGTTCACTAATGGAAACAGAATTTTTGGAAAGGGAAACATCCCCAGATCCATCATCTAGAGGCCCAACTTTGGGATCGAACCCCAATTTAGATGAAGATGCTTGAGAATCTTGGGATGAAGAAGGCATACCACTTTGCAGTTCCATTAAGTAACTTTCAATTTCCCCTTTCAATGGTTGCTCTTTATCAGTCATAGAAACTGTATATGAGGTAGAACTGAGTGGATATTTTAGAGAAAGCTGGTGAGAAGGGTGGATAGACTCCATGTCTATTGGACAAGGCATTCCCAATGGTAATGATGTGGCAACCATTTGGTGAGCAGAAGCTGAGCTCTGCATTGACTGAATCTGAGTGTTGTAAAGGTTTAATTGCAAGGTATTTGTAAATGGCTTTGATGTCAGCTCACTGGAAGATAATGACATCACTGGAAGCAGCTCATCCTTTATAGGCACAGAAACATTGCAAGTAAATGGGTCTAGAAGATCCATTGGCTCTGTTTTGACCTTCAGAAGTTCTTGGTTGTGACTTTTCTTCATATGCCGCGTTAGGTGATCCTTTCGGCCAAATCTCTGTGCGCAGTACTGACACAGGAAGTCCTTTCTTCCAGTGTGCACTACCATGTGTCTTCGGACATCCTTTCGGGTGTAAAACCGACGATCACAATGTTCACACTGGTGCTTTTTCTCCTTCACTCCACCTGATGATTTGCCTGCATGAGTTTTTAGATGCTCCAGCAGCACCCCTGTGCTTTCAAATGTCTGCAAACATACTTTACAGGTTAGGTCACCACTTGTTGCGGCATGCAAAGCCAGGTGACGCTTAAATCCAAGCTTTGTGTTGTAGTTCTTTCCACATTCTTCACACTTAAAGGCCTCTTTATTCGGATTATGTGTATGTAGGTGATTCTTTAGATGGTCTTTTCGATGAAACATTTTCTCACAATAATTACACTTGTGGGTTTTCTCAGGAGAATGAGTAGCCATATGCCTTTAAACACAGATATATTCTGTAAGTATTTTGATTAAAATATTCTCATGTTCAATTTTAACAGTAAATGCTAAGATAAAATTTCAACTGTATATTTAGAAAAAAAGGCACTAGAGATAATGAATGTCATACCTATATATAATAAATCACAAACAGATTAATTTCAAATGACATTTTAGTTTGATGTTAATTTAATAAGATAACTAAGTGTGAATATTTCATTTATATCCATAGTGAAAATGCACATTCCACACATTTCTTTGGAACAAGTTTATACAAATGAAAATCTTTAAACTTTCTTCTTTGAAAATACCACAGACAAAAACTCAAAGACATTAGCATATAAAATTATGCGTTGTAATTTATAATTCCATGATCTCATATCTAAATTAACTTCCTAAAAAGTCATCCAATGTGTACAGAGACATATAAACGTTTACAAGGCTTAAAATGGCCAACAAACTATAATATAATCTGAAAGATAAATAGAGTTTAATACCTTAGTAATTTGTACTTAGAAACAAAGGCCTTGGTGCAGTCTTGTTGTGTGCACTTGTAGGGCCTCTCTCCTGTGTGAGAGTATGAGTGAACCTTTAACTTCTCAACACTGTTAAAGGCCTTGTCACACAGTTGGCAAGGAAAGTTTTTTCTTGGTTTGGATTCACCACGCTTACGTTTCCCTGAAGGGACTTTCTGGGTATCTCTTACTTCTGACAAATCACCAGGAATGACAGTGGCCATCGCAGCCTAAACCAGGCCTTCTTGTTGGACACTTGGGAATTGCCCAACTCCACTAAATGATTTAGCTTTAGATGGCTTCTCAAGTTTCATGTGGTCGTTAAAGAAAGCAAAAGGGGACTGGAAAAAAAAATAAGAAACAACTATTTGTAACTACACTTAATTTTGAAGTTTATTTGCTATGTGATGCTTTTGATTAAAGCTTAAATAAAATTAGGTTCAGCTGGTCTAATGTAATATATTTACCGTATATACTCGTGTATAAGCCGACCCGTGTATAAGCCAAGGCACCTAATTTTACTGCCCAAACCTGGGCAAACTTATTGACTTGGGTATAAGCCGAAGGTGGGAAGCCGGGAGGCAGAGGGAGCTCCTTATTTGGGCAGTGACATCGGGGGAATCACTGCCCAAATAAGGAGCTCCCTCTGCCTGCAGGCTAGCTGGGCTTGTCAAACCCAGCCAGCAGGCAGAGGGAGCTCCTTATTTGGGCAGTGACTCCCCCTGATGTCACTGCCCAAATAAAGGAACTCCCTACCTACCCGACAGGCTTAGTCCAAATCAGCCAGCCAGCGAACAGAGGAGAGGCTCCTTATTTGGGCAGTGACATCCGAGGAAGTCACTGCCCAAATAGGAGCTCCCTAGCTGGGCTTTGTTAAACCCAGCCAGCAGGCAGAGGGAGCTCCTTATTTGGGCAGTGACTCCCCTGATGTCACTGCTCAAATAGGAAACTCCCTCTACCCTCCGAGGAGGCTGGCCAGCCCAGCTCCAAGATGTCTCGGGGTTCCCCTTCTTCACCGGAGGAGGGGCAACAGCGTGACAAGGGAGGTTGTCCTGGCCCCGCTCCCAGCCTCCTTGTGATTGATAGAAAATGGTGACTCCCGTATAAGCCGAGGGGGCTTTTCTCAGCCTTTAAACAGGGCAGGAAAACTCGGCTTATACGCGAGTATATACGGTAGGTTTTTTCAAGCTGTTTACTACAGCTCAAAATTCACTGCTCAGATTGGACAGATCCACATGTGCCCTAAACGTATACCTTTCAATTTCGGTCAGGTTCTTGAGCTAATATACCAACTTCACGAGATTAAAAAATAAGATGTTTGTGAATATATTTTAGCAGAATATAGCCTCAATAACTTTCTAAGGACATGTACTACAGCAGATGTGGCATGGCTAAAAGTGTGAGCCATGACTCTTTCAGATAAAATTTGAAATGATACATCTTACTCAAGGGAAAAACACTGGGCTCTAGAAGGATTGTAGCCTGAAACACTGTACACAGTAGTAAAACTGAATATTGGGTTATACAATCAGAAAGTGTCATGGTACAGCACTATGAAAGAGTCTTATAGTGCAGCACTAAGAGAACTGCATATTTGATTGCTGCCAAACACACAACTTCTTCTCATCTTCTCAGGAAGAATTTTCTAGTCTTATCTCATACCTTCTGTGATATTCTAGTTTTTTTATATTCAGGGACTTTTTAAAACATGGGCAGATGTTCACATGTGTGAAGCCTATAGAGCCGTGGTGGCGAACCTTTGGCACTCCAGATGTTATGGACTACAATTCCCATCAGCCCCTTCCAGCATGGACAATTGGCCATGCTGGAAGGGAACTGATGTGAAATAATCCTTATCTAGCTGCAAGGACCACTACTATAGATCGCATCTTAAACAGTGTATTCCTCATTGGACTGTACCATTTCTTATTTCACAGCATGTGAATAACATTATTGCTTGCTATGAACCATTAAAAGATTATTCAAACTGCTATTCTTAAGCATTATCTGGAATTCATGATCTAGTTCCTAAACACTATACCTACTGTGCAAGCTTCTACCTCAAGAGGCACTTCAGTATTTCAAATATTAATATTTGGAACTATAAACATGGTAAAAAACTGTGAAGAAAACAGCTAGAGCAATTGGAAGCTAGATTGGCAGTATCAGAGGAGACAGACACAAGCACAAAATATACCATAATAGAATTTAGGATAGGAAGTTTTCAGTTTCTCTTAACAGAATAATTATCCCAAATTCTGTAAAGATCTTTTGAAACAAATCCAGTGGTCTCATGAACACCTGGTTAAAATTCCATAATTTGGAAAATTAATTTTTTAGAAGTGATATTGTCTTGAGGTCAGTCACCAAAAGATAAATAAAACAAGTCCTAGATGCTGGGGGAAAGTCTACAGGGTTTAGAAGACCCTTCCACTAGCCTAACAGTTTCTTGTTTTCCAAATTCCACTCCTGTCAATAAAAATATTTTTTATCTTCACATTATGCCAACTGTTTTCTAGATGAATTGGATAATAAACATGTATCAAAGGATGAATAAAGTTAATACTGAATCTTTTTGCCTGCCTCAAGAAAAGTGACAGTTATCTTCCTGATATAGTTTTATCCACAGACTATTTTTAGGAACAAACTGAATGGTGATTTGAGGTACAGCCCCTTGTAGGTATCAAATTCCACATTCTCATTTGCTATCTGCACCTACTCAATATGTCTGAATACATTCAATGCTTATCCAGACAACCAATTCAATACATGACCCCAGAACATTTTAGCCTTTATGAGTATCAGCAAATAGCCTTGCTGTAGAGCTTTGGGGAAAGAAATCAGCAAAGATTTCATCACTGGAGAAAGGGAACATACATTATGGTAGGGGGAAAAAATAAAACCCAGAAGTTCTCGAATGAGTTGTAAAGAAAGTGGATTGCATATCTTGTAATAATGAAACAAGGTAACTTGTTTTTGAATGGTACAGTGCTTAGCCTGATCATGGATTAGGCCAGGGGTCAAGAACCTTTTTGTCCCAAGTATCAAAAAATGCATGTCTGCCTATAATGTCACCAAACAAAACCTGTGTCTGTCAGCAAACAAAAAGAACAACAACAAAAAAATGTTCTTGGCCAGACATGCTTCACACAAGCTAAGCCCCAGCGGTGTTGCCACCTTGTATTTAGCAGATGGCTTTACAGGTCTGAGAAGTGATAGAAAGCATAAAATATGTTTTTGTTTCATCAGCTTTGTATGAGACTTTTTTTACCTTAGTAAGACTTAGGTCTGAAGTTATTTTAATGAAGCCTATTTTTCATGCCCTTTATTTTTAATTATCAATTGATGCTCACTGAATAAATATTTTCTAATGTTGTTGTCTTAAGCTTAGGCTCTTTGGCTTTACAACTGTCAGGCATAAGCCATGCCTGTTACCTTCTCCCACATCACTGGCCTTAGTTGCTTAGGCAGAGATCTGGGCTTGAGTGCCTAGTTAAACAGGCTGTTCTGCTGCAGTCAGCATGGAAGCTGGCAGGTGACTTTCCTTGTTTGACTCATCAGCAGTGCCATAGTTTCACGTGCAATTATTCTGCATTTGTGGACATACCAATCCTTCCAGTCATTAGCAGCCATTTTGTTAATCATAGTTAATACCATGACACAATTTACAATCATAATAAAACAGATTTAGAAACGGTCATTTAGCACTAAGTATGATTAACAAAGGATCTGGGGCAGACAATACTAACCACAGTTAACCCCAAAATTAAATGGATGAATGCCTGTGTGAGGGAAAGGCAGAGCATGTGAACTTGTAGGGCATCCCCATCGTTAGGCAACAAGGCAGCGTTATTATCTACTCAAATCCAACATGCCTCTATGAATGTATACGTTCATAGAACAGCAAAACAAGGGTGACTGTGTTGTTCATGTCTTGCAATATGAGACATGATTTAATATATGCCCATAGACTTAGAGCCCATCCAACCAAGGGTGGGGGTGAATCCACTTTTGGGAGTGCTGGTGAATTTGCCCTCCCTGGGACACTTACCTCAGAGGAGAGGTGATCCTGCCAGCAAGCGGGAATTATGCCACCACCAGCAGCATAGGGGATGGACTGGAGGCATGGCCAGGGGAGGAGCCTTTTGCTGGCATTATGCCGGTGGGCTGCAGTTTGGATTTAAGCCACCCCTTTGAGTGGCATAAGTCCATTGCAGCCCATTGACCCTTCTTGGTGGCAGGGAGACATTTGCATTTTGCAAGCCTACCCACGCTGCAAGAAAGCCTCTATGGGAGAGGTGAGGCAGCACTACAGCCTGCCATCTCCCAACTGGATGGGGCTGCCCACTTAACCACCTTTCCAATAGCATACAATTGCAGCTGATATGTTACATGTGGTGTGGGAGAAGGAATATCCACAATTTCCTCATCACAATGATGATGACTGAATATTGTACAGAGAAGTATAATGTCCATAAGGGCTATCATCTGAGATATTTATTGTGGGTCTTCTATAACTAACAAATAATTTCCGAACTTTTGCTGGTCTATAAACTGTCTACAAAGGCCTTGAGTGGAATGGCATTCAGAATCTGTTCCAACTATTAATTTATTAATTAGCTATCCAGGCAATCTCAAGCAAATCCAAATGAAAAACAGTAGATTTAATTCCTAATTTGTTATACAGGTTATTACTGCCAATCGTGCCTGTCTAGCTAATGAAAAAAGCATCACAAAAGTGGAAATTAAGAAGCAGCACAAAAAACAATCTTGCCCTAAGATTTATTATGGTTTACTAGAAGAGTGTGCAGCGCAAAACTGTGAGTTAGCAGAAAGAGAGATGAGAAATCAAATGCAAGGGAAGTTTACAGAAATGCCTCACAGATCAAAAAAGAAAGCATAATTTTAAAGGCACATGATGCTTAAATTGTGCCAATTTTTCAATTCATTCACAGGCCTTTAAAAAAAAGTGAAACCACCTAACTTTAATTAATGGGGCACAACTGCTTTGAAGATTATATTCTCAATATTTGCCCTTGTTGAGCAGATTGTATTATACGCAAGCACTTAGAAAAACATTAGGGTGGAGTTCACTTTGTGTGCATGATTTCTGGGGATTCCCTCTCCATATGTGGCCCTTCCATCTTTCATTCTATGCCCCCACCTTCAGCCAAAAGCAAAAGTGGACCATTAATATTTTAACAAATAATTTATCAGGAGTTCCTCAAAGAACAGCTTTTCAGGTTACCGAAGGAGGCAGTAAGAAAGATGTGTTCCACAAGTGAATTTCTGCTTATACTTCCCAAGTTCCATCAACTGTTACTAACCTTTATATCTCCAAAATGACCCATTTTACTATAAAACAAATGAAAAACAAAACAGATCAAAAAATGTTAGGATAATTGTGTGAGGCTGCCCTCAGGCCCTAATTTGCATCACCTGATCTTAGAACAGGGAGTGTGAGGGATTGAATTAGGAAATGGGTGTTGGAAAAACCTGGTTGTACACATGGAATATTACACTATGGGTTCTCTGGATCCTGGCCATTTTAAACTTTTTTCTGTTATTCCGTCCTCAATGACTAAATAATAGAACTGATCTTTTTTTAAATATAAAAGCTGACTTCTTATCTGTGGATGTACAGGCTGAGCAATGTAGACAGGATTTTTAAGCAGCAATGCTCAAATATTACAATTCTCAAAGACCAGCTGAAAAAGAATTGAGTAACAATGCCTATTTACAGTTCAGTATATTTTCAGTTACTGACATTTGTTCTTTCACAACTATGGACTGAGTGAATAACGTTACAAACTATTCAATTCTACATTACAAAACAATTCTTTTATATATTTATACCATTTTAAAAGTTGTTCATACTCAAAACAGATTTATGGTAGCCTCTGTTCAGTGCACACCTGGTGGCGGATAATGCAGAAAAACCTTCAGATTTGGGTCTTAACCAGTTCCACTGACATTTCTAGGCGCAAACCAAAATCCAGAACTTCCCATTTTTGCTGATCTGAAAAACAAAGAAGAAGGGGCTACACATTAGTGAAAATATTTAGCTAGTGGCCAATGAAGAAAAAAACAGCCATGCTCAAGCTTTGTACAATTTAACATTTGCTAAACTAGGCATGGATAACAAGAACAACAGCTATCATTTGGAACCTCTACAAGCAAAAGATGAAGCGTAAGAGCTGTACACAAAAAAGGGGTAGACGCCAATAAATGGGTAGAGGGGGAAAAGACAGAAAATTGTTCCTCATTGATGCCAACAGCATTGTTCAACAGTCTACTCTTCTTCGGGATTATTCAGAGATACAAGCTTCAGATTACTTGCACCAGTAAGAGGAACAGATCTACATTTAGTCTGGATTTCTGGATGTGCCCAGAATAATATTCTGTGATGTGATTTTCTTGTCTGAGAGATAGGATGGTGATTATCAGATAACAAATAACCTATTTTCATTTTTCACTGGCCTCCCTCTTGCTTGCCAGTTGTTCATCTCTCACTGCTTTCCAATTTTCTGCATGTGGAAAATATAATGAGCACTCAACACAACAGAGGAAATACTTGTCTATTAAGGATAGTTTACCATTATTTTCAGGTAACTCACAAAAAAAATGGTTAACCAAAGAAGCTGTTGAGAGCAAACATATGTTTGATTACCAACATGGGATGTATGACTTGAAGCAGGGAAAGAGTGAAACATTCCACCCTATCTTCTCCATTCCCTTCATTCCTTTCCCAAAAGGGGTTTCCAATGTAAAGAGAGCTACAAGGTTACGTATGTTTGCCTGGAACATAGAGCTTGGCTCTGAAAGCATGTCTCTGAAATGTGTATTGCATATAATTGCAAGACAGTGTTTGAACTAATGCAACGATGTTTGGCTTTTATGCTAAATCAGAATTTGAAAGACAGACAGAAAACAATTCCAGTCTAAAGTATTTAGTGCAGTTATTTCTCCCACCCTTCTTCAAGCTGCTCAGTGCAGTCTGTTTGGTTCCGTCCCCCATTTTTATTCTCACAACAACTTTGGAAGGTAAATTAGGCTGACAGACCTAAAGTAATCCTGCGAGATTCATCAAATGTAGGAATTTGAACCCAAGTTTCCCTCATCCAAGTCTAACATTTTAACCATTACACCACAGAAATGTTTGCTGTGAATGTGCAAGATGGTTTTGATAAGTTAAGCATGATAATTTTTACAGCCATTTGAGATACGCCTTTGAATATCTCTTCAGTAAAAAAAAATCACTTCTGTAGCAGGACATACAGAGCTGAAAGTTAGGAACATTCTTCTTGCACAGATCTACAACAACAACAACAACAACAACAGATCTTATAATAACACTCATAAACCTGTCATTTTCACATGCTTGAAGCAGGATCCATTTCTAACTCTATTCTCTTCTCCTCCATTTTATCCTCAAGACAACTCTGTGAGGTAAGTTAGGCTGAGTGTGTGAGTAGCCCAAAGTCACCCAGTGAGCTTTTACAGAAGAGTGGTGTTTGAACCTGGGTATTCTGGACAGTCAAAAAATTGAACCACTAGATCACACTGGCTGTTGAAGGGTGTCTACTGTTGAATAGCAGCAAGCAGCCAGGCCTGAACTGGCCATGCAAACTGCATTATAGAAAGTCACAAAGGGGATTCTGATCCCAATAAGTTCACCCTCAAAGACCGAAAGAGCTCTAGAAAGGGCCTGATCTCATTCTGTCTCCTCTTGACAGAAACCAAGTTTTGAAAGCTAGCAATACTGCTGTGGTAGCTTAGTGATGGCCACTAAAGTCATTCATTTCTGAAAGCTTCAGGTGTGTCCTTTTATCATTTGGGTTCTTTAAAAACTTCCCATATATTGTTTTGTTTTAGATTTCAGTTTTTTTTTCTGCAGAGATGGGCTTGTCTGCCTGGTTCTGGTCCTAATCTCCAGATTTAAGTACCCACAGATGGGATCATGTTGAGAATTAGATATATTGAGATAGAATTATTGAGAAACAGGCTCTAGTTGAACACTGCTTGGTACTGAATCAGTCCCTTGGTCCATCAAAGTCAGTGTTGTTTGCTCCGACTGGCAACAACTCTCCAGGATCTCAGGCAGAGGTTTTTTCATATCACCTACTACTTGATACTTATATCTGGAGATGCCAGTGGATGAACTTGCCGTGATTATGCTCTACCACTGAGCCATGGCTCCTCCCCAAAATATGCATTAGGATAAATTTGCACTATATGCAGCAGCAAACCCATTTCTACCACGGAGATTTCCAAAGCCTCTTCGCTCAGCTCATCCTGAGGGTACACAGATCCAACTGAGACAACAATGAAGCCTTTCCCCTACTCATATGATAAAAAGGACAACTAGATATTTGTAGGACTATATTAAAATAGGGTACAGAGTATCACATATGATATATAATCCTGAGATGTTTTTAATAGACATACAACACTGCAAATGGAACACCTTATGATCAACTGAAAACTACTTTTGACAATCAAGGCTGGAAGGGGGAGACACACAGGTTAAACTGGTCTGTCCCCAGCTGTGGTTGCATAGTATGGTAATAGTGGTAATAGTGTAGCACAGTTGACACACATAATTTTACTCTATGAAACATTATATTCCCCCCCGCATCAAAAGAAAAAAGAAACTTGATAAAAAAGGACACTAAAAGTAGCCACAGAGCTCACAGTTTCTTTTAAAATATACAAATCTAGAAACAAGACAAAAAGTGACAGAGCTAAGTTTCCCAATAACACCAAATTATTCAGTCTACAACCACAGAATGATGGTTGAAAAAACATTTTGGAACCTGATGCCTGGGCATGAGAATAAAGCTCTAGCACCAGTGCTTTATACCTTTAGAGATGCTTCAAGGCAATTAATGAAACACAGATGGCATAACTCTACCCATACCATCTTAAAACTGCAAAAATAAGGCACACACCAACAATACAGCCACAATATTCAACAACTCAATTTTTTAATCCTAATAATCTAGATTTTAGTCAGATTGACTTCTTCTAATTGTATAAAGAATACAGTTTTTATACACATGAAGACAAACTGCTCAGGACAGTAGAAGTAGAATAAATACGTAAATAACTATGATCAACTAAGGATGGCATCTTAGGAAATCTATTGCTTTTGACATATGGAATCACAGTTGGAAACTTGAAAACCTTTCTCTATGTGCCAATTCAAAGTTTTAGGTAAATGATCAGAAGGTATATCATACTGAGGAAACTCAATCTTATAATGGGTACAAGCTGTCCTTTATGCCAGAACTGCCACAAAGTAGTACTTATTTGCACAAAGTGGCAGGCCTGTCTGATAACTTGGAAATTTTGGATTATTATCAAGAAAGTAATCAAGAAAATAATTAAGACATATTGGGTGCTCCAGTCACAGGGAGGAAGAGGGGAAAAAATAATCAGGAAATTCTCTTCACTGCCTATAGCAATATTGTTAGTCTGAGAGCTGAGGCTAGCTGAATAGCTTCCTGCTCACCTAGCCATGAACTTTAACAGTCTAGCATTATAGTATAATTTTTTTCTTTAGTGCTCTACTGAGGTTCATGGACACAGTGAACAAGCAGTGGCTCAACTAATCTGTAAACAGCACACCTACATATATATTTTACCTCTCTATCCCTGAATGGAATGAAAGAGCTTGGGGAAAGGCAAAATTGTTGCACGTTGTCTATGGAATACATTCCCCACTCAAAATTTTACTGCCTCTTCTCAATACTATAACTTATAAATGCTCTTTTCCCTGCATTTTAAAGAGTCCTTGGGCATGGAATTTTAAATATCAAAGAAAAATACCTCTATAATGTTGCCAGGATGCCTAGATTCAAAGTGGTCTGAAATCTTAAAGCATTCTGAACTGGAAGGGAAAATATTAGAATGTGTGACACTGAAATCCTAATCCAGATGTTCTTTGGAGCTCAATAAATCCCCCACTCTGAGCCCCGTTTTTGCATTCTCACCTTTCATCTGACCTTGAACATGTACTGACTCTTGAAGGGAAATCTTTCTTTTGGAATTTGTGGGTAACTTGGTGGGTTTTGTTAAAAGTACTGCCTTTAAACTATTATTTTACCATATACTTGGCGTCCTCTCCAAGTATAAAAAAACCCTTATCTTGTCTATAAATTGCCTCATTTCACTTCCCTTCTAATAGGGATGTAGCTATCAAGATTGCTATCAGAAGAAATAATTCACTTAGTGATGAATTCTATAATATTCTTGCTCGCTTTTAATAAGGAGATATCATTCACCTATCAAAAAATGATATATTACTGCAGAAAGAATAAATTATGTTTCTACATGAACTTAATGGGAAAAACTAAACATGTCATCATGTTAAAACTGATTATGTTAAGGGCAGGACGAAATATTAAAATAATGAATTTATTTAAAACATGAATTTATTTAATAAGCTTCAAACATTAATTACATGAACACTTATGTGTTCAGCATATTGTCTCAAATAATCTTTATAAACATTTGATAATCCCAACAGCAGCAAATTAAACACATATGCAAAGTTCCAGCAAAAATACATTACTGCACCAATACAGGAGTACGAGGAGGATTTGAAAGGTTTATGACATGTCTGTTCCCTAAAAATGGTTCATCACCACACAGGTGGCAATGTTGTGCCAAGGTGGAAATAAGAAGAATAACTGAGGCAATACTCCTCTATAGACCAGAGGATGATGGGCCAATAGGTGTCCATTTAAAATTTTTTATACAATTATTTACCAGACTGGAGAACAGAAGTGTTTGCATTACGCTGTCTGCTTGGGTTAAAGACAACTGAATAGGTGAAATGATATTGAGGAGATGGCAGTAAATTTGGTATTGCTGCACAAGACAGAAGGGAAAACCTTGCTGGTCTGGACCTTCCTTTTCCCAACAGTGGCTAGTCACTGAAGCCACTGAAGCTCTCAAGTAGAAGTGTGATGGCTTTTCCTTGTAATTTGCCTCAGCATCTGGTACTTTGAGACATACCATCTCCGATCATGGAGCTTTTATTTAGCTATTAGGCTGATAAAAGTAGCTTTTGTGGGCAGAGATGAAATGCAGCAGTTAGGAGGAGCTGAGAGCGGCTTGTTAGGATTGACAGAACTTGCAGCACCTCCACGTTTTAGAAGCACTGCTGCCCTGCTTATAAATAGGTCCATACACACATACCGTATATACTTGCATATAAGTCGAATTTTTCAGCACATTTCTTTTGCTGAAAAAGCCCCCCTCGACTTATACGCGAGTGAGTTATATTTTTAAAAATATTTTAGGGTTTTTACTTTGTCTGCCACCAGGGAACAGTTTTTTAGGCTAACAACACCAAAAGAATTTCAAGGAGTATCATCCAGGTGACACTCACTGATGATACCAGCCAAATTTGGTAGAAGTTTGGATTCAGGGGTCCCAAGTTATGAACCCCCCCCAAAGGGGCGCCCAATCCCCATTGTTTCCAATGAGGAGGCCCTAATAGTAGATGGGGCTACCCTTTTGAGGGTCATAACTTTGGACCCCCTGAATCAACTTCACCAAGCCTGGAGATGTAGTATCATCAGGAGGGATGCTCCTAAAATACTCTGAAATGTTAATTACTACTAACTATAAACATTCCTCCCTGACAGTACCCTCAGAATTTTCCCCAGATTTATATCCTTAAATCCACTCCCAGCCTTCTGAGGTGGATTTAAAGGGAGGAATCGGAGCCTTCTGAAACTAGTTTACTGTTTTTCTTTGAAATAAATATTCAAAAACATTTAACCTACTGATGCTTCAATTAATGTAATTTTATTGGGTATCTATGTTTTATTTTGGGGAAATTTACCAGTAGCTGCTGCATTTTCCCACCCTCGACTTATCATAGGTAAGTAGTTTTCCCAGTTTTTTTGTGGTAAAATTAGGTGCCTCAACTTATATGCGGGTCAACTTATACACGAGTATATACAGTATATTAAACAATAATTTATAACTGAGTAAGCCCTGCCTCTTCACCAGTGACAGAATGGAACCGATTAAGAAGAGAATCTTTACCACAGAGCAACTTTGTAACCATGTAGCCACAATGGAACCTATGGGGCAACTGACCCTGGTAATGAAGTCTTACCATATTCACTAAAGCTAATTACCCTGCAAAGGAACCTGCAGCACCAGGACAAACTTAACACCACCTGAAGTCCTAGATTCAAACCCTGGATGTGATCACCCACTAGTTAAATGCTAACAGCACATACGGACACCAGGGAAATGTAGTCAAAAGAAGTGGGGATGGGCCACTTCTAAAATTAGTTTTCCTCTATCCCCTTCTACCAGCCGCTCCTGTATCCATTAGGATGTGATCATCTCTGCTTTTGCTTATTATCTCACTTGCTCCTCTTCATATCGAGAAGGCTAATCGCACCAGCAGCTATCAAAAAGACTGTGATGATCAGTTGCCTGATGAAGGACAACGGGATATCTGCTAGTTCTCTCTTCTAGCAAGAATTCCTCTTCCTCAAGAAAACAGAGATGAGTAATAAGCAGAGGTGGGAACGGGGGTCAGGGAGGCACACATAGTTTATCACAACCACCTTGTGAGGTAGGTCAGGCTAAGAGAAAGTGATATGATACCAAGCCCCAGAAAGCTTCATGGCACAGGAGGGGATTTAAACCCAGGTTTCCTTAGTTACTGTCTAATACTCTAACCAACCTTATCTGCCAATCATCATTAGCACACAGATTCAGCTGTAAAACAGTGCAAACTTTTATTAAGCAGCATTTTGAATGGAATCCTGTAAGAAAGGGTGTATTGAAAAGGGTGCCAGTCTCCTTGTTTTAGCAGTGCTCCGGTGCTTTTGAAAGCTGTTTGACAGTTAAAAGGATAAAAAGCAGAGCTTTCCTTATTGCTCTGCTGGCATTACTGGATACCTGCCCTTAAAACAGCATGCAAGAGTACAGGAACCCTGCCACGACCAGAAAGGTGGCAACCCTGCAGAGGAACACCTGGATGCACAATGGTAACTGCAATTGCTGGTCTTGCTGCAAGCTTTGCTCATGTTCTGCATTCCACTGGAAGTGGGAAAATTCTTGCCTCTGCACCAGTTGGAAGATTGCCTGCAAACAGTGAAGGGAGACATAGGGACAGTAATAAGTAATAGTAAACAGCTGCAAGAAAGAGCATCTAGGCCAGGGGTAGGGAACCTGCGGCTCTCCAGATGTTCAGGAACTACAATTTCCATCAGCCCCTACCAGCATGGCCAATTGGCCATGCTGACAGAGGCTGATGGGAATTGTAGTTCCTGAACATCTGGAGAGCCACAGGTTCCCTACCCCTGATCTAGGCTCAGACCCTCAACTGGTAGTAATGATCAAATGAACGAGAAAGTGGTACTACCAAAGAATTCTTCCAAGTCTCATACCTCATCTCCCTCTTCCCTTGGGATTCCCCTCACTTTTACAGGTAGCCTGAAATAATACTTACTTCTGTCCTGTAGAAAATAGCAATGCAGTTCTGCCAGCAATTTATGATTCTCCGTATGGCCAGGCTGTAATCCTGCAAGAAAAATCAAAGGAATGTTGAGGATTTGGATAGCAGCAACAACAAATGGAGTGAATGGTGCTCACCCACAAAGGTGGCTGTGATCATTGTTGTCTTTGCCAATGGCTGATAGAAGCTTACCTGCATGTGATGTTTCTTGGGCTACAGTCCCCTCCCTTTTTATACAGAGCATACTTACTTTGTGCCCTTGTGTGGGAGATACTGCTAGCAGCTGCTGAACAAGGGCTGTTAAGCCAATCATGAGTTAACTCATACTGAAAGGAAGATATGGGAGACACTGGCTGAAGTGAAACTTAGAGACATGAAATTGCTTTTCCTATTTTGTGTGAGTGGTAAAACCAGGATTACCTGTATTGCCCTGCATCCCAAGTTGGAACATAAATTTCTGTTGGCTTGGGTCCTGAAGTGAAGTACCTGTAATGTTTCTGAGAAGACATGTGTTAATAAGGTCTTCCTATATTTGTACTATATTGGTCTTATTTCATTGTCCTCTAGTTTTGTAATCAAGTTTTATTGCATTATTTGTTGTCTAATATGGACCATTCTTACATCTTTTTTTCCTAATTCTGTAATCCTCTTGAGTGTTAATGAGAAAAGTGAATAAAGTAGACAGCCTTGGCTGTTTCAGCAAAGCAAGGAGATGGACTTGACACAACAACAAGAATAAATCTTTATTATTTTGAAGAACATAACCAATTGAACCATGAATCAGAATAATACATTTCTCCCATCAGATCCCCAGTTTAGAGTAAAGGTATGGGGGAAAAATCTCTTCTGATGATATATTAACTAGCTCCCCTAGAATAAGAATAAGCACATGAATTAATGCCACTATCTGGGAGGATTTGTATATACATTTGGGGATGTCTGCTTGAGCTTCTTGAAATCTGTCTTCTTCAAGGGCTGTACTTGGGAAGCTTCAGGCAGCAATTGGACTGGAGACCTGCTTCCTCTCTGAGGTAAAACCAGTGGATAAGACTGAACAGCCGACTGGGAGAGGACACTATTGCTTGTACTGTAGGATACTTCTTCCATGTTGCAGTGCTTTACAAAAAAAACTCTTTAGGTGAGTGTTAAAGCAAGCTGGTTCTGACATGAACTGAAACATTTTTCTTTCCAGCCTTTATACAAAAAGTTTTCATACT
The DNA here is from genome assembly GCF_021028975.2 of Sphaerodactylus townsendi. NCBI lineage: Eukaryota > Metazoa > Chordata > Lepidosauria > Squamata > Sphaerodactylidae > Sphaerodactylus > Sphaerodactylus townsendi. The sequence continues at coordinate 55,662,483 of NC_059433.1, forward strand.
GTAAGACTTAGAAAATATCTAGATGTGAACTGATTCAACTGATTCGGATTTCTTTGTTGCTCTCATCAACTCAAGGAAGCATCAAACAAGCATTCTGACATTTAAAATTCATACTGTCATCAATGAGGGAATTTTGGAAGATGTTTTGTTAGTGTGAATAAACAGAAACTGGTAGCTTTTTATCCTAATGTTTTGTTGCATCTTTATGTTGTTTGGATCCAGGGATGCCTTCTTCAGGAGAGGTTTGACAACCACATCTTGGTAAGGAGACATTATTATCAGCCAACCAACCTAGTCTATCACAATACTGTTAGCCTTGAAGGGTAAGACTGATGCACGGCTGCTCACTTTGAAGCCCCTTGTTCTCTTCATTTGGCTTCACCAATTGAAAGTCACCTATATAAGACCAGGCTGTGCTCCAATAGCACCATTAGATTAAGCCCATCCAACTGTGATGTCTACATCATGGTGGATAGAAACCATTTTAATTGCAAAATACATTGCAAAGAAATCATAGCAAGACTAATCAATTTCTAATCCACAGAAGAACCCATCCTCTTCTCCCATGAGTGCTAAGCTTACACAGGAATCCTTGGTAAGTTGCTTTATTCAAAAACCTTTTGAAAGTCCAAGTATATAATGCCTACCGAGTCTGAAACTTACCGCACCTCAGATCAAACAATCTCCACGATTTTTCCTCTGCCTTCACAGTAAGGCAATCCAAGCAAATCCGGGTTAAACTTTCTTTGAGTTTTCTTAGTCCTCCCCTGCCTATCCGCGCCCACACCACTCTTAATCCCATTCTTCAGGTGACCGCTCAGAAGGTGCTGCCATCTGCCCCTTTTCTCAAAAGGCTTTGCAGAACAGGAATGGGGAGCCCAAAAGGGAGAAGGGGGCCTGAGCTAGTCCCCTTTGTGGATAGGGGCCAAGGCTTACCAGTACCAGGGCAGGCACAAGGGAGGCTGATAGGACTCAGCTTGGTTCAGAGGAGGAGGAGAGCTGGCTGCCATGTCTAGGGAAGGGGGAGTTGGGGGCACAAGTGACTGCTGCCGCCTGGACATATTGCCAATTCACATGCCATGCTGCCATCACTGGGGCAACCCAGGGCTTGATCCTGCCAGGGCTCGGAGGTTGAGACAAGTGAGCAAACACACACACACACACACACACACACACACACACACACACACACACACACACACACACACACACACACACACACACACACACACACACACACACACACACACACACCCAAAAACCCATTGGCAAACCCCATCATGAAGCAAACAGCTGCAGTAAGTATGAAGTGCATAAAAGGCCACTGTTAACATGTTCTGTAAAATTTTGTAAGTCACTTTGGGTCGCTGGGGGATGTTTGGGGGGAATCAGCATAAATAAAGGCCTGAAGCAACATCAGCAATGAGAGGAACCAGAAGTAACGCACAAAGTAGGCCTCAAGGCCAGAGTGCTACACAGCGTCAGTTCACCCTGCCCTGGATCATTTGAACCATAATACGAATCTACTTGTGCATGTTCTGGGCAATGATAAAAGATTCATCCTTGGGAACTGGAAACATCCAAGCTGTGATCTTCTAGCAAATGAAAAGTTTCACAGTCCTGATTCTCTCAGCTCAGCAGGTCAGGTTGGATATTTCCAGTCCCACTTATATTGCCATCAATGCTGCAAGGTGCATTTCTGCCCAGAATGTTAGCATATCTGCTTCCTTCTGAAGGAATGCTGACCTTATTCCTCCCCATTCCTAGCTGATGTGTGCCTTTGCCATAAAATCCTAAGTATGCATGTATGGATGTGCTGGACAATGCACTGGACACCTAGGAAAGATGAATGAGTTACCCACAGCTCTAGCCAGTTGATGCTTGGTTTATTCTTCAATTGATCCCAGCAGTTCTGAATGTACACATACTGGCAGTGTGCACTCCAGCCTAAAAGTAACCAATATTATGCCCCTAAAATCCCTTTGAACAGGTGTGCATCAATCACTGTATGTTGCTTATGAGGTTATAGAAGGTTCATAACATGGACTGTAACAACATTTGTCATCTGCTGCAATGCTCTTAAATTGTCCTTGCCTATGGCGTAGCATCCATGCAAAAAAAAAAATCAAATCTTGTAGTGGTATGCAGAATCATCAGATTCATGGTCTTAGAGTATCATGCCAGAGATATAGTCCTCATCAGTTTCTCCTTCCTGACCCAGTGCTAAGCAGCTTTTCTTCTGATTTATTAAGCTGTCATGGTCCTTCAGACACTGATGTCTTTGGTAGCTTTGTTCTTGGAAATTGATCTCTTGGGGAGGTCATGTAGGTGTACATGAATGCCCAATATCCTAGAAACAGCTACCAATGCAAGCATCAGCGGAAGGTAAACTGCACAATAAGGCTTGGAACTCATAACTTGTTCAGGCACAGGAACTGGAACAGTTTCCAGTGTGACTGGGTTATCACAACATGGAGGCAGGCTTCCATCTGAGCAGAACACTGGACATCAAAAAAGATTGACGATGATTTCCTGATACATCTGTGCACTGCCTCCCATACTATCTGAAATCTGGAAACAGATTTCCCACCTCCCAAGGAGACAGTGCTGACTGTCTTCAGTTCAGACATTACCACAACTATCAAATGATTCCATGATGTATGAATTGTGTAGGAAATAAGTCACTCTGCTCTTAAGAGTGAAGAAGAAGAGTTGGATTTATATCCTCCCTTTATCTCCTCTAAGGAGACTAAAAGGGGCTGAAAATCTACTCCCCCCCCCCAACAAAGACCCTATGAGATAGGCAGGGCTGAGAGAGCTCAGAAGAACTGTGACTAGCCCAAGGTCAACCAGCTGGCGTGTGTTGGAGTGCACAGGCTAATCTGAATTCCCCAGATAAGCCTCCGCAGCTCAAGCAGCAGAGTGGGGAATAGTGGCGTATTTGCCTAGGGACATGGGGTACCCTGTGTCCCCTGGTGCCCCCTAGTGGAGGGCGCAAAAATTTCAGGTTCGTTTGTGTTTTCTATTTTTAGTGTTTTTTCAGTTTTCAGCCTGCAGGGGGCATAGTTTTTAGGCTAGCAGCACCAAAATTTCAGGGATGGATTCCCAAAAGGGGTGCCCCCATCCCCCATTGTTTCCAATGGGAGCTAATAGGAGATGGGAGCTACACCTTTGAGGCTCCATAACTTTGGACCCCCTGAACCAAACTTCACCAAACCTGGGTGGTATCATCAGGAGAGTATCCTAAATATACTCTGGAATGTTGGTGCTGCTAGCTTAACAATTGCATCCCTGACAGCAGGCACCCCCCAAATTTCCCTGGATTCTCCTTTAAAATCCACCCCCTTTGGCATGGACTTAAAGGGAGAATCTGAGATCCCCAGTTTAAACATTGAAAGTGATGCTGTTTCAGGGTGGGAGAGATTTTCCCTTTAAATTTAAAAGAAGAATTTGGGCTACCTAGTTTAAACACCATTGAAAGTGATGCTGTTTGTAGGGTAGATTTCACTGGAGGTGTTTCGTGAGAGATGATGCTGACATTTGTTTGGTAAATGTTCTGTTGGGGGTGATTTGTGAGAGATTTACATGCTTAACACACACTTGCATTGGCTTGGAGCTGTTTCTCAGGCTAACAACCTACCTCACAGGGTTGGTGTGAGGACAAAATTAGTAAAGAGAGTTGGTGGGGAGAGAGCTATGCATGTTTTGCTGGGGGTGTGAGGTGTTTTGTGAGCTGGTGCAAAAAATCATTGTTTGGTCATGGTGGGGGAGGGTGGCCGCCCATACGGGGTGGGGTGGCGCCAAATTCAAATGGCGCCAAAGGTTTTGTCCCCAGACTCCAGTTTGCCTAGATCAGGGGTAGGGAACCTGCGGCTCTCCAGATGTTCAGGAACTACAATTCCCATCAGCCTTTGTCAGCATGGCCAATTGGCCATGCTGGTAGAGGCTGATGGGAATTGTAGTTCCTGAACATCTGGAGAGCCGCAGGTTCCCTACCCCTGGCCTAGATACACCTCTGGTGGGGAATCAAACCCAGTTCCTCCATATTAGAGTGCACCTGCTCTTAACCACTATGCCACTGCTGCTCTCTGGAACAAATAACTAGTGAAGCACAATTCAGAAACTGAAGAAGTTAGTAAAAAAATAAAAATAAAACAGTAAGTTCAATGTAAGAAAAAAGAAGATAGTCAAAAGTGGAACTAGAGAACTTTGACTTGGTTCAGATAGGTCTCCTGAAATAATTTCTGATTTTGGAGAGCACTCTGAATTTTTAAAAAAGAGCTGAGAAATTAAAATGATATTCCTCTGTATAAAGATATAGCATTTTTATCATTTGTATCCATCATGGCCTGGTTCAGCATGCCTTCAGATACTTTCCTCCTCAAGAAGACATAACCAGATAAGATAAGCCCAGTTTTTAAGCCGCAGGTTCTAGAAACAAACTTCACTGAATACAATCTAGCAATCACCATGGAAGCAAATGCTCTAGCATATGAATACTGCTCCTCTATTTTCCACTGAACCACTATTTAGGAGCTCACATTATTTAGGTTTGGGAAATGAATGTTGAAATGACAAGTGTTGCTTCTCTTCCGCAGTGCAAGTTTACTTTTGTGATCCACTGTTTCCCTCAATGAACCTTCCTCATCTTTCAGAATCACTGTTCCTAATACCAGTGCTACTACTAAATGAATCTGCAAGGTTTTCATGCTTTACTAAAGCGAGGGTGGGCAAAAACGAGCATCAGCAAAGACGATAAATTAAAAAAGCAAGACAGGATACTGTCATTGTAAATGATGCACTTTTGGGTTTTTTTCACCTTTACCCATTTCACCTATACCCATATCTTTTTATTCAAATAATTGCATATACACATGCCTACCAACCAAGGCTTTATTTCATTTTATGCATCTTGGGTATATTAGACTTTTATGCAGAAATTGTATTGCTGAAGTAATACTAATTTCTTAGCTGCTGCTCTGAGACTGGAAATAATGTTACTTCATTGAAAGAGAGGGTATAACATTTTTGAATGGCCACCATTAAACTGGTGAGCAAAAGTAAGGACCATTGTACCTTGGAACACTTGGAACATTGTACCTTGGAACACTTGGAACAAAATCATATGACCTGCTCCTTTACTTTTTGGGAAAACCTCTTTGGTTCACATGGGAGGTTTAAGAGCCTTAGACAGAGTGTCATCCTCAGCTGGATCAGAGAGTTCTAAACCCTTTCAGGGGCTTTCCGCACTTACTGTGTTGTACCGGTTTTTACTCAGGTTCAACTCAGTGTATCCACACTACAACCGAGCTCGACGTTGTCTTGTCTCTGTTCCCCCCGCTCGAAACCGCGACATCCCTGTCGCAGTTATGAACCGCGACTTGTTGGTGGAACAAGGTCGATATCGCTTCGAAGCTTCGAAATGCGGACGCATCGAAACGACACCGCATCCACTCAACCAATCAGGAGCCGCTTCGTTCGCATGCGCAGAACGGGAGAGTCGTGACGGGCAGAGAGCGCGGCTTTTTTTATAAAGTTTCCCTCACGTTTCGAAGCTACAATATCGAGATCGTTTCAAAGCGACGATTAAACTGGAAAAATTTTGGCGCCAAAGCTTCGTAGCTCTGACTGCGACGGAAGTAGTTCAGCGCGTCAATGCTACGTAGCTGCAACGTACGGAAACTGTAAAAAAAAACAAAGAACGTTCCCATTTCCCGCCGTAACACAAGCGCCAATCACGATCGAGGAGCGAAACAGGTACCAAGATGATCCCGCCCACTTAGTTCGGTTCCAGGGGGCCAAGGAAGTTGCTGTGCGGACAGCCAGGAATCGCCCCCCATTGAAGGGAACCGAGTCGACCTTCACTCCCTTTTGTAGTGCGGAAAGCCCCTCATTGCCTTAATGAGGGAAGCCTTTCAAAAGAAAAAAAAGGATTTATAGAGCACACAAAGTAGTACTCTCCTATAGTTATTTCCGCTTTTTCCTTATTTGGAAGTAATTCTCAGTTCTCCAAATCAATGAAAATAACCCTACCTAATTCGTATCCATATAATAGTTGACTGGGTTGTAATAGACTGCGATGCTTTTTGTGCTACTGGCCAAGATGGTTTTACTGCACTCTGCTGGCCTTGACTGGAAATTATAGCCAAGACTAATTTTGCACTTCAAAAGGCATACTGAACTCATTTGGAGGTTGTGTGTGTGTGTGAATTAAGAAGAGCTGTAACTTAGTAGTTATGATGCATGTTCTAGTAGCATTGTAGCAATCAGCTCCAACCTACAGTTCTTCCACCATCACCTGAAGCCAAAGTAGATGCCTTGAACAGGACCAAGTACTTGTTTCTCTCTACACAAGACTGGCTGTATGCTTTTTTTTCCTGTGCCCAAATCAAATAATGTAATTAAGGGGTTTTTCACCCCAGAATCTGAGGCTGGCGGCAAATACTGTTGCTCTGGAATGTAGCCAGCATGCACTTAGTTCATAGAAGAATGATACTCCATTCTTCAGTTGATGACGTATCAGCCCTCTCTAGTATCTCTTCTGAAAATCAATTGTCTGTCATCGTCTCGACTGAGGTGGCTGAGCCCTTGTAATTACAAGGGAAGAATAGCATTTTCTCTTTCTCACAAGAGCAATACTACACCCTACTTTTAAGGCAATAATTTATATCTACAAGGTTGCTATTCAGCACAAAAATGCTATCAGAGAAGGGCTTTAAAATCAGGGTCTTGGGTGTAAAAACTATGGGAATACCTGACACAGAAGCAGCAACAGGGAAACTACCCATGGTATCTTCTTTAAGAAAACATCTCAGTGTAGTTTTATTGCAGGGGCTTTTAAAAATGATACTGTGTTTTATTAATGTTGAATTTTGTTAATTTTTAATTGTAAACTACCTCAAGCAGATCTCTCAAGAAGCAGTATATAAAGTATTACTTAACAGTCAAGTAGTACATTTGGATTTCACCTTTTCTCTAATACTACAGTTGCTTTCCAAAAGAGGTAACCAAATGTCAGCAATACAAGTAAACCAGACTATTAGTGTGTTGACTTTTAATTGTGTTTGGATTTATACACTTGAATTTGATATCAAAATCATGGCACAGCTGCAACAAAGTAACAAAATTATTTATACATGTAAAGCTGAAGTTTAGAAATCAGAAATATTCAGGAGCAGCATTAACACTCAGGTAAAATTTTGCAGATATTAAACAAGCTCAGACATCTCCCATCAGAAATCTCTGATCTGTTACTTAACCTAGAGATGGAAAGCCAGATGAGAGAAAGTCATCCCCAGGTGACAGAGATTGTTTCCCTTATAGTGGTGCCACTATAAGAAGTCCAGACCTGACCTGTGCAATTTTTGCATATATAATGACCAAGAACAACTTTTTATTTGGTAGTACCTGAAAGCTTCAGATAATATATTTTTTGCTGAACTTTGCCCAGCATTATCAAGCAGCAAAAGAGGAAGAGATCTTGCAGCTGTTCTAAAAGCTTTATCATTTGCTCAGCAATTGGCACATGCTCATTTATGGATTATATTAATCCGGGCTTTTATTTTAGCAGCTGTTTTTATCAGGTACCAACAACATGTTAGTCTGCAATATACATTGGCTCATAAGATGTTAAAACAACTCTCTTTTTGTATGGGTTATTAAAGAAGGTACCGTATACCCAAATATCCTTGACAATTTCCATTATTATCTTAAATTAGGATTACAAAGTAACAGTGCTAATATCAAGCATTATCAAGTATAATATCAAGTACTAAAGAGCCAGCATGATGTAGTGGTTAAGAAAAGGTGGCCTCTAATCTGGAGAACTGGGTTTGATTCCCCACTCCTCCACCTGAGTAGCTGAGGCTTATCTGGTGAACAAGATTTGTTTCCTTACTCCCATATTCATGCTGGGTGACCTTGGACTAGTCACAGTTATTCGGAACTCTCTCAGCCTCACCTACCTCACAAGGTGTCTGTTGCGATGCCACTTGAAGGTGGAAATGTCACTATGGCAATACCTTCACTCTTTCAGTGAAAAAGACTGTATTCAGATAGGCATGCTTGCTATCATTTATGTCCAGTATAAAAACTCCCTCTTCTTGACTCCTGACCTGATTACTTCAGTATGTTCTCTGTAGGGCTACACTTTTAGTTACTAGTTACTTTTAGTCTTTTCTATATGCAACTTAGCTGTCATCTTTAACTTTTACAGCTCTTCATAACATACCACCACCTACTTAAAGATCATCCTGTTACCTGCATAACCCACCCACCAAATTAGACTGAGCTAATATCTCATTTCCCTCCTTTTCTCTCACAAAGTGAATCTATACCTGTCTTAACTTCCCACCCCCCTCTATAACTTGTCCCATAAGAAAGATCTGATTTCCATTCATATCAGAAAAAAATGAGTATTGACTTACCTATGCATATATTGAAATAAATGTTGTTAGTCATGAGAACCACTAGACTTCTGTTTTATTTTGATTAAACAGATCAGAGGTATTTTCCTATCTGCTGATTTACTGTTTCTGTGGGCTTGAAGGCTAGGTATTTTTGGAGGCTGATTGTATTCAGTGAATTTTTATATTTTTACTATCTTTGGAAGTTACCCCTTTATTGGTAGTAGAGGCATATGTATTTTTAAAGTAAATAAAAGGATTACTGGCCACATGGGGATTACAGGAAGCCTTCACAGGTGATGCTAAAATTTGAATGCAGTATGCCTTTAAGATAAGCCAGTGCCAAACGCACCAATCCTTGAATTCCAGGAAGAAACAGCAATTACTCTGATCTGAAAATTGGTTAGTACTAAGTTAATTATCTCACACAGAACTAATCAGACAGTACTATTTGTAAACTCTTTGCCCAGTTTAATGCTGTAAAACATATCTGTGGCATGAAGGGGTATAGGCTTTGTAAGATATAATACGGTATGTAAATCCTTGTATCAAAGATTTCTCTAAGTGGTGGTATTAAAAGGCTGAAATTCAGTGAGGTGGATGGATTTGTGTGGTGCAAGCAGACTACTTTCACTTGAATAGGTAACTACATGAAAAGGATTGTATGTATACTTGACTGCTCAATCATTTATTTAACACCTGCACTGATATGAAATTACAGCATATGTCTACAAACATGTCAGACATATTTAAGCTCTTAGAAGGGATGCAATGTTTACCAGATTCCTTTAATTTGTTGCTGAGGTATGTGTTTTACAGGGCTTGGATATAAGTATTGTAGAAGTAATGAGTATTGACTTATTTAATGAATACTGAACTATTATCTTTTTTCCTGACACAATTTCCACACCTGTTGTAGGACAGCTATGATCTGATAAAATCAGGTTTTTCAGAAATGTTTGATAATTCAGTTAACATTATTCTAGAAAAGAGAAAGGATATTTGGTCAGAATTTGGAAAATTGAAGAATTTTATTAATGAATTAGGAAATTATTAATGAATTAGGGAATAATAGCTCGCATAATAATGAACATTTGCTAAGTGATTATTTCCATTCTGTTGGTTGTTTTCCAAGGACCTGATAGAATACATTACTAAGCATCCGAGGTGACAAAACATTTTGTTAGTCCTTAAGATGCTACTGTTTTGTTTTAGATCCTCTGTATATATCTCACTAGAAGATGATGCAATGGGTCCAACTACCAAACACATTTCCTTGTCTAATCTACACCTAATTGGCTCCAACTTTTGTATTTGTTTGCTCTTAAGCAAACTACAGATCCTGAAAACAGAAATTCTAAGAACACAGAGCTGAACTCACTTCACTAATGAGAGGCAGAGATTTACTTCCCCTTGAGGTGAAATATGACCAAAAGGGGTAGGTGGGTTAGAAGACCTAAATATAGTAAAAGTAGTCACTAAAGAGTATCAAGTATTACAATGAAATTAATTGTGCAAAGACTACATCAGTTATTCAGAATTAATATGAACAGAACCATATTCTGGGTATACCTTAAAACATATACCCTCTATAGATTTGAAGCACTACACAATATAAATACTACCTTTAAAAATTAGTATATTTATGTAACATAGACATGATAGGATAAAAATTAATATCAAAACAAGATAAGCAAAAGCAACATGCAAGAATTATAAGGCAGTTTTGTTCTCCACTCTGAGAATTAGAAACAAGGCAAGTTATAAAAATTGCAGTTTCATTTAACATTAAAGGCTGCATCCAACTACAGTTTTTTGCTATAACCGCAACAACAGAGTCACTCAGCAATTTTCTCTGAAGACGCTGAATAAAACAGATAAGTTGGCATTTTCTACAAGTAAGCCATGCCAGAGTTGTTCTTTAGCTACATGGTTCACAGTTTCTTAGAGTCCCCTAGAGGACAGCAATTAAACTTGTGTTCCATAGTCTTCCAACAAGAAGTCAATCTTAACAATATCAGTTTGTCAAAAAAAGCATAGCCTTTGAAGATTTCAAATTGTTTTGCACATATTTATCTTAATATTTCTTTCAACTTGTAGGTAAGACCTGATGCACTGGAAAATAAGGCTCATGTGTAAAATACTAACATTAAAATATGGTTTAATTATCCCGAATCCATCACTTTCAAATTATAGCTTCAATCTAAAAAATGGAGGGGGAGTTTTATACTTGCAGTATAATAAAATTATATAAAATAACTAGCTTTATCCAAAAAACATACTTTAGTGACTAATAGTTACAAATAGTCCAGTATGTAGGTATATTATAGTTACAAATAATACTCCAAACTTTGAGGTATACATTCTTATTAAATTCTTTCTAATCTAATTTCAAGAGATAGTCTCCACTAAGTGATGCAACCGTTACAATAAGTGCCAATCGGTTACATCTGTCTTCTCAAGGTATTGCTTCCCATATGGTATATCTATCTGTTCTTAAAATATGTCTCTTAATTATCTATCATTCACTGTTTCCTGCTTCTCAACTTTACAATTTATTAATTTTGAATTACCCTTCTAAGTATTCTGAGAATACTTTCCTTTTATAAACAGAGTAATGATGGTGATTCACACAGCTTGTTCTCTCCTCCTCCAAATTATGCTAGGTATATCTATCTATCCTTAGTAACACCTTGATATCCAGACCTGTCAGTAGCATTGTACAGTTGGCAAAAGATGCATATAGACATGCAGCATACTGCATACACATTTGTTTATCGCTATTATTTATCAAATAATCATTTGACTCTTATTTATCAAAGTTCAGAACATAGTTTTAAGTTTCTGAATTCACAGAAATTTGTTTTAAGAGATAATAACCTCCTGTAGTTACACACAAAAAAAATACACCTCTATTTAATCAGTTACCTGAACAAAAATTCCATGGTACTTTTTAAACAAGGGCAACAAAAGGCACCTAAGATCACGTAATTTTAGATCAGTATGAAATTGCACAAGTTGTTTTAACTATGCCTTACATTAGGAAACAATGACAGGATGCGAAGAATAGCTAAAACTTAAGATTCTTATTAATCAGAAGCAAACAAACTCCACATTGCATCTATGATTGCAGTTGCTGAGTAGCTGTAATGCTACACAGTTATAACCACACAACATCTCAAACAGTTTTGTTTTAAAAATAATACTGTTGCTGGTGCTCACCAGATATTAACATTACACACACTGCTGCTGGTGCTCACCAGACATTAACATGACAGAACCGTACCTGTCTCTCTAATGAGAAAAATCACATTCTATCTTTAAAGCCACAGCATTTATACACCAAGCACAAAACCTTAATTGCATGTTTCTTCCCAATATAGACAATACAGATATTCTGTTATAGAGGTATTTTATCCACTAAGTGCAGCAGTCTTCAATCATTTGTTAAATATTAAACATGCATATTTATGTCAGATCAGCACAAAATCTGCACAGTTATCATATTTGAATGATTTTAAATAGTTCTCAGAGGGTTTTTTGTAAGGGGATAAATCTAGCCATCTCATTAAATCCTTCTACCCAAAACAATACATTTGAATATACACTTTCAGAATCATACTTTCATATCTTTAGATCTTCCTTTATTACAGTGCACCTCAGTAAAGCTTTGAGTACTATGACCACAAAACATAGATTTCTTTTACAAGCAAAGCAATTTATACCAGAATTCCCTTAGAAGAATATTAAAGACTCTAAATAAAGAAGATCAAAATCTATTACACATTACAAGGTGCCTTTTTAGGAATAAAGTGAAAAACCAATTTAAACATGAATCAACCAGAGGAATTTAAGTTAATGCATTAAAGACAGCAACTTCAAACATCCATTCTAACACAGTAAAACTGCAGAGATGTAAGGACACCATTCTGACAAAAATGTTTACTTGTAAGATGACTACTAGTTAAGTTCTACATGTACCAAATGTTAGCTTTAAATAAAGTTGAAAAATGTTAAAGTTGCACAGGTTTTATTCAGTTAAACTAGTTTAACATCTTAAAAGTAATTTGATCAATAAGACTGAAACAAGAAGTTTTTGTTTGTGGATTTTTTTCATTTATGAAATTTATCTAGAATCTATATAAATTCATAGAACATTGTTAGTAACAATTTTAAAAGACTATACAAAAGCTTGAGTTACTGAATGGTCTCAGAGATTCATGTCTTTACTAACATATATAAATTAACTTGGTAGATTGGAAAGAAAGAGTTCAGCTATTAGCAACAAAATTTTAAATACACCAAAAAAAATCTTTTTTCCCTACAACAGTTATTAGTCCATTACTTCTTAATCTAGTAAACCAGTAAGAATTTTAAAAAGATTTTACAGATTTAGAGCTTTCATAAAGGATAATGGTTTACTCTTTTTAGAAAAACACACTTCCTCATAAGATGTATTTACCATATTTGCAAGACACAATTGCTATAATATTGGGTCCTCGAGTACAAGTAGCCATCAGGACCTTCAAAATGGCTTTCAACTGCTTCTCATAAAAGACCACTGGATTTGATGTGGTACTCTAAGGGATTCAGCAATTTATGCCATATATATTATACTGCGTTTAGAAATTATTTGTCATAAACTCAATACTGTATCAAATGAATTTTGTATAAGAATTGAATACTGCAGGTTTGATTCCAACTTACATTCCTAAATGCAGTATCTTTAACTGTTTGGTGAAGATGACATATCTACAGATACTAGTTACTCAAGTGATATATTTAAAACATATGGTACATATTGGCTATTCCGAAGTTTCTGTTAGCATTTAGAGCCTCATCATTCAAGTTAAAGTACCCCCAAAAAAGCCTTTTGGTGAAAGTGAGAAAAAATGCATCTAATTCTACTGTATTAATAGAAAACCTCTCTCCTATTGATATGAGTTTAAAAAAACAAGTCAATGGAAAATGTGATGTTCTCTGCAAAATTGAGAAGCTTCAACAATATTCTACACAACTATACAACTCATTTCCATGGAAGGTGCAGTTAACTTTTGATCACAAAGTAGTAAGACTGCAGACCTGTGCAACCTTGAAATTTAAGTCCCATAGCCTCAGTGGAAATTACAGAATCAGGCTGGAAGCAAACTGGGTGACAGAAACTAGATTTTTTTGGTATATAAAACAAAAAGTATGTACAACTGATGAAGTTTCTCTAAAAATGCACTCCATCCTTCAGACTACCTGCTATTTGGGACCGATTTAGATTTCAATCTAGGTACTACTACAAGCAAATGACTTCAATAAAAATGTAATTGTGCATGAGAAGCATGAGATCTGATACCATTTTAAAAATAGCATTACACTCTTTCAACAAATATGCAGACCAAGAATAAGTTGACAAAAATCTATCATGGATATCTTTCAAAAGCTGAACCCAACAAAACAACCTGCTGCCAGTCAGCAAATATGAAACAACATCTATGACAAGTTTGCTTTTATTCTAAATCATAGTCTCCAAAATCAAATCCAGGGATGCTGAAACTATACATGGGCACATGGCTATTTAAATACTTCAAGACTGGAAGACTAAAGGCAAGCTGCTTACCATGCTGTACTCAAATCTTATAGACAAAATGAGAATACTATTTCCAGTTTTAAAATAGTTATCAATTAAAATGCAAACTTATAGGGCTGAGGACATTCAAACAGACGCTATGCACTTATCCATGCCTACAAAACTGCTTTAAAATTATACTACTGGGAATACTAGACTTTACAGGTTGCTTTATAGAATTCAGGACAACAGTAACATTTAACATTATACAGCATTTTTCTACTTCCATTTCGACTCACACATCATTCAAAAATCAATTTCTAGACATGTTTAATTAAAATACAAATAACACAAAGAGTTTCTAGACATACCCTCCAATAGAAAAGAAATTTTGAGTTCAAACATATTTAATATGTCAAGCAAAGGAGGAAAACCCAGTGACCATTTACATTTAGCAGCTCCATTTACTTTAAGCAACACCATTTAGTGTCAGTGGTAACTGACTTGCTTTCACACTTTTATAAATCCAAGACCATTGGTGTGATTTAGCCACAGATTCTGCATAGGTGAGGAGACACAGAAGAAAAGAGGAGCTGTCTCTTTAAGATACCCTGCTCTGTCGCTGATCCCACGTGGAACCAACATCAGAAGCATTTTCTTACCAACTTCAATGTGATGCAAGACAAGGCATCCTTTTTACAAATAAAACGAGAACACTAGAGATCACATTAGATCACTACAGATCACAAATGAAATAACTACTCCAGGGAAACTAATCAGTTCTAGGAAAGAATTGGTGACCTCATGACAGCGCGCTTTAAAAAAAAATGTGTATGGCAGGTTACTTGAAGCTCATGCTATTCAAAAGAATGCACTTCAGAGTCAGAAAATAGAAATAACGTCGGGATCCCTAGGCAGAGAAAGGTATTTCATAAACCGGAAGGTTTACTCTTTTGCTTTACACATCCGAATAAGAACCGGAGAAAAAGCAATACTCAGGTATTGCATTTCCCGCCACCTCCATCTGACCCCCCTCCGCCCCCGCGCACACGCAAACAAAAGACATGAAGGTAAGGTGCAAAGCGGCAAATGCAACATTTATCTTCTTTGCAATTGCTACACATTACCACAAAGTTGTGTAGCTCGTGCATTCCCACCTCCCGCCACCATTCAAGGGAGAAGAGGGATTTCCACGTTCTCGCATTGTCGGGAACAAGCTGTAAAAGGGCTTTTATCTTTCCAAAGCAATCACCGACAACAAAAATAGGCATCAATATTAACTCCTTGGTCTCTGAGAGTTTAAAACCATACCCAAGGGGAGCGGGGCTGAGCCTGCTCTCCTGGGGAGAAACTGGGGCTTAGATCTGATTTTGGGGCAATTTTGCGGATTTTTTGGGGCTATTTTTTATTTCGTTCTATGCCTCAGTTGTCCCTCCATTTTGGTTGTTTATGATACTGACAACAAGCTGTCCCTGCTCTCTCTCCGGATCTCTGCTGCTTCCAGTTAACGAAGCTCCCCCACCCCCAGCCCGGCTCTCCCCAATGCAACCCACCCTCCAAGGTCGCTCGCCTTCATGCTCCAAAACCCACCCAAGGCGAGAAGAGAAAGCCTCCCGGGCCGGCCAGCGCCAGAAAAGCAGGCAATTCCGTTTCTTTATGGGGTGGGAAAGAAAGGGGGAGAGAAAAAACTTTTGTCCAATAAACAGAGAGAGGAGAAAGGCGCTGCGTGCCCCAAAGTGACCAGATCCTGCTCGAGCTTTCGCCCAGGGGATACCTGGCGCCCACTCCAGAGGGTGCAACCCCCCCGGAACATTTCTGGGCAAAACGGGTCCGGTTTGGTACTTCGGGTGAATTTATATTAATTTTCTCTCCTTTTTGGGCTCTCATGTCTTCCCCTCCCTTCTGGCTGCTACCGCCGCTGTCACTAGACTCGAAGCACAGGCGCTGGAGCTGGCGGGGGGGGGGGGGGGAGACACACGGAGAGCAGAAGGTGGGAAAGGGGCTTAAAAAGAAAAACTTTTCTCCAAGTTTCACCCGAAGTCCCCCCATCCGCTCCACAAGGGGCGAGGGGGAAGTGCGCGGAAGACCCTCTTCCTGCTGCCCCCTCAATAAGTCCAGGAGAAGGAGGCGGGGGGGGAGGGGGGAGAAGAGAGGGAAACTCCAGCCCGAACTGAGCAAAAGTGCGCCTTATTTTTAGGGCGCTCTATCCCTTTGCGCTCGGGAACCCCCACAAGGAGAGCGGCGGAGCCCCGCGGCGCGAGAGAGGGCGATGGAGTCGCACAAACTTTTTTCCCCGCCGCCGCTCTTTTCGGTCCCCCCTCCTTCTCCTCCTCCTCCTCCTCCCCCTTCAGCATTTAAATAACCCTAATATTTCCCGGCAGAACCCCGGCTTCCGACCCCCAAACCCGCGGCACACTCACCGCGGGAGCCTCAGCATCCCTCCGGCGCTCTCTTCCCGCCTTTTACGGGGCTCTCCGATTTTTCTGCAATTTTTTCCCCATATTTCGGGCTGGACGCGGCGGGCCTGGAAATTGTTTGCTTTCCCCTCTTTCCAGCAGCCATTGTAGTGTATGCGCTGCGGTGCAGCTCAGCCTGCCGCACACGCCGCGCCCACACCGCCAGCCGCCCACACGCGCCGCGGGTTGGACACCTCCCCCTGTCACTCAGCTCTCGGGCCTCGCCCAGACGGTGGCGCCTCGGGTCCTGACGGCCACTCCGGTTGGTCAAAGGAAACGCCACTCGAGGAAGGCAGGGGAGGAACCCGGCGTGGATGGGCGAGCGACGCGCGCCCTCGCTGCTGTCACTCCGAGCGCTCGGGAGAGATCGATTGGGCACGGGCCTTGTCAGTTTCTGTCGGGTGGCAGGACCTATAACTGGGCTAGGCTGCGCCGCTTATAAAGTAAGTGCCCGAGCCGTTGACGTCTTTCGAATTGGAGACGAGTCTTGAGTCGGCGGGGCTGCTGGGCTCGTCGCGTCGAGGTGAGTGTCGCCTTCCGCGGAGTCGTGCCTGGCAGCTGTTTTGCTCATGGGTGGTCGCTGTGCTTTGGTGGGGTCGCCGTTAGTCATGCCCCTTGAAGGACGACTTTACCAGCATAGGTCATTTCTACCTTCTAATGAACAGCGTCTTCGTCGTCGATAATGCGGGGGTGGGAAGAAGCATTGTCTGAACCAGGGGGTGGGGGTGGGGGGGGGGAGGGGGAGAAGGTCCAAGAGTGGAGGTGAGGTTGAGTGGCAGGCCCAGTCATCGCAGGGGCTGCCTACGTGGAGGAACCTCTTCTGAGTTGGAAAAGCGGCCGGTTTGGTCGTGGTCGTCATGGGCCTGGGATGCACCAGGTGCAGCTCGAGGCTCTTCCACTGTCATTTCTTCGGACCGGACCTCCTCCTCTTCCACCTCCTCCTCCTCCTCCTCCTCTTGCCCTTCCCGCCTGGGTGTCCGTCACTGTGGCTTTGTAGATGCCTAGCATGATCTGGGCTGCGAAAAGAACATGGGTGGGAAGTATCCGGAGGGATCTCACTCTGCCTGCCAGCCGGAAAAGAGAATACTGAACGGGACAGATCAAAGACTGACTGGGCATATTTTACCTGCATATTGGGAGCAAGAAGGACTGGTTGTACTGGTGCAGGTGGTCGTTGTGTAGCAGAGTTCATACTGCTTACATTATGTTAGATGTGCCAAGTAGTCAGGGTTGAAAATGGGGTGGGGAGGGGTTGTTTAGATCTGAAGTCACAAGAGGGACACTCCTTCATTTCTCTTGTTTAAACACTATCCTTATATCTCCCAGCTGCTTTAGTGAGCTAATGGGAATGTGGCTTATCTGGCCTTTGGAGGGGCTGTCAGTCTCCTTGTGGGCTTCCTGGAAATATCTGCTAGCCACTCTTGGAAACACATTGCTGGATTAGGCCCTCTGGTTTCAGGAGGCTGTCATGGAACATCAGGTGGCTGCAGCTAATTAATAAATGCTATATGCAGCAAGATTAATGTGAAACTTTGGTGAATGTAGTGGCTGACAGCATCTTGCAAGTTTGGAATTCCTCCTGTCAGTGTAAATAATTATTTCCTAAGGCTCTGAGCAGCCTTTCACTTCCAGGAAACAACTGATTCTGTGTTAAAGCTCTGTCTGTCCTGGTATTTAACTGTTCTGCTGCATGTTAAGGCATCTCCCTTTAAGCAGTAAAATATATTGGAGTGTTAAGTTTGGAAACCAAAAGGGAGGAATAGTTTTATATTTTGTTAATATGAATGTATCCTTGATGTGTTTATTTTGTTCATGCAGATCCACATCCCCAGCTTTTAGGTGGTCAAAGGCAATCCCTTCCTCATTTTTTTAGCAGTTGAAAAGCTGGTTGGAGCCAATCTCACATCTTTAAGATACTCAGTTATGAGTATATTTAAATTTGAAAAGGGGGTGGGTCGTGTGGAATTGGGCTGTCAGAATCTGTAGCAGGAAGTCTGTTATAAGTAGCTATTACTAGTCTCTGTGAGGAATCACAGTATTAGTGCCAAGGAATGGAATGAACGGTGCTTATATGTGACCCACAACGTCATTCTACAATTTCCCATGGTGGGAAATGAAACCCTTCCTTTACTTCATACTACTCAAATGTTCTCTATCACTAAATTCTTTTTCTCAGGCTACCTGACTAGTTCCCCCCCCCCCCCTTGTACATTTTGAGAACAGGCAAATACAGTGGTATTCCCATGGGTGAAGGCTGTCCATGTGCAAGCAGCCTAAACTTTCTTGTCAGAGTTTACTTAGTACACAAAAACAGCCTTGTAGGTTTCAAGATTTCTACCGTTGCTGACATACTTAATTATTGCCAAAAACATTTTCACAGGTGAAGGCAGCAGGAAATATTCTGGTAGTTCTAAACAGGGGAAAAAATCAGCCTGGGGCCAATGGTTGTAAGAAAACTTGTTTTTTTGCACATTATTATTATTGGGTATTTTAAGAAACCAAATTTTAACATGGGTAAGCACTTTGGACAGGTGTTTGGATTTGATCCCACATTTGTAAACTTATACATTTCAGTAAATAAAACGTTGCTTGAAAGGAAATTTGAAGATGTGGTAATGAATTATGTACATTAAAAATACTTGTATTATCGGTCATCAAAATATGAGGATCTCCTTAGCTTTAAGACTTATGGTGCAAGCACACATTCTAAGTCCATTGCCTTCTTTGAATATAGAAGGGTGGAAATCTGGTTCAAGCTGTGCTGTAGATCTAGTAATTCTTAACAAAGAGCTTGATCCAGACTGCTGCTAAAGTCGTGTGATTATGTGAGCAGCTTAAAATTAATAATTGTTGTTTCTTACTAATATTTGCAATTTTAAATCATCCAGGTTTCTGCAAGTGTTTGTATTTTTTAGAAGCAGGATAAAGCAAGTTAAGTAGTAAAGATATTGGTGATACTCTGAGTAGAAGAACACAAGGTTCCTGAATGTGGCAATACTCAATGCTGGTATCTCGGAATCTGAAATGTTCTTCTAATTTTACTTTAGCTTTCGTGTGTTAAAACTATGTATTTCAAATTGCACATGAACAGTTTTCTCATTTGAAAACTCTATTGGACTAGTTGTGCATCTTAAGAAAACTGCCAGTCTGCCATTTTTCTGATCCTGATCACATTGGTCTCAATGTACTTAGATGAATGCTCTCTTCTTACTGTCATATTACAGAGTTTCTTGCTGGGAAAAGAATTGATCTTTCCTGGAACATTGTTCTGTTGTTGCTGTTTACATATGTGATATTTGCACTCAGAAAAAGGAACAAAAGGACTCCATGTAAGTACCTCTCCTTCAAATTTATAATTAGTGCTTCTTAGAGGGTATAGGGCAGTGAGAGCCTTCAGTTTAACATTTCTAACTAAGCCCTTATAGCCAGTACAACCAATGTGTATTCCTGGGGCTAACCTGTTGGTTCTTTTCCGGCTAGTTCTTCCAGATAATCTGAGACTAGGTGAAAGCACGCTCTCAGAACAAAGGGAAAACCAATTCTGTCCCTGTAATTACAAAACTCAGAAGGTCCCATTTCTATGTTTTTATTTTTTACTCGTATGAGTTGACTGTCTAACATGCTTTTAAAAGCTGTCATTTAAAATATTTAACTAAAAAATTAAAAGAGAAACTTTCATGTGCATGTTCTTTAGTTTGCTTAATTTCTTGAAAAAAATGACAGGAGTGTTTTCTTCTCTGATTTTCCCACTATTGCACATTCTTATACTGGTGTGATATGCCTAGAATCAGTATCCCAGCTAGCTAATCACAGGTAGATATGCTAAACATAGTTATCCAGTGTGGTGAAGTGGCTTTCTTCCCAAACTCTGTCTCATTGATGAAATTCTAAGTTAAGAAGTTTGCAACAATGTTAAATGCCAAACATCTTGGTAGAGCTGAAGACATATATCTGCTTTATAAACATTCACTACTTTTAAGATATATACATCAGTAAGAAATTAACTTGTTAGATTCTAAGATGGATGCTGTTTTTGTTAGGAAACTGTCGAAGCCGTCTTCTAGTTGCTGTCTATATTACAAAAATACAGCTTCATGTCCAGAAAACAACAACGATTTCGAGACGATGATACCAATCCCTGTATATTGGTAAGAAATTGATCTTTAATATAGCACTGATAATAATTTTCAGCCTCCTTTGCTGTATTCAGTAAACTTGTTTTCTCTTTGAACCAAATGTGTCCTTAATAGTCACCTCACGCATTATGAAAAGAAAGTTGATCAGCTTTCTTTTTTAATTGCTATCTCAATGTTTACAGCTATGTTTACCGTTCTGTTAACCTGTAATCAAGCATTTGCATTTTTCTTTGATAGCGTACTGTTTCAAAGTTGACACTTAGGTCAGCTATTTGAAGTACAAAGGTTACAGTCGTAAATAATGAGCCAGGTCTTCTGTGCTACTAAAGCCACAGTAGGATGGTTGTCAGTAGAATATATATTGGAATTTTAGCAGAAAGCATTAAACTATCAAATAATTTAGCATCAAATAGTATAATTAGTTGGATTTAATTGATGGAGCTGTCCCAGGTGTCTTTTATGTACTTTAGAAAAGTCCAGATTCTGAGAATGTAATCTTCTCTTTGTTCAGCTGTATCTGTTAACCTGTAAGAATTTAACTTGTATTGTGTTTAGGAGATACTACAATTTCGACTTGTTTAATATCTCAATTTGTCGTAATACATGCAATACTTTGTACAAATCTTTAATTTTGCAAACCAATAGAATGATTTAAATTATGAACCAAAGGCTGGATGCTGTTTGCATTTATTCCTGTACAACAGCTAGAAGTTTGTTGGTGTTTTCATAAATGATGATGTGGACACTGGAAACCCAAATTTCCCTCAGTTCCTCAAATACATTAGATGTCCTAAATATACATTCAGCTGAATATGTGATGTGTTTCTAAAATCCCATTTTATGAGGTTTCATTTACCCTAAGACATTTTAGTACAGTCCAGCCAAAATTATGAAATTCTCAGACTTTCTTGTACATACTGTCTGGATCAGGGGTAGGGAACCTTTAACACTCAAAGAGCCATTTGGACCCGTTTTCCACGGGAAAAGAAAACACTTGGAGCCGCAAACAATTTTTGACATTTAAAATAAAGATAACACTGTATATATTGGGGTTTTTTTACCTTTTACTCCACTCATTCTGAGAAGCGCATGGATGCACCCGCCCTGCTGCCTGCAGGGCGGGCAAGGATGGGGCCAGTGGCTCGGCCTTGCCGGCCACCGGGAAAGCGCCCGCCCCGCTCGAACAAGGCGGGCGAGAGGGGAAACCCGCGGCGCTGCCCAGCCGGCCACGGGCAATTGGTGCGCCTGCCCTGCTGCCTGCAGGGCGGGCAAGGATGAAGCCGGCGGCTCGGCTCGTGGAGCAGCAGTGCAAGGACAGAAGAGCCGCATGCGGCTCTCGAGCCGTAGGTTCCCTACCCCTGGTCTGGATGATCTGTTTGGTGAATAAGTTTTTATTTCATATCAATAGCCCACCCCTGCAAGAAGGGGCGGGGGAGAGTACGTTTTCCAGTTAATGCACAGAATATATCTTGATCATGGATGATGTTTCGGGTTTTTTAATTAGGAAAGTAACTACAAAATGCATTGTCTGATGCATATATACTGGTGGCTGTAATTTAGATGACTGAACTTGCTACCCAAATCTTAAACACTACAAAGCACCATGGAGTCCC
The DNA here is from genome assembly GCF_021028975.2 of Sphaerodactylus townsendi. Classification (NCBI taxonomy): domain Eukaryota; kingdom Metazoa; phylum Chordata; class Lepidosauria; order Squamata; family Sphaerodactylidae; genus Sphaerodactylus; species Sphaerodactylus townsendi. The sequence goes on from NC_059433.1 coordinate 55,684,650, forward strand.
ATTTCAGCAAGCTCTTCACTGTAGCCTAAACACAAGATATTTTCTCAGATGAATATCCTGGTGAGCATAGCACAATATTCTTTTTGCTGCATGTGCAGGGATTGCAATCTTGTTGTTCAGCAGTATTTCACTCAGTGTGTGCAGCATTTCTGAGAACTGATTGTGAAATTTTATGTATGAATACGGTCTCTGCTCTTCAATTTTAACTTCTTTCATTTTGAAGGAAACCGATGCTTCTAGAAAATGCATGGATGATAATAACTACAATAAGGATATGTGTACCATCCATTTTTTAAAATACAAAAGCTGTAGAAAATTTTGGGTAAGTATGCTTGAAAAATTATGTCCGTTAATTGCGCTAGGATGATCTTGCATAAGTGCGGTCATATCTGAACTGTCGAGATGATGATGGTGAATATGGCTGTACTTTTGACATCTAACAAGGAAAAATATTCTACTTTAATCTTAAATATAATATTTTCCCTCCACTAGCTAGTCAAAGTCTGTCTTAAATGGAAAGTGTCAGTTACAGTTCAAGTTAGCATATTACAACATAGAAAAAAATGTTCTTGCCCAGTGCCTTGAAAACGAAGCAGAAAAGTTTTAAATATTAACTTAATAGTCATCATCAAGTACACCAAGAAGCTACTTAAACCAGTATGGATACATATATTTGTCAGATATGCAGTCTGGATTCTATCCAGTGGGATTGTGGAACTTGATGTTCAAGACATGGCTGAGTTCTACAGGGCCTGCAAGATTAAGATGTTCTGTCAGGCCACGGTTGGAGACAGCAATGGCTCCATTCTAGTGGGTCACCCTGCCTTATCCTTCCTTTCTTTTTTCCTTTCTTCTCCCTCCTCCTCGTCCTTTTTGTCAAATCAAATCAAATGACCTTTATTGGCATGTGTATATATTTAAAACATTATAAAACATTAGGATAAAATGCCTTTGGTAGAAACTTAGCCACATCTTCGGTTCTTCATAGACTGTGATCATTTAAAAGATTTAAGTGAGTCTTGTCCCTATCAGAGTATAGGTGATCAGTATTCAGATGGGGATCTCTTCTTAGGGTGCTATGCCGGGAACAGTATAGCAAGATGTGTGCTATAGTTTCTTTTTGCTTGTCTGGGCAATGGCATAATCTGTCTTTTGCTCCTTTTTGTCTCTACTCCCATTATTAGCGGGAGCGTCATTTGAAATTTTAGTGTTAACGCTGGAAATTATGTTGGATGTTGACCTATATGTTGTATAGTGTATCTGTTTTACACTGTATGCATTTTATTGATTGTTAGCCACCCTGACCCCAAACTTGGTTGAGAAAGGGTGGGGTAGAAATCAGATGATAATAATAATGTGCAACTATGGTCTAATTAAACAAATCATAGCTAATTGATCATTTAGCGTACAGACTACAGAATCTGATGCTTAGGCATGAAGCTGGTTAATCAACTGTGGTCACTCTAAGCCATAGTTTTGTGTTATATAGATCATACCCTGTTTCCCTGAAAATAAGACTTATCCCGAAAATAAGCCCTAGCATGATTTTTTTGGGATTTTTGGAGGATGCTTGAAATATAAGTCCAGTTCATGTATTTCTATAACATACCAGTTCTTGTATTTCTAGCACGGGATCATGATTCAGAGAAGACAGAGTGGAATACAACCAGCTATGCCTACAGCAGAAGAAAGAATGGAAATCCTGGAATCTATAGGAGGAATACCATATTGATAAACTAGTGCTACTGTTTTAAGATGCTCAGTGGTTTTACTGTAAATAAGATAGTCTGGAAAGAATATTGAAAACTACCATTCTCAAGTGATAAGCTGTTGATTTCCTAAATTCTCCTATATACTGTCCTTCTGAACTATAATTTAGGCCATTGCCTCTACAGAACGTTTATATTGCAGATAAAGTGGAAATGTGAAGCTTTGGCTTTATCAAAATGAAGGGATTCATTGCATATAGGAGAAACTTGGTAATAAATTCTGACCTTTTAATAACAATGCTTACTTTTTTGACTCTTAGTGATGAGAAGATGTTAGCAATTTTTACATCCCATACTCCCTCTGCCAATGACTGCAGACCAAAACAAAGTTTAGCTGTTAAAATAACTGTTCATAGCATTGGATGATCGCATGGGCACCCATGAAACACAGCCTTTACCAGTGCAATAGCCTTGTAAGCCATGAAAATTACTTTGTAAACAGTATAGGAGTCAGTGAGGAGCCTTCTGTCTGTATATTGTCTGTGACTGAGCTATGGGCTCAGTTCAGAGGATCTTTGAAAGGGAAATAGCTGCTGCTGTACAGCACTGCAGACAATAGTAGAGGCTGTTGAGTAGTACTCTAGCATCCTAGTTTCAGTGCTCCTGGGATCCTCAGGATAACTCTGAAGGAGATTGAATCCATTCCCATCTTTTGATTTTGTTTTGCTCTTGTACAACAGCAGCACAAGGTATAAATACCCCATTTATACAGACACCTGTATATGGATCAAGCACTATATGTCATGTAACTTGGGGTAGCAGGGAAGATACTACTGTCAGACTGAATTTTCTGGCTGTATCTGCCTTCAGCCTAGATTAGAGTATCTACAGAAGTTCTGAGATAAAGATTTCACTCTACCTTCATTTTAAATATAATCCAGTATTCCTTGTGACCTGCATGTAGATTGAAGAGACAGGGTGATAAAACGTTTCTTACGCCTTTGCCAACTGAAAACAATTGTGTTTCTACATAGTCTGTCCTAACAGTAGCCATAGTATAGGTTGTACATCGAAACATTCAGTTGTTATGGCACACCAAGTTCTTTCAAAAACAGCTATAACTTTTCATGATCCCCACAGTGAAAAACTGTGAAATGTAAGCTGACTTCTTTTTTATTTCGAATTTATATCCCGCCCTATCCCTGCAGTATCCACTGTAAATTTGCAATATGATCCCTAGTGCCTCTTCTCTGAATGCAGCTTGAATATCTGACATTACTTGTTCCACTTATGGTGACAATCTTGGTTGCAAGATTTTGAGCATCACTTTACTTGTGTAAAAAATTAATGTAATAGTTCCTTTTTGCATCCATTTATATCAACAACTGAACATCCTTTCAGCTTTAGTCCAGATGCATAATTAAGAACAGTGCAAATTGTAGTTGTCCTTGGCTGTTCCTCAGTAGCTCATTGAGGGCCATCTCACCTCAATGCGTCTTAGTCTGGTGTCTCAGCTGTGACCATTTCACTTTGCTAGGAGCTCAGCCTCTTGACAGAGTCTTATCTCCTTATGATATTGCTTTCAGTTTTGCTGATGAACACAAATTGCTCACAATGTTAAGGTGTGCGTCCAAGAGGGTGTGCAGCTCATATATAGTGAACAGTTCATATAATGAAATCTGATTTTTACCTGTCCCCCATCTTTAGCTGTATATTTATTTATTTATTTTGCTTTATTTATGTCTCACATTTCTCCACAGTGGGGATGAAAGGAACTAACAGTCTCCTCTCCTGTCTGTCCTCACAACAATCCTGTGAGGTAGGTCAAGCTGTAAGTATGTGACCTGGCACAATATCACTTAGTGAGCTTCAATAGCAGACTGGTGATTTGGACCTGGATTTCCCAGACACAACTCTGAAGCTCTAACTGCTACACCACACTAACTTTTATAGGTGGCTGCTTTTGAACAATTACAAGCAGCCAGACCTAGATGAATCATATAAGTCATGGCCGCCAGGCCTGGCTCAAATGAGTCTTCCCTTGAAGGCCAAAATAGCACCAGAACAGGTCCCTGGGCCTCTTTCTGCCTTTTATTGACAGAAACAACCAAGAATGCTGCAGTTGCCTAACTGCAGCCACTGATGGCTTCTTGTTCTTTAAGCTGCAGGTGCTTTTATCATTTTGGAGTTAAATTTAACTATGTGGCCAACTTGGCTATTGGAATATTTGATAGGCATCCTTCATTACTCTCCAGTTCTATTTCAAAGCAATGTAAGCAAGTGGCCATCCACTGCATCACATGCCAAGAAATATGCTATGTCATAAGCTATGTCATAAGTTTATGTTCACTTCATTGGATATATAAAGATTGTTGGTTACTAGTAAATCACATACTTTTCTGGAGCCCTTTGTGGAAATGTGGCAGCTTTATTAATAGGTGTGACAGTAACCCTCAGGTATTTAAGTGCGTACAGAATACATAAAGGGGACCATCGTTTCCAACAAACTTTAAAATCTAGGTAAGTTCCCACTACAACCTAGTGTGCCAAGAGGTGCTGAGCCCCACCAGCATCTCCCTGTATTGCACAGAAATTAGGGTTCAGTTCAGTGTATTTTAGGACACAATCTGGAATGTGTATTTTATGTAGTGCCTATCAAGCTGAATTAATACCATGCTGTTTATTTCTACTGTTTTGTTAAATTTTGGGAAGAGTATCCCCAACAAAGACGTAGAAGATGTGGGTACATGCATGTGCTCACACTTTATTTGTTCTGAAAATCCAAACCTGGGGAATCAAAGAGCAGCAAGTTTACCTTCAGGAAAATCAGTTGCTCAACCAACCAGGGGAGCGGATATGAGCAATGCATTGTCATCTATCTGGCAAATTGCACTCTGTGCTTGTGAAGGGGAAAAGAAGAGCTTCTGAGGCACAGAAGAGTGTCTGGCAGCCAGTCTCTTTTCTGACCTAGTAGCTCAGAAGATGTGACTCATACTGCTCAGAGGAGCCCTCTCCACTTAGCTGACTGCAGCCTGGCTTGTATGTCTCACATTTGCTCTAGAGCCAGATGCCTCCCTGATGGATTCTTTCAGCTTGGATGTCTGGAGAATGATGATGGGGGGAGAAGCAGGGCTGTTTTCGCCTTCTTTCTCTCCTGGAAGCCACATGTCTTAATAAGAACATAAGAAAGAGCCTGCTGGATCAGACCAGAGTCCATCTAGTCCAGCTCTCTGCTACTCGCAGTGGCCCACCAGGTGCCTTTGGGAGTTCACGTACAGGATGTGAAAGCAATGGCCTTCTGCTGCTGCTGCTGCTTCTGAGCACCTGGTCTGCTAAGGCATTTGCAATCTCAGATCAAGGAGGATCAAGATTGGTAGCCATAGATCGACTTCTCCATAAATCTGTCCAAGCCCTTTTTAAAGCTATCCAGGTTATTGGCCATCACCACCTCCTGTGGCAGCATATTCCAAACACCAATCACACGTTGTGTGAAGAAGTGTTTCCTTTTATCAGTCTTAATTCTTCCCCCCAGCATTTTCAATGTATGTCCTCTGGTTCTAGGACTTTGAGAAAGAGAAAAAATTCTCTCTGTTGACATTTTCTACCCCATGTGTAGTCGTACCCACGAGGTCCCAGGGAAGAGACGACACGCGGAGATTTCATCTGGTGGAGAGAGCCAGCAAGCAGGAAGCGCGGGATCCCGTGATCCTGGCAACTCTGCCGTGCGCTCGCCCCTCACACCTTTTATTAGGGTTTCAATGGGAAACGTGCTTGAAAGGGAATTTGGGCGAGGAGGGAGGTAGGGAGATCGGGAGAGGCGAGAGATCATCATGTGATACGCGATCTCATCGGAGCTGACACTTGCGATCGGAAGCATCCATGTCTGGGCCTAATCTTCACCTGAGGGCAGGAGCCTTTGTGTCCCTTTGTGTGGGACACCTGGTGACCGCGAGTCAGGCAGTTCATGACCCGTGACTCATGGGGGAGCGGGGGTTGGGGGAGCGTGTGCGCCCGGAAGGCCGTAGCCGGCACCGGCATGCCTGGCGCTCCTTCTACGGTTCTGCTGGGTTCGCGGGCTCACCCCTACACCCATGCATAATAGTATAACTTCAATCATATTCCCCCCTCAGAAGACTCCTCTCCAAACGAAAGAGTCCCAAACGCTTCAGCCTCTTCTCATAAGGAAGGTGCTCCCGTCCCTCAGTCATACTCGTTGCCCTTCTCTGCGCTTTTTCTATCTGTTTGATATCCTTTTTGAGATGTGGCGACCAGAACTGAACACAGTACTCCCAGTGCGGTCGCACCACGGCTTTATATAAGGGCATGACAATCTTTGCAATTGTATTCTCAATTCCTTTCCTAATTATCCCCAGCATAGAGTTTGCCTTTTTCACAGCTGCCATGCATTGAGTTGACATTCCCATGGAACTATCAACTAAGATGCCCAAATCCCTTTCCTGGTCTGTGACTGATGACTGATAGCACTGTCCCCTATAGCGTGTATGTGAAGTTTGGATTTTTTGCCCCTATGTGCATCACTTTACAATGATTTTTAAGGTTCTGTAAGAGGATGGAAATCCTCCATCCTCTGAAAGTGCTTTCAGACTTTGAAGGGATAGGGTCACCTGTGAGGACTCAAGGAAGACATGCCATGTTGGAGTGAGGGCAGGAGGTGCCCGAGGTAGAAAGGATTGAGATGACAACACCTTGTGGTGCACCTTCATTTCTTTGTCTTGTGTCTCCTCCAACCTTTCCTCTTCTATCTCCTCAGAAAAGGTGTGCCCCCAGTGGAGTGGGGGTTAGATACCTCGGGACCATACTGATCTTGAAAAATCCACCCTAAACCAATGACAAGAAGGGCTGGAAGGAAAACTGCGCGATACTACGCTGTAATCCAGCGAGCTGTGCTTTCCCCGCGCTTTCCTGTCACCAGGCACAGGTCTGGGTTTGAATTAGAGGCTTCCAGTTCCTGAGTTTATTGATTCTACTTGGCCAGAATGTGCTAACGCTTTAAAAAGCCAGGATTTTGGGGAGATTAAACTGGATTTTGTTTTGTTTATTTTTCTTTAACTTCCTTTTTTAAAATTATATTTTATGTCCTATTATAAGTTGTTTTGGGTCCCTTGAGTGGAAAACATAGGGAATAAATTTTCCATATTAGGTGAGTGGAGTTTAGTATTCCAAAGAGTGCAGGGAGATACAAAAGATGAAACAGGTTTTTTTCTTAAAACCCTCCCTGCAGATTCTTTAACTGAGAGCTACAATGGCACAGATTTAAAAGGTTTTTATTAAAAAGGAGATAAAAGTCTTAGGTGAGGTAAATCTATGTTCCATATGTGTGGAGGATGTACTCCTTGGCTCCACAGACTGGGACGAACTGCTTCTCTGAATTTTGGGGGAAGGAAGTGCTATTAAAAGAACCTAAACTTTTCTTCAGTTCATTCATGTCCAAAAGAGATTGATACCATGGAGCATATGTTCTTCAGGTGTCCTCTGCTTGATAAGCCTCACAAAGACATTTTCGACCCGACATTGAAGCGATTTGCTGGTAGCAATATCAAGCATAAATTAAGATGGTTGCTAGTGAGAGTAGATCTTAATGATTACATTGTCAGTTGCCAGATTTTGCTTATAACTTTGTAAATTGAAAAAATCTGGAAAAAACGATTAAAGGATCTAGTGATTCTACTTAAATAGACGCTGAAAACTGCCATCTTAAGTTCTTGCTATCTCGGTTGTACTCTGCTGCTGAAATATAGAAAAATTAATGTTTTAACCATATTTTATATTGGTTATTTAAGATAGATTTTAAAGTTGTTTTTTTAATTTAAATTGTATTTCAAACGTTTGGTCTAAGACCACGAATAAACTTGCTTGATCCATTCATGTCCACAAGTCACTAAAAATACCTATATTATATGGAAACCATTTTGTAAATTATTTGAAAAGTTAAATGAAGAAAGCATTAAGGTGAAATAAGACTGAGTGTAACTGGATTATACAGCCAGTATTTATTTGATCAATTTGTATTTAACTGGTTCTGATGGGTTTTCCGGGCTGTGTGGCCATGGTCTGGTGGACCACAGTGTGTACAGACTTCCTTCTGTGATACACCTCTGAAGATGCCAGCCACAGATGCAGGCAAAACTTTAGGATCTAGATCCACTAGACCACGGCCACAGCCGCCACACAGTCTGGAAAATCCACCAGAACCAGTTGAATCCGGCTGTGAAAGCCTTCAACAATAATTTGTATTTAATTCATTTGTACTCTACCTTTCTTCCTGATGACAACCCAAAGTGGCTTACTCTATTCTTCTCTCCTCCATTTTATCCTCACAATAGTCCTTTGAGAATTAGTCTCATACACTAAGAGAATATGACTGGCCCAAGGTCACCCAGGTAGCTTCGATGGCATGTGAGGATTGAAACCCAGTTCTCCCATCTACTAGTCCAACAATGTTAAACAATGGACCATGGTAATGGAAAACAGTTCCTCCTTGATAGTCTCTCTTTTCCCTGAAGAAATTAGCTGGAAAAGAGAATAATTATTTTACGTACGATAAACTTCACCACAAAGAAAGAGCATGAGATTGCTGAATGATTTTGATTCCGGAACTGATCTGCTATAATTTATGGAGTGAAAAATGTCAAAGGTTTTGCTAACCCTACAGTGGGGAAAATGTAGACCATATAACATTCATGAAATTGCCAGGATTTATATTCTATATTCCTCACGATCCTAATGGTTACATCTCAATAATTACACTGACATTCCTGACGCTACTGTCTTGGTTCAGACAGGCAGTGAGTACAGTGGAAGTCTTCATACAGCGCAGCAGGTATGTGGCATAGTGGTTAAGGTAGGGTGACCATCTGTCCCTATTTTCGCGGGACACTCACGCCGATTACGGACAATGGCCCCAGCAGCACACTGCCTTTTGTGGCGGCGCTCCCCAGTCAGGAAACAGGGAAGCGCCCCAGAAGAAGAACTTCTGGAAACTTCACCTGTTTCTGTTCCGAGCGCCACCACCGTTCAAAAGGCTGCCGTTCTGCTTCTTTGGCCGACGCTGCAGGCTTCTGAGGCTTGCTTGCCATTTGCTGCCCTGTCACAGGTGACAGACAAGCCCATGGCTTTCCGATGCTGCGAACTTCACCGAACTTTAACTTGCGGTTTGCGCCCTGTCAAAGGCCGGCCAAGCGTAACGCAAGCAAACTCATGTTCACTTCTGCATTTCTTGGCCGGCGCATTCCACTAGCCGCTACCCCGTCCCGGGATGGAAAGGTGACCATCTGGTCACCTTGGGTTAAGAGCAGGTGCATTCTAATCTGGAGAAACCGGGTTTGATTCCCCTCTCTGCTGCTTGAGCTATGGAGGCTTATCTCGGGAATTCAGATTAGCCTGTGCACGCCAACACCTGCCAACTGGGTGACCTTGGGCTAGTCACAGCTTCTCGGAGCTCTCTCAGCCCCACTCACCTCACGGGGTGTTTGTTGTGAGGGGGGAAGGGCAAGGAGATTGTAAGCCCCTTTGAGTCTCCTACTGGAGAGAAAGGGGGGGATATCAATCCAAACTAGTATTACTACTACTCTTCTTCTTCTTCTTCTGATATGGAAGTGCAAATACCTAATTTTTGTTATTTTTTCCATTAAAAAGGGGTGGGGAGAGTGCTAACCACATGGTAAACATGTTCCACCATTCAGTCTATTGCTGCCTCACTATGTGTCTGAAATGAATGTGGGCTGCTGGTTCAGCGCTTTAGTTTTGTATACAGAAAGTTAATGTTTGAAGTGTAATATTTCTAGAGCAAAACTCAGCTAAGTGCCATATTAATTTGTTGTATAGGTAATAAAAGGTTGCTGTTATCTCCATAAACATGAAAAAAATAATGCAGTTTCTGTGAAATTTGAAAATTGCAAAGTAAACTCAGAATTAGGCCCAGTCTACCTGGGTTAATTGCACATCTTAGCATTATTTCCATACAGGCAGCTTTTAGACTTTTTCCATCTTTTTGAAATTGTATCAACTGAATTAGTCTTATGAAAACTTTGTGAATGTTTCATCTCAAATTTCCCACATTACTTATGTCTATAGTAGATTTTCCTGTTTCTCAGTCTTCCAAAAAATCAATATAGATTTCTATATAGTAAGAAACCAAAGTGAAAAGTTTAAAAATTCTTTATCAAATAGCTGATAGCACTTTCTCCCATCTTGCTGGTATCAGTAGTTGCTTATGATTACCATGCTCCAGAAAAGAAAGATATATTATGGGCAGATACTGTGGAATGCAAAATCCAGCACTGGACTTCTGAACGTATATATACATTCTTCTGGTTCTTCCATCATTTCCTGGTTACTGAAGCTGGAACAATGCTTCCTTTTGTTGCCAATCACATGGTTCTCATTAAGAGGGAGCTTTGATTTTCTTTGAATAGCAGAAGCATGCATTGAGTAAATTGGACGTATTTGCAAAGTTCAGAAACTCCCTTTATCTAAGGTCCTAGAAAAAGAAATCTTCTGCGAAGAGGTGAAGCTTGTAAGAAAGACTGTCTTTCTTGAGATGAAATCAGTTTATTTTTCTAAATTAAATGTTCTATTTTGTTGCAAAATTCACATCACTTCTGTGACATTGCTTATTTGCCCAAATTGTAGAAACTCTACAAAGTGAGTAGTTTGAGGACTGTACCTCTAGGAAGAAAGAATTAACCAAAAGAAATCTTTACTGAAGTCACTGGATGATCTGTAAAAAGAAGAAGAAAGCTTTGATGCCAAGGGTTGTGAGAGAGTTCCTGATTTAAGTGCAGGGGTTTGTTTGTTTTTGTCCTGTTTACAGTTTATAGCCCTATGCCTTTAACAATAATAAAGTACTCCAATACTTATAAGGTGAAATTTTTTTGTATGCCCAGTAGATTTTGGTTGCAGATTTCTGATACAGTTGTAGGAACAGGGTCAGTAAAAATGCTTCTACCAAAGTCTGGAACTATCTCAATGAACCATATCATCACCATGTATCCTTGGTAAGGATACTGTTGGCTGATACTCTAATTGCCTGGTGCTAACCACCTGATTTCTGTGCTAATTTCTGGATATAAATGTGATCCTATTACTTTCTTTTAGCCTTTCTGTTAGACCTCTTGAGCACACAGAAACATTTTAATGAGTGGTAATTAACATTTCCTTTTTGTTACTCAGTATTGAACAAAAGCTGGCAATAGCAAAGGCTGCAGGTAATTGCCCCAACTTTCAAAATAGAACGAAAAAGGAATGTGTCTCTGGACAGCTTCACACTTCTAGGATAAGGCACCAGGAGCCACAAAGAGTAGAGTAGAGTGAGTTTTGGATTTATATCCCCGCTTTCTCTCCTGTAGGAGACTCAAAGGGGCTTACAATCTCCTTGCCCTTCCCCTCTCACAACAAACACCCTGTGAGGAAGTGGGGCTGAGAGAGCTTCGAGAAGCTGTGACTAGCCCAAGGTCACCCAGCTGGCATGTGTGGGAGTGCACAGGCTAATCTGAATTTCCAAGATAAGCCTCCACAGCTCAGGCGGCAGAGCAGAGAATCAAACCCGGTTCCTCCAGATTAGATACACGAGCTCTTAACCTCCTACGCCACTGTTGCTCCTTTTATGTCTCCTGTGCACTCTTAGGGATAGAATGCTGGACTAGGACAGTTTAGAAGTTGTGTCCCAATGGTAGAGCCCACAATCTGTATGCAAATTTTATTTATTTATTTATTTATTTATTGGATTTTTATACCGCCCCATCCCCAAAGGGCTCTGGGCGGTGACTAGTTAAATCCTGGGCGGTGACTAGTTAAATCCTGAACATCTTCAGTTTCAAGGACATCTTCAGTTGTGTTGGAAGTGTGCTTTTCCCCTGATGTCAGTTAACTGATGTCAGTTAAATCTGGATCTGGAAGAAAAGTCTGGCCAGTGGAAGACAAAGACTTACTGAACCATACAGACAATCTTTGGGAAAGCCTGAGGAAGCAGAACACAATTCTTCACTCAAGATACTAGTGCCTGGTGATGTTGAAATCACAACGAAGAACCAGCAATAACTACATCCATTTGCCTTTCACCATGAAAAGAAGACCAGTTTGCCTTTCACCAGGAAAAGAAGAACATGTCCATTCTAAAAACATTTCCTACCTCTAAGGCCAACCAGGTTTAAAGACCAATGCAGAAGGGGGGTGGGGGGTAACCACCTTTCCATGTCATTCCACTCTTCCCCATAATTTAGGGGAAAACTCTGCTTCTGTCCTGTTCAATAACAATATTCTGTATTCAGTTGATGTCTTTATTATGAAACAGCATCATGAATAAACATTTAGACTTATTTTGCCAAATCTAAGCATAACCAGCATTGCAGCCACCATTATACCCCACAACACCCACTTCTGACTACCAGTTCCCAAGGGGCAATGATGTCACCCCTCCACTCCCATGGTCCAGAGAAGAAGAAACCTTCCTTCCCCAACCCGGGGGGGGGGGGTGTCAAAATAACTTATACACAACTGACAGAGCTACAACAGCAGTTGTCTAATGAGTTGAAAAGGCATTTCCTGGGAAGCAAAGCGGAAAAACATAAGCACAGCAGGGAGGGTGACTGAGATGAGAAAGGTTCCCACATCCCGGGCTGGAGACGAAAGACATGGCAGGATCAAACAGGGACTAATCATGATAGCACCTGAGTCTGCCTTCTTGATGTGACTTGAAAACATGTTTATGTATTCATCAGGCACACAATATACATGTCCCCTCTGTTGAATTGTTGAATTAGTTGCCGGATGTCTGGATTGGCAGCTATTCACCATGTATCTGTTCCATCTGAGTAGAGTAACTTGCTCACCGTATTGGTGTCCAATATTCCCAGCTTATCCAACATTGCTGATTTCTCTGTCTCAGTACTTTATAGGATCTACCAATTAAATCTGTTCTTTGATTTTATCCTGTTTGGATTCTCAATATACTTCTTTACCTGACAACTGCACAGTAGCACTTCATCACTCAATTAAAATCATGTGGGTAATTGGCAATTTAAAGGGGATGTTTTATTGGATTTAAGGGAACATTCAAGGGTGTCATGCCTAGGATAGTGTTTCAGTGTTAAGATCTGGGATAGCAGTTTTATGGGTAGACATAGTATACTCATAAAACTTCAAACATCATATTGGTATTTGAATTAACTTTTAATGAGTGGCAGCTTAATTGGAGGAAACATACGTGCCTGACCACACATTGCAGTATAAGGCAGCTTCATATGTTCATATGGGTTTGGTCAGCTGCAGCAAGTAAATTTTTATGTTTGTGAAGAGATCATGAAACTTTCACTATGGAGGTGAGTGGGATGCCAGCAAAATCAATTTAGGCTGAAGCTCCTATAAGCCTGCCTCAAATGAGCTGCTTAGCAGCAATGGTGTAGGAGGTTAAGAGTTCGTGTATCTAATCTGGAGGAACCGGGTTTGATTCTCCGCTCTGCCGCCTGAGCTGTGGAGGCTTATCTGGGGAATTCAGATTAGCCTGTACACTCCCACACACGCCAGCTGGGTGACCTTGGGCTAGTCACAGCTTCTCTGAGCTCTCTCAGCCCCACTTCCTCACAGGGTGTTTGTTGTGAGGGGGTAAGGGCAAGGAGATTGTAAGCCCCTTTGAGTCTCCTACAGGAGAGAAAGGGGGATATAAATCCAAACTCCTCCTCTTCCTCCTCCTCCTCCTCTTCTTCTTCTTCTTCTTCTTCTTCTTCTTCTTCTTCTTCTTCTTCTTCTTCTTCTTCTTCTTCTTCTTCTTCTTCTTCTTCTTCTTCTTCTTCTTCTTCTTCTTCTTCTTCTTCTTCTTCTTCTTCTTCTACGCACATGTCTACTTAAAGCGTTCTATCTCCTCCTTGTGGTGAAATATGGAAGCAGATGTTAAAAGTCTGAACGCTGGAACTTATTGATAATGCTGAGTTTCAAGGCATGTTGGATAGAGATACTGTGGAAAAACCTTAGTCAAATTTTTTTTAACAATTACAGAACCTAGGATAAGTAGATTAATTTTTGCAACAATATTTATGTTTGAAATTGTAAATAGAGAATCTGTGTACATGCCATACTTATAAATTGCGGCATCATTTTTAAATAGTGAGGACCCTTCATGTTGTTGTTATTTTATTATTATTATTCTTTTTCTGAGGTACATAGAGCACTGTTTTGTTGATGTGGCCAACTCTCCTGTTCTGTATTGGCCCCGAATTATTGTGATCTGCTTAATAGATGTCTTGACCAGCTCTCTTTACAGTTGTCACAATCCCAGGCATTCTGTCAGTAGCGTAGAACCCACAAGGTGGGGGTGGGGGTGCGATGCCCCGGGTGGAGCCGTGGCAGAGGTGTGGCCAAGCTGTGGAGGGGGCATTCTGGGAACATTCCGGGGTGGGACAGGGGCGGGCGCCGCTGCGGCAGGAGCACAGAGCACACGTGTGCCCCAGGTGCAGTTTCCCCTTGTTCTTATGCCTCTGCATTCTATCATAGAGGCAGCTTGGCCTTTTATTTTGTGTTCTGTCTATACTGCTTTCAAAGGGACAGGAGCCTTGTTATACCAAGAGAAATGGCAACCTCATTCAACTGACTTGCATTCGGAAATCCATTTCTGATACTGTTCACTAAATTGTTTCACAGCTGCCTTGGTTTTTTATTTATTAATTTATTTAAATTATTTATTAAATTATTTATATTGCACTTGTCCTTGTAGTTCAAAGCAGCTTACAATTAAAAACCAAAAATAAAACAACAAACCCCAAATCTCTTACTCCCACTCCTCCCTCTCCCACCCTTGCAAAGATGCCTGCAAAATTCAAATTTCTTCAAAAGCCATGGCAGACAGGAAGTTCTTGCACTTGCAGCACCTCTTCAAGGAACCCATTCCACAGAGCCGGAGCTACGATGGAAAAAGCTCCCCTCTGGTCCATACCGAATTGGTCACCCTGAGTAAGGATATAGCCAACTGACGATGGCAGCAAAAACTAGGATTGTCAAATAAATAAAATAAACCATAGCTGGAGTGGATGGGAGCATGAGGATTGGGGGCAGGGACAAAGAGAGAGTGTGACATCTGCTGCATCGCTTCAGGGAAAGCTCTAAAGTAGCTCTAGAAATCACTGGAAACTCAATGGTAAAAACCATGGAGTTTCTAGAAATTCCTAGAGCCACCTTCATCACTTACACCTACTTATCCCTTCCAGGGATAGGGGTACAACATCACACACTCAAAAAAAAAATGACAGGTGCCCCATCCCTAATGCTCTGACCTAGGCAGAAGGAGAAGGGGACAGCAGTGGCTTTCTCCACTCCTGCACAGGCTGTGACAGTTGGGCTGGGAAGGAAATTAGTTGGACTATCAGTCCTCCCCCATTTGGGGCAGTATGGGAAAGGAGACTGTAGTGGGGATATGGATACTTTAGGACTGACGCATGAGAGATGTTTGTGCAATGCTGTTTCAGTGGAGTAGTTGGGTGGGAGAAGTGACAGATGATACTTACAGTTTTTGAGAGTACAGTATGTGTTTGCAAAGGCTGTGGTTTGCAGACTCTTTTAGCTCTAGTTTTAAGAATTCCACAGAGTTTAGCATTTTTGCAACAACAAAAAATCAGCTTTATTCTGCTTAAAATGGAACTTGGCAACCCAGTTAGGGTTAGCACACCAAAACAGTCCATTCTCCTGGTTTCAGTTAGTGCAAAAAAAGATTTGTACTGAAAACTTTTTTACATACTTGGAAGGGAGATTTCTCATTCCCCCATCATTTTTAAAACTTTTTAATCCTTCCAGTGAGTATTGTCAAAGGCTTTCATGGCCAGATTCAACTAGTTCTGGTGGGTTTTCCAGGCTGTGTGGCTGTAGTCTGGTGGATCTTGTTCCTAACATTTCGCCTGTATCTGTGGCTGGCATCTTCAGAAGTGTATCACAGAGAAAAGTCTGTTTCACACTGTGTCTAATGAGAAGGGAAAGTATAGTGTAGTATATGGTCCATGTCCCAGGGTGGGGAAGTTCGTTAATTATTGGTTCACCCCTCAGCCAGCACGGCCCCCTCCAGCCGCTTCTTCAACCTATGAAAAGCAGCAGATGGGAGGGATGCTGACAGACTGTTTTGAACAGTCAGCTGCCTTCTCCAACTGCCTTCTTTTAAATATGCAGTGCAGTCTAAAGTGGTGCCTGACCACCAGGGCGACTAGACTCCACTCATCTATGATGTCTAGCTGGCTGAAGTATAGCTGGCCAAGCTGGAGTGTGGAGCACACCAGGAATCAATGAGACCGCTAGATGAGCAAGTACTGGATAGAGTTGGCAGGAATCTTCTGCTCCCTCTCCCTCTTTTTATCATGCCACAATATTTGCTCCAGTTTAAGGCTGTGAACAGGTCTAGTATCAGTAGTGACTGATCTGAAATTCTATCTTTAAATTATTAGGTAAACCTCTTTTGATGCTGGAAACACTTTCTAAACCATTCTTTAAATAACATTTTCCTTTCCCTTTATTAATCAACTTGGAACCTGATTCTGTTTCATGTACAGTGATTTTCACAAATTTGCTTCTAACTCTGAGGAAACAGCTAGTTAAGTCAAGAGTTTAAATCAAAGGTATAGTGTATAGGATACCATCAGCATTTTCTCAAAGATTATATCATTCCATGATATAATATCTTTTAAGAACTGTTTTTTCTATTAAGGTTTAACTTTATACCAGCTAATGTAAATTTAGTAATATCCTATATGTTGCCCAATTTGTCTCAGTGGTACACTAAAAACTGATTATCTAAATCCACACACTATTCAAATATTACTGATTTTTCTGTCATATATTGGATTGGATCCAGCAAGCATCTTGTGCGGGAAAGGGCAGAATAGTAAATGGAATAAAAGAATCTATATTTATAAAAATGGAACCATGCATTTGTTGCTTCGAGAATAACCCCGCACCTGCTGGCCCAAACACTCTGAAAATTTCACAGACACTTACTCATTCCCCCGACTGTGTTCTTACGTACCTCCCACTGTCAGACAACACACCTGAGCCAGGTAAAACATCTTTTCCCTGGCACACCAGGCCATGAAGCTGCCTGTATGTAACTGTCACCCTTAGAATGTTCGTGCCCTTAGAATGTTCGCTCAGATGGCTGGATATGAGCAGTGAAAACAGCACATAGGCAATAACTCGAGTGGACTTGAAACACATACACACGTTGCCGTGTGAGACGTCAGGTGGAGTCCCCCCCCCCACACACACACTCAGGTTCACTCTCCACTACTACCACACAACACACCTACTCTCATACACATTCAGCGGAGGGAGAGGGAAGGGACGGAGAGGGAGGCATGCAAGGGAAGAGAAGTGAGGGAGGATGCGGTCACACACATCAATGACATCACACAGTATCAGCCTGCGTGTTTCCATGAGCACGTACTGCTGGCCTCTGCAATTGATTTGCTGCTACTGTTCCTTTTCCATTTCACCACAATAAGCCACAGCAATGTGTGGCCAGGCCCTGCTAGTAAATAAATAAATATGACAAGGTCTGCACAAGGATCCCTCATCTTGCTGGTTCCCCAAAAGCTATTTTGAACCCTGAGAATGTTCATTTCTGCGGTTGCAAGCAGCAAGACCCATACGGAACAAAAGCCAGCAGGGAGGGGGAAAGATGCCTTTTCAGTCAGTGGATCTTTATTCCTCTTTTTTCTCTTGGCTTCAGCTTCCTGGAGTGGGGTGAGAAGACCTATAGCCATTTGTACATTCAATAGGCAGTTCATGGGATGCATATTGATTAGGCAAAGATAATGTGTGTGTTTTTCCTTCAAAAGTGTATTTGCCAAGTTTTAGAAAATAACAATTTATTTGGCATATGCTTCAGCACTGCCAAACAACCATGCTGCTCTTACTAAACCCTACATTGTCAAACTTCTTAATGATTGGTAGAACTTTGTTGATTACACTGCACTCTTTCATGTATTAGTCTTTATGTACATGTGTTGTTTTTATTAATGAGAAAAAATAATGAGAACATTTTTTTCTAGCCAATGAGAAAAATCAACCTGAATGTGGCATTTTATTTGTTCTTGTTAGTATCCAGGAGGCTGCTAAAAACTTCTGTGGAAACTGCATACTGCACCACTTGAAGAGGATAGATCAGGGGTAGGGAACCTGCAGCTCTCCAGATGTTCAGGAACTACAATTCCCATCAGCCCCTACCAGCATGGCCAATTGGCCATGCTGACAGAGGCTGATGGGAAATTGCTCAGATGAAGGCATCGGGAAAACCTGCAGGTTCCCTACATAGAAGATAAATGTCACAGAGTTCTATTTCCCAAATTACAAAGAAACACAGGATAATTAATGCCACTAAACCAGCCTTTTTCTTCTGCCTTGCATTTAGTAAAATCTATACTGCTTGTCTTAAGCAAATTTTCCAGTAAAGTCTTCACAAACGTTTCAATTGTGAAACATGTAAAACCATGGAACACACCAGTGCATTTACAAAATCTCAAAACACTTTGTTTATTGTAAGATCAGTAATAAAAAATAAATTTAGCCCTCTAGCTGTAATACATCCCTTTGCTAATTATATAAAATTGATCAGGAAGATGATTTTCATGCTTCATAGTTTTATTTGGAATAGTGTCTTTCAATTGTTTTCGATAGAAATAAAAAAATATTTTCGAAAGGCTACTACAAAATTGCAGCATCTGTTAAACATTCATTCCCAATATTAAGATATTCTCACCATATCAAGATGGTGAGACCAGCTACCAAAGCACAAACCAGACTTCTCCCCCACCCCCCACACATTGAAAAGAAAGCAAATAAAGTAGCTGTTGCTAATATGTGGCTTAGCCAGGGGATGGGGAAAGATATGCTGAACAGCTAAATGATGTGTGGAAACATCTCAGGTAATTATTTTATAATGGGTACAA